>NC_137331.1:119443150-119797795 GCF_965287045.1 Carcharhinus amblyrhynchos
ATCACTGCAAATTCAAATGTGTAATTTATTTACGTACAGCAAGACCATGTATATTAGAACAGAATACTGCAAACTCCTATTTTCACAATGTCATAGGAATTGTCAGGTATTAGTGCAATGCAGTCAGACACTAAGTGATTAATGCAGTATATAATCTAACAAAATTCCTTTCCAGAATTTAGTTCATGCTCTGACACAACTGGCCAATAACAATAAAGTAGTTCTTTGAAGTGTTTTCCCAATAAATACCTCTGCGGGCTGCATAGAAAACAATCTGTATCATATTATAGATCAAAACAGTTACTTTAGAAATATTTAATATTAAATAAAGCATTTCTTAAATTGCAGAAAATGGTGGTGTGCAAAAGTAGTCAAGGTTTCTGCATCTTATTTTGGAATATTACACAGCTTGCAATAATAAAATATGTGTTTCAAATTTAACTGAATTAAAGCAAGAAATCATCATTGCACTTAAGCATCCAAAAATCATGACGAGAGCAAGAACAAGGAGAGAGAGTGGGGGGAAGTGGGAGGAGGAAAAAGAGAATGAGAGAGAGACAAAGTGGGGAGTGAGAGAGGGGAGAGAGAGAGAGAGGAGAGAGATTTTACTTGAAGTGTTTTAATTTGAGAAAACATGAAACTTTGGTGATGATAGTAAGAAGTCTCACAACACCAGATTAAAGTCCAACAGGTTTATTTGGAATCACAAGCTTCCAGAGCACCGCACCTTCATCAGATGACACACCAAAAGCTCGTGATTCCAAATAAACCTGTTAGATTTTAACTATGTGTTGTGAGACTTCGTACTGTGCCCACACCAGTCCAACACTGGCATCTCCTCACTTTGGTGAAGATAGATGGATATAAAAAGGAGAACAATTTTTCATAAACTTAAACATAAGACAGGATCAAGTAATGCTACAATTACATGTTAAAATATTAATATTACTCCTTTAGTTTATACTGCTTAAACAACTGGATACACCTGAAAAGAAAACTAAAGTAAGAAGTCTCACAACACCAGGTTAAAGTCCAACAAGTTTATTTGGTAGCAAAAGCCACTAGCTTTTGCAGAGCTAACCTTAACCTAGCACAGTGGTTAGCACTGCTGCTTCACAGCTCCAGGGACCTGGGTTCGATTCCCGACTCGGGTCACTGTCTGTGTGGAGTTTGCACATTCTCCACATGTCTGCGTGGGTTTCCTCCGGGTGCCCCGGTTTCCTCCCACAGTCCAAAGATGTGCCGGTTAGGTTCACTGGCCATGCTAAAATTGCCCCTTAGTGTCCTGGGATGTGTAGGTTAGAGGGATTAGCGGATAAATGTGGAGGGGTATAGGGGTAGAGCCTGGGTGGGATTGTGGTCGGTGCAGACTCAATGGGCCGAAAGGCCTATTTCTGCACTATAGGGTTCTATGTTCTTACTTTGCCCACTCCAGTCCAATACCAGCATCTCCACATCATGTGCCATTGATAGCAGCACCAACATCAAAACCTTTCATTAAACAGTCACAATATTGATGCACGATGAGGAATCCCTCAATTTAAAATACCGAGCGCTCCGAAACCTAATGGCTTTTGCTACCAAATAAATCTGTTGGACTTTAACCTGGTGTTGTGAGACTTCATACTGTGTTTACTCCAGTCCAATGTCGGCATCTCCACATTAAGAAAAATAAAAACATCTGGTTTGGAATAAGGAAAGGAACTCAGGAAAAGGTTAACCACTCAACCTTGCCACTTAGCAGGCCACCTCAATAGCAACAAGAGTAACGTTCACAGAAATATCCATGCGACCAACCTTTCCCACCTCCTGATTAAGCAAATTGAAAGATTTGGATTGAAAGAATGCAAAGAACATAAGAACATAATAGGAGCAGGAGTAGGCCATCTAGCCCTTCGAGCCTGCCCCTCCATTCAATGAGATCATGGCTGATCTGTCGTGGCTCAGTTCCACTTTCCCGCCCTCTCCCCATAACCCTTAATCCCCTCTCTTATCAAAAACCCATCAACCCACGTCTTAAAAATATTTGGCGAGGTAGCCTCCACCACTTCAACGGGCAGAGAATTCCAGAGATTCACCACCCTTTGAGTGAAGAGGTTCCTCCTCAACTCCGTTCTAAACTGTCCCCCTTTTATCTTGAGGCTGTGCCCCCTAGTCCTACTGTATTTTTTGAGCAAAGAAAATTCATAAAATCATAGAATCTCTACAATGCAGAAAAAGGCCATTAAGCCTACACTGAGAATAATCCCACCCAGTTCCTCACCCCGTTACCTCACATATTTACCCCCCTAATACTAAGAGATAATTTAGCATGGCCTATCAACCCAACCTTCTCATCTTTGGATTGAGAGAGGAAATGGGAGCACCCAGAGGAAACACATGCAGACACTGGGAGTGCAGACAAACTCCACAGAGACAGCCACCCAAGGAACTGAACCCAGGTTCCTGAAGCTGTAAGACAGCTGTGCCAACGGCTGCACCATCGTGCCGCCCACCAATGAAACTAATACATTTTATGAAAACAACAAAAAGATCCTTAGCTCAAAACTGAACAGAGATGTCAACAACCAAACTGTTTTCTTCAGAACTGTAGCAAAGCTGTCCAGGAGCATTGCAATCTATGTCACCTGAGGAAGGAGCAGTGCTCCAAAAGCTCGTGATTCCAAATAAAGCTGTTGGACCTTACAGTGGTGTTATGAGACTTCTTCCTGTGCCTACCCCAGTCCAATGCCGGCATCTCCACATCATGGGCCATTGATAGCAGCAACAATATCAAAACCTTTCATTAAACAGTCACAATATTGATACACAATTGATTCCAATGAGGAATCCCCCACAAATTAAAATACACTAAGTGACCAAGATCATATTGATGAGATCTTCAAATAGTACATTACACAGAGATCAGAGATCAAAGCAGGTCCAGAACAACAGGGGTAATCTATCTCTCTTTACAATTAGATTTTCAAATCTCATAAGTCAATTTCCAGGACAATTACAAGCAATCTTTCCCTGCACGTACAATAAAACAGTTGTATCGAAAAACTTATCTTTCCCACTTTCTCACCAACCAGCCATGGTAGAACATAATAAGAACATAAGAACATAAGAACATAAGAAATAGGAGCAGGAGTAGGCCATCTAGCCCTTCGAGCCTGCCCCGCCATTCAATAAGATCATGGCTGATCTGTCGTGGCTCAGTTCCACTTTCCCGCCCTCTCCCCATAACCCTTAATCCCCTCTCTTATCAAGAACCCATCAACCTGCTTCTTAAAAATATTTAGCGAGGCAGCCTCCACCACTTCAACGGGCAGAGAATTCCAGAGATTCACCACCCTTTGAGTGAAGAAGTTCCTCCTCAACTCTGTTCTAAACCGCCTCCCCTTTATCTTGAGGCTGTGCCCCCTAGTCCTACTGTCTTTTTTCAGCGGGAAGAGTCTCTCCACCTCTATCCTATCCATCCCATTCATCATCTTATACGTCTCAATGAGATCTCCCCTCATTCTTCTAAACTCTAACGAGTACAAGCCTAGTTTATTCAGCCTCTCCTCATAGCTCAATCCCCTCAACTCCGGTATCAGCCTAGTAAACCTCCTCTGCACTCCCTCCAGGGCCCCCAAGGAAGACATCAGGAAGGCCTGCTTAGGTTAAAAAAAAACTGGAAAATCCCTTTTCGGTGCCACTGTATTGTTTATTTTTTATTCCATTGTGATGGGAGATATTGCAGCTTTACTTGTTTTTGTAATAACCTTGAAGCACAGAGCTTGAATAATGCATACTTGTCCCATCCTTCTCCCATTCAGTAGACTTAAGCATGCAACTCTGTATGGTGCTGCATATTTGCCAAGCCCTGCAGGACAGCAACATGGTGGCACAGTGGTTAGCTCTGCTGCCTCACAGCACCAGGGACCCAGATTCAATTCCAGCCTTGGCTGACTATCTGGGTGGAGTTGCATGTTCTCCTCGTGTCTGCATGGGTTTCCTCTCAGAGCCCAAGTGTGTCAGTTAGGTTAGCCATGGTAAATGTATGGGGAGACAGGGAGAGTGGCCTGGGTAAGATGCTGTTTCAGAGAGTTGGTTCTCACTCAATGGGCCAAATGGGCTCCTTTTGCACTATAGAGGTTTATGGTTCCCATGCCAATGATAATTATCTTCTCTCCACGAAACACATATCCCATTTGACCTGAATTCTACCCCATAACTCCACAGGACTCAAACTTACTTAGCAATACTTTTTGTAACAACTTGTTGACAGCAATGAAAATCAGGATTCACTGACAACTGCCAATCTTGTAAAATTCACTATTTACTAAAGGGACAAGACTTTCTTTGGCACGGTGGCACAGTAGTTAGCACTACTGCCTCACAGCGCCAGGGACCCAGATTCAATTCTAGCCTTAGCTGACTACCTGTCTGGAGTGTGCACATTCTCCCCATCTCTGCGTGGATTTCCTCCAGGTGCTCTGGTTTCCTCCCACAGTCCAAAGATGTGCGGGTTAGGTTGATTGGCCATGCTGAATCGACCCTAGTGTTGGGGGGATTAGAAGAGTAAATGTGTGGGGTTACGGGGATTGGGCCTGAGTGGGACTGTTGCTGGTGCAGACTCAATGGGCCAAATGACGTTCTTCTACGTTGTAGGTTCTATGATTTTGCAGTATCTTGGTCCAGACGTTCATACACTGTACCTCTAATTATCCCTTTGAGCAGCTTGCCTATAACTGAAATGAAACTAATTCTTTAATTTCTTTGATTTAATTTATTATTGTCACATGTATTAACGTACAGTGAAAAGTATTGTTTCTTGTGTGCTATACAAAGGATACCGTTCATAGAGAAGGAAACAAGAGAGTGCAGAATGTAGTGTTATAGTCATAGCTCGGGTGTAGAGAAAGATCAACTTAATGCAAGGTAAGTCCATTCAAAAGTCTGAAAGCAGCAGGGAAGAAGGTTGGTACGTGATCTCAGACTTCTGTATCTTTTTCCAGAAGGAAGAAGATGGAAGAGAGAATGTCCGGGGTGCGTCAGTCTTGTCTTTCAATGAACCCAGTAAGACAGTGACAGGGAGATATTGAAAATGCCGCTGTTCAGGAAACTGGTAACTTATGAGATATTTCTTCTGCATAAACAGGATAGAAGGAGATGACTGGCAAAAGGTCATCCTCCTGACAACCTGTGGGGCCTCAATTTTCAGCAGCCCCAGATTTAAATCTTTTGATGAATTGGTAGATATAATATCGGAGCACTATGACCCTAAACCATCTGATATATTGCAGCCCTGCAGGTTACATATGGCAACTAGACTCCCAGGTGAACCAATCACTGAATTTGTGACAGGACAATGGAAATTAGCAAAACGCTGTGAGTAAGGGTCAGCACTTCCAGAAATGCTAAAGAATCATTTAGTATGTGGAATTAAGGTAGCTAATGACTGAACCAACTCCGGTCCTCAAGAAAGCCAAAGAACTGGTCCATTCCTGTGGAAAGGTGGACAAAGGGACCCAGGGGCTTTAAGGGTCCAAAGGTGGCACCGTCCTCAGTCTTGGGTAACCCCCATACGCCAAGTCCCCAGTGGATAATACTCATGTTTCCCATTTGCTGCCAAGAAAGGATGACTGGACTTGGAAGCAGCGAGATTCCAGAACTAAACGGGACATCTCTCCATAATATAGTGAAAACAAAGTACATCCATACTTCACTTGTCATAGAGTTCGCCCCAGAAAAAGCCATTGAAACAATCAAAATGTGTGCCAGACCAAAGGGTGAAGCCACCTCAGGTCAGGACCCTACAAATTAACCAGCCCAAGAATGAGGAATTGATGCAGCTAAATTGCACCACTGCACCCAAAGTGACTCCAATCAAGCTTAAACTCCAGGCAAATAGCCACTCCTAGACTTGGAGGCAGGCATAGGTTAGGGAAGGAGGGCCTGCTGCTACTCTGCATTGCTATCGTGGTGGTGGTGGTGGGGGAGAGAAGCCCCACTGCCACCCTGCATCACGATCGGCCGGGACGGGTGATCAATCATGAATCCCCATGATGGCTGAGGGGTGGCTGTGTTGAGGCTGGCTGCTGCAGCAGCAGAGACCTGACAGGTCTCTTTCTCTCAGACCTGTCAGACCTCTGTGAGTTGCCATTGCGCATCTGCAGCCACCGAGGTCTGCATATGCGTAATAGCCCCCTCTGCTGCGACAGCAGGTTTGCTGGTGATTTAAGTTCCACCCCTTCCCTTAACAGGGATGGTTTAGTCTATTTCTTCATGCACAAAATGCATCAAATTTTGGATTTGAACTCATCCACAAACTGGGTGAGAAACTCTGCTGTTTCTCTGCCTGTTCTGGATTTAGCATTTTTCTGGTACGGTCACCCCCATCATGTCTCAAATTAATACTCATCCTGTGCTTCGAGGAACTAATGTAAAGATTTTCCTAGACAAACTGTTACACTGCAAAATAGTGTTTGTTGGTGAGGCCATCAGGATTGGTCCTCATTTGTAGGACCAGACGTGATTCTCGCCAGAGAGAACTGGCAAGGCTGCAAAGGCAAGTGAGCCTGGACAATTATGGTGCGGCACGGTGGCACAGTGGTTAGCATTGCTGCCTCAGAGCACCAGGGATCTGGGTTCGATTCCTGGTTTGGGTCAGTGTGTGTGTGGAGTATGCATGTTCTCCCCCTGTCTGCGTGGATTTTCTCTGGGTGCTCCAATTTCTTCCTACAGTCCAAAGATGTGCAGGTTAGATGGACTGGTGATGTTAAATTGCCTATTACTGTCAGGGGGACTAGCTAGGGTAAATACATGGGGTTATGGGGATAGGGCCGGGTGGGATTGTGGTGGGTCCAGTCTTGATGGGCTGAATGTCCTCCTTCTGCACTGTTTTATGATTGCGTCCTGGGCTCATCAATTACATTTAAATGAGGATTTAAATATATTTAAATAATATATTCAGCCTCTCATCAGAAATGAACAGGAGGCTGAATATCTGGTGCTGGTAAGATTGTGAGAGGTAAGAATTGGGACACGAACCTGATTTCTCAGCTCTCGTACAATTTTATCAGCTCTCCCCACCCAACATCACCGCAGAAACAGAGCTAATGCATATGTGTTTACTCGTGTTCCCCTGGAGTTTCAGAGTAGAGTTTTGATTTCTGATAGACAAGGGAATTAAGGGTTATGGAGAGAAAGCAGGAAAATGGAACTGATCCACTTCAGATCAGCCATGATCTTATTGAATGGCGGGGCAGGCTCGAAGGGCTAGATGGCCTACTCCTGCTCCTATTTTTTATGTTCTTATGTTATAATTAGGTTGATTGACAGGGACAGAATCATGTGTTTAATGGACGGAGCTAAACTTGCAGGAAAAGATCAGTTTCAATTTCATTTTAAAATACAAGCAGTTGCTGCCTGGGCTGCCTGAAAAAAGCAGTGTCTCCCAGTCTCTCTCTCCAAAGGCTTTCTGAAAGCTCCAAACTTGGTAAGATTAGTTAAAGTAAACATGCATGTGTTTTACTAATTTTAAAGAGAGGCTTAAGTCTATAAGAGGAATATTGTTTGATTGGAGCTCTGGTAGGTTAGCTGTTGAGAATTGTGTCTTGTCATGTTTATGTATTGTTGAATTGTTAAAAACTAAGCTAATTAATTTATTATAAATAAACTGTGTTTTAAATAATGTTTTGTTTTGATAACCCTAGTTTGTCAGTAAAATCATGCCAGGAGTGAAACATCTTATCCTCACATTAATGCTAAAATACAAAATTGCTGGGGTCCAGTATAGCTTCAAAATACACCTTGGAGTTTCTGCCCTGGTGCCCTAACAGAATGGCTATAGAAACTCCACTTGAATTGGCTCGTCGACAGATCTTTAAAACGAGTACTGGCAATTTATACATAGTCATTGGGAAGCATCCCAGTGTGTTCCAAGAAGGCCTTGGGTAGATTAGAGGCACTAGGGCCAAGATCTATGTGGACCTAGAGGCCCAACCAAATACTTCAAAGCACAATTGGTCCCCTATGCCCTACTCGCTAGAGATGGAACTGGAATGTTAAGAGGAACTTGGCATTGTATATCCAGTACAATTTGCCGAATGGGCTATGCCAGTAGGCCCGATTTTAAAACCTGACAATTTGATCCGTCTCTGTAGGGATTCCAAGTTGACAGTGAACAGAACCTCCTGATAAGACAGTTACCCTATGCCACGCAGAGTATACTTGCATGCGAAGCCCACTGGCAGACATGTACTTTCCAAACTAGATATGAGTCATGTCTACCTCCAATTGGAGCTTGTGGTGTCATAAGAACATAAGAACGTAAGAAATAGGAGCACGCGTAGGCCAACTAGCCCTTCGAGCCTGCCCCGCCATTCAATATGATCATGGCTGATCTGTCGTGGCTCAGTTCCACTTTCCCGCCCTCTCCCCATAACCCTTAATCCCCTCTCTCATCAAAAACCCATCAACCCGCGTCTTAAAAATATTTAGCGAGGCAGCCTCCACCACTTCAACGGGCAGAGAATTCCAGAGATTCGCCACCCTTTGAGTGAAGAAGTTCCTCCTCAACTCCGTTCTAAACCGCCCCCCCACTTTATCTTGAGGCTATGCCCCCTAGTCCTACTATCCTTTCTGAGCAGGAAGAGTCTCTCCACCTCTATCTTATCCATCCCATTCATCATCTTATACGTCACAATGAGATCTCCCCTCATTCTTCTAAACTCTAACGAGTACAAGCCTAATCTATTCAGCCTCTCCTCATAGCTCAACCCCCTCAACTCCGGTATCAGCCTAGTAAACCTCCTCTGCACTCCCTCCAAGGCTAAACTATCCTTGCGCAAGTACGGGGCCCAAAACTGCACACAGTACTCCAGCTGCGGCCTCACCAATGCCCTATACAGCCGCAGCAAGACCTCCCTACTTTTATATTCAATCCCCCTTGCTATGAAGGCCAGCATCCCATTCGCCTTCCTGACCACCTGCTGCACCTGCAAGCTGGGTTTTTGCGACTCATGCACAAGGACCCCAAGGTCCCTCTGCATCGTCGCCTGCTGCAGTTTTTCACCACGTAAGTAATAATCCTTCCTACCATTATTCCTACCAAAGTGGACCACCTCGCACTTGCCAACATTAAATTCCATTTGCCATTTCTTGGCCCATTCGCCCAGCCAATCTAGATCCTTCTGTAGACTCTCCCCACCCTCCGCACAATTTGCCTTTCCACCAATTTTGGTGTCATCACCCAGGAAGTATATTGCCACGAATACTCTGAGACTGTATGAGTACACTCATTTGCCCTTGTGTGTGTCTTTGTCTGGTGCCATTTTTCAAAGGATTTTGGAGAACATCCTTCATGTCCTTCATGGGGTACCCAGAGTAGCAGTCTATATGGATGATGTTTCATAAGAACATAAGAAATAGGAGCAGGAGTAGGCCATCTAGCCCTTCGAGCCTGCCCCGCCATTCAATAAGATCATGGCTGATCTGTCACTGCTCAGTTCCACTTTCCCGCCCTCTCCCCATAACCCTTAATCCCCTCTCTTATCAAAAACCCATCAACCCGCTTCTTAAAAATATTTAGCAAGGTAGCCTCCACCACTTCAACAGGCAGAGAATTCCAGAGATTCACCACCCTTTGAGTGAAGAGGTTCCTCCTCAACTCCGTTCTAAACCGCCCCCCCTTTTTCTTGAGGCTGTGCCCCCTAGTCCTACTGTCTTTTTTGAGCGGGAAGAGTCTCTCCACCTCTATCCTATCCATCCCATTCATCATCTTATACGTCTCAATGAGATCTCCCCTCATTCTTCTAAACTCTAACGAGTACAAGCCCAGTTTATTCAGCCTCTCCTCATAGCTCAACCCCCTCAACTCCGGTATCAGCCTAGTAAACCTCCTCTGCACTCCCTCCAAGGCCAAAATATCTTTGCGCAGGTGCGGCGCCCAAAACTGCACACAGTACTCCAGCTGCGGCCTCACCAATGCCCTATACAGCTGCAGCAAGACCTCCCTACTTTTATATTCAATCCCCCTCGCTATGAAGGCCAGCATCCCATTCGCCTTCCTGACCACCTGCTGCACCTGCAAGCTGGGTTTTTGCGACTCATGCACAAGGACCCCGAGGTCCCTCTGCACCGTCGCCTGCTGCAGTTTTTCGCCCCGTAAGTAATAATCCTTCCTACCATTCTTCCTACCAAAGTGGACCACCTCACACTTGCCAACATTAAATTCCATTTGCCATTTCCTGGCCCATTCGCCCAGCCTATCTAGATCCTTCTGCAGACTCTCCACACCCTCCGCACAATTTGCCGTTCCACCAATCTTGGTGTCATCAGCAAATTTCGACACCCTACACTCGGTTCCCTCCTCCAGATCATCTATATAAATGGTAAAAAGCTGAGGCCCCAGCACCGACCCCTGGGGCACTCCACTAGTCACCATCCGCCAATCCGAATAGCACCCGTTGACCCCCACTCTCTGCCTCCTATTTGACAACCAATCCTCTATCCACGCTAACACCCTACCCCCAACTCCATGTCCCTCGACCTTCTGCAATAACCTCTTATGAGGTACTTTGTCAAACGCCTTCTGAAAATCCAGAAAGACCACATCCACCGGCTCTCCTCTATCCACTGCCCTAGACACATCCTCATAGAACTCCAGTAAATTTGTCAGACACGACTTCCCTTTAATGAAACCGTGCTGCGTCTGCTCTATCAAGCAATTCCCTTCAAGATGCCTCGCATTTTCCTCCTTAATGACGGATTCTAACATTTTACCTACCACAGACGTTAAACTAACCGGCCTATAATTCCCCGCCTTTTGCCTGGCACCCTTCTTAAACAACGGCGTAACATTAGCCGTTTTCCAATCTTCCGGCACTTCCCCGGAATCCAGCGACGTCTGGAAAATAACCACCAAGGCATCCACTATAACCTCCGCCATTTCTTTCAGAACCCTCGGATGCATTCCATCCGGTCCTGGCGACTTGTCCACAATCAGCCCCTCCAGTCTGTCGAGCACCGCCTCTCTAGTAACAGTAATGTCATTAAGACCCTCCAGTCCTACCACCTTTCCATCGCTGACACCCGGCAAATTATTCACGTCCTCCTCCGTGAAGACAGAAACAAAAAAGTTATTCAATACCTTAGCCATATCCCCTTCCCCTACCACTAGGTCCCCTTTCTCATCCTCTAAAGGACCAACGTTCACCCTAGCCAGCCTCTTCCTTTTCATATATTTATAAAAACTCTTGCTATCCTTTTTTATATTAAGCGCTAGCCCAGCTTCATAGTTTCTCCTACCCTCCTTTATCAACTTCTTTGTCAATCTTTGTTGACATTTAAACCTCTCCCAATCCTCTTCAATCTCAGGAATTACGACAAAGGAACATTTGGAGAGATTGGAGGGGGTCTTAAGGGCTTTTTCTGATGCTGACATCCGATTGAGACGGTGTTGAACATTGTGCAATCATCAGTGAACATCTTCACTTCTAACGTTATGATGGAAGGAAAGTCATTAATGAAACAGCTGAAAACAGTTGGGCCTAGACACTACCCTGAGGAAATCTTGCAATGATGTCCTTGAACTGAGGTGATTGATCTCCAACCACCACACCCACCTTTCTTTGTGCGAGGTATGACTCCAACCAGCTGATGAACCATTCCTATTAACTCCAGTTTTGTTAGGGCTCCTTGATGATTGATCTCCTTGATGGCAGATGGAGTATAATGTTGGCAAGTGTGAGGTTATCCACTTTGGAAGGAATAATAGTAAAATGGACTATTATTTAAATGGTAAAAAATTACAACATGCTACTGTGCAGAGGGACCTGGGGGTCCTTGTGCATGAATCACAAAATCTCAGTTTGCAGGTGCAGCAGGTGATCAAGAAGGCAAATGGAATGTTGGCCTTTATCACGAGGGGGATGGAGTATAAAAGCAGGGAGGTCTTGCTGCAATTGTACCAGGCACTGGTGAGGCCGCACCTAGAAAACTGTGTACAGTTTTGGTCCCTTATTTAAGAAAGGATATATTAGCTTTGGAGGGGGTGCAGAGAAGGTTCACTAAGTCGATTCCGGAGATAAGGGGGTTAGCTTACGAAGAGAGATTGAGTAGACCCTTGTCAGGCCTCACTTGGAGTACTGTGCGCAGTTCTGGTCGCCTCACTATAGGAAAGACGTAGAAGCTATTGAAAGGGTACAGAGGAGATTTACAAGGATGTTGCCTGGACTGGGAGGCATGCCTTATGAAGTTAGGTTGAGGGAGCTGGGACTCTTTTCCCTGGAGAGACGAAGGTTGCGAGGCGACCTGATAGAAGTTTATAAAATGTTGAGAGGAATAGATAGGGTGGATTCTCAGAGGCTGTTTCCCCGGGTTGAAATGGTCGCTACGAGAGGACACAGATTTAAGGTGCGGGGAGGCAAGTATAGAAGTGACGTTAGGGGTAAGCTTTTCACTCAGAGGGTGGTGAGTGAATGGAATCGGCTGCCGTCAGTGGTGGTGGAGGCAAACTCGCTGGGATCTTTTAAAAGACTTCTGGATGAGTATATGAGATTTAATGAGATTGGGGGTTATAGATAGGTCTATGGATTGGTAGGTGTTGATGTGATCGGCGCAACTCGTGGGCCGAAGGACCTGTTTGTGCTGTAGTGTTCTATGTTCTAGACTGGGCTTCTACTCATTGGAGTTCAGAAGGTTGAGGAGAGATCTTATAGAGACATATAAGATAATGAAGGGGCTAGGCAAGGTAGAAGTAGCGAGATTATTTCCACTTAGAATGGAAACAAGAACTAGAGGGCACAGCCTCAAAATACGGGGGAGTCAATTTCGGACAGAGTTGAGGAGGAACTTCTCCCAGAGGGTGGTGAATCTTTGGAATTCTTTGCCCACTGAAGCAGTGGAGGCTACCTCGTTAAATGTGTTTAAGTCACAGTTAGATAGATTTTTGACCAATAAGGGAATTAAGGGTTATGGGGAGCAGGCGGGTAAGTGGAAGTGAACCACTATCAGATCAGCCGTGATGTTATTGAATGGCGGGGCAGGCTCGAGGGGCTAGATGGCTTACTCCTGCTCCTATTTCTTACGTTCTTATACCACACTCAGGCAAATGCTCAAATGCCAGAGACTCTCAGCACACCTCTGGAATTCAGCTTCTTTGCCCATGTTGGAACCAAGGCTACAATGAGGTCAGGAGCTGAGTGACCCTAGCAGAACCCATACTGAGTATCAATGAGCCTGTTATTGCTAAACAAGTGCAGTTCCCTGTATTGTAACTGTGTTGCTCCACAAGAACAAGAATATTGAGGCTTTAGAGAGTGTACAACATATAGATTAATTTAAAATGCTTTTAAATTAATGTGATATGAAGTAACACAACTATGTTTAAGTTTATTTATTAGTGTCACAAGTAGGCTTACATCAACACTGCAATGAAGTTATTGTGAAAATTCCCGAGTCATCTAGCTCCTGTTTGGGTACACTGAGGGAGAATTTAGCATTGCCAATGCACCTAGTGGGCATGTCTTCAGACTGTGGGGGGAAACCGGAGCACCCAGAAGAAACCTACACAGACATGGGGGGGGAACGTGCAGACTCCACACAGACACTGACCCAAGTACTGAATCAGTCCTGGGTCCCTGGCATTGTGAGGCAGCAGAAATAACCACTGTGCCACCGTGCCACCCACTATGAGGAAGACTTGAAGATTCTTTGATTAAAATAACATAGATTAAGTAATGGTAAGACCATAAGAAATAGGAGTAGTGCATTTGGCCCTTCGAGCCAGCTCTGTCATTCAATAGGATAATGGCTGATCCAACATTCCTCATATCCACTTTCCTGCCCTTTCCCTGTAATCCTTCACAGATGCAATTAAAAATTACAAAAGCATGGGGGTTAATCCAGCAAAGATAGGCTAACTAACAAGGAGCAACTGATACAAGAGATTTACAACAGAGGGCAGAAGAATTTTCCTTACAAAAGAGAGTTGTGAAGTGTTGAAATTCATTTCACGCGCAGTGGTTGAGGCAGAAACTACATCCACATTCAGGATAAGACTGGATGGTTTGACGAAAGAAAATGGATTGAAGGGAACAGGGTGCCAAGTGTGATTAGAACTATTTATTTGTGTGAAGTGTAAACACAGATACTGACTGCTTGGGCCAAATACCTGTCCCTGTATTGAAACCTCTACATATTTCAACACAACTTACATACCCAAATCAACTGGCTCAGCAACATGTGTCTTTAGTTAAAGGCAGAGTCTGCGCACCAGATAGACATGCTTAAACGCAAGTAATAAACTCTGGCAGAGTTAGATTTCAAAGATTAATCCATTTTCTCTCAATTCTTTTTTGAACAATATTAGTCAGTACAATGGCTCCTGTCGTATCTACAGTATGCATTGCTGCAGCACCACATTATTATTGAAACACAGCGACATGTTTAAAAAACCCTTTAAGTTTTAGTACATGGTATTAAATGCAGTCAGTGGTTGGGACAGTCTCATTCTCCACCCCAATAAAATACTTAATTCTGATCATGAAAGGGAAGGAGCGATCTTAAAGTTTAAATGTTAAGCAACCCGGCCTCCATCCCACACACAAGCTGGAAGTTCAGTCAAGCTGTTAGTCTGCATCTCCAAGCAAGCAAGCGTGGAACAGTAAAGCAGAAGTTAAGTCCAGATTGACTGTTTATCATTTCTGCTAAAAAAAAAATTCACTAAAAGACAGGCCTAAGTTTTAACATGGTGAGATCGCGGTGATGTGGAAGAGGAAGAAAGAACAATGCATTCACTTTCCCTCATCGCACTTAAGTATATCAGCCTTGGCCATTTACAGTCTTTTTCCAGTTGCTGTTCTTCTCATAAAGATCACTAGGTTATCCAAATCACACCGAGTACAACGATAGTCATTACGAATTTGAAATGTAGGTTCGCCTTGCAATGATGAACCATTATTTTGTATTTCTTTCCTACACTGGACAGGTTCCACAAGTTAAAGCAAACTGGAAATTGGAAATAGAAACAGAAAATGACAAAAAGTACTCAGTAAGTCCGGCGAGAGAAACAGAGTTGACGTTTAAGTTCTGTGCCCTTTCATCAGAATGGGTTTGAAAGCCTGGTCCTCAAATACCATTTTCCTCAGTTGGCCAAAGACTGAGCTGGCACATTGGAGGCAAAGATGAATTTTGTTGACCATGTCCATGATCTTAGGATCCACACTTTGTAGCATCCCACCACTGCCGACAGGGAGAGCTTCTTTGCTGTGGGAGCTGGTTGGAAGAAGCCTTTAGTCTTCTAGTTGTTTAGTGAGAGATCCATTTTTTTCATATGCTACGGAGAAGGAGGCAACAATGTCCAGGAACTCAAGTTTGTGAATGAGAACAGGTATAAGTGTCATCTGAAGTTCTATGAATGAGGCTGAGTAGCTTTGATTTTGGACTGTAATAAAGTACCCCAAATAACCCTGATTAATAAAACTGTATTATGATCCCAACTGATATTACTCCTGGACAGTCAAGTCCCAAAATCGAATCCTGGCTCAATAGGCCACAACTTTTATTTTTTGTTTAGGGACGTGGGAATGATCAGAGTGACAGGATTGCCAACTTAACAAAATAAAACATTTATTAAACATGAAAAGATTGGCTATAATACAATATTCCTTCAGCACACTTATATTCCTTCAGACGTACATAATTTTTTAGGATGATACAAGTCACAAAAAAGACTATAATGTTCTCAGTAAGTACGCAGTCAATGAAAACCAACAGATCCACAATGGTCAGACACACCACACTGAAACCAAGTGGCAGATGCCACCCAACAGAACTTCTGTGGATTCCTCATCAAAACCCCTCCAAGATCCTTGTCACACTAAGACAACTGGTCTTAGTGGAACTCTGACTTCTGCACAAGTGTTTCCAAACTCTACTCCAGAAGAAACACGCCTTAGATTCTTCTTCAAAACAAGGCTTTCTCTTAGATGCCTACACCAAAGATTCCCTTGCAGGATCTCAATTTCTCCTTTCAGAATTCCTCTGCCTTAGATTGCCACCTGTTTTTAAACTTCCACCCAACCCCTCAGGTACTGGAAGTAACCCAGAGACCCAAAGTACTGGAAGTAACCCTGAGAACCCAGGTTCAAATCTCACATGGTAGATGTTGAAATCTGAATTCAATAAAAATCTGGAATTAAAAGTCTAATGATGACCAAGAAACTACTGTCGTAAAAAACCATCTGATTCACGCATGTCCTTTAGGGAAGGAAATCTGCCAATCCTGACCTGGTCTGGTCTACATGTGATTCTAGACTATATCAATGTGGTTGACGCAAATACCCTCAGGGATGGGCAATAAATGCTGGCCCATCCAACAATGCCCACATTCCACGAATGAATATTTAAAAAAAAACCTAATCGTGCCAATGGAACACCACTGCTTCATAGTAGTATGCTGTACTAAGGAGTCACCAACCTTAGGATTACTACAGATGCCTGGCTTCTCACTAACCAGGCATCTGCACCCTTCCATGCTGTATTTAAGGGGCCTCTCTGCCCCTTTCTTTAGCTTCAGTGAACAGTACCTCTTTCAGATTCCAGTCATTTGTCACTTTGACCAGGGCTTCTGTTTTCATCTGTTGGTTCCTTGAACTATCTGTTCTTTATCTCATGGGACTTGATTTCTGCCCCTATTCCACTGTCCTGTCTCTCTGCTAGCAGTTTTTGAGAGTGCTGCTTTCTTCACAGATACCTTGTTCCAACTGAACCGTAAATGTTTTATGTTTTTCAATACGGGCCGCTGCTTGCTAAGCAACAGCCGAGTCTTTCTTTAAACCCTGTTCCTTTTCACATCATAAACACTTTAAATGCAATGCAGGCACAAAACACACAGACATGCAAGCACTTTTGCTTAATGTGAAGCTAATTAAAGTTTTAATGGTTTCTTACACAGAAACCCAAAATTAAACTTAGTTCAAACTATACCTTATTTCTAATACTCACAAATACAAATATAAACTATTTAAAATACCTTTGTTTCCTGACAATTGTGGATTATGAAATAGGAAGGTCATTGTCAACATGAATTTTAAAAACTGCCTTAAGAAGCAAGTTGTGGTCAATGGTTACTATCAAACTGGAGGCTAGTAGACTCTGGTATCCCCCAAGGGTCAGTGTGGAGACCACTGCTTTTTTGATATTCATAAATGACTTGGATATTTGAATTTGGAGTAAAATTTCAAAATTTGCCAATGAAACCAAGCTTGGAGGAGTAGTAAACAGTGAGGATGATATGAATTCCCTGTAAGAGACCATAGGTAGGTTAGCATAATGGTCAGAAAAGTGACAGATGGAATGTAATATAGGGAAGTGTGAGATGATGCATTTTGGCAGAAATGATGGGAGAAGCAACGGAGACTTGATGAGTAATAGTTCTAAAGAATGTGTAGGTACAGAGGTACCTGGGGGTGCATGTGCATGGATGTTTGACAGTAACAAGACATATCGTGAGAGAGAACATCTGGGATCCTTTGTTTCATAAATACAAGCATCGAGTACAAAAGCAGGAAAGTTATGCTGACCTTGTACAAAGCTCTGGTGAGGCCATAACTATAACACTGTATCCAATTCAGGTCACCACAGTAGGGTTCTTGATGGGGTGCAACGATTTAGCTCAAGTTGGGGTTGTTCTCCTTCAAGCAAAGGGGATTGAAGGGAGATTTGATAGTTTAAAAGATTATGACATGATTAGATGGAATGGACAAGGAAAAACTGTTCCCATACAAAGCCTAAAAGGTACCAATTTAAAATACAGGGCAAGAGATACATGGGAAATACGAGGAAGAATTTTTTTTGTACTTCAGCTATGAAACTCATTACTCACAGGGGTGGTGCAAGCAAAGACAATCAATGATTTCAAAAGAAAATTGGATGGACACTTGAAAGAAATAAATCTGCAGGGTCACAGGTACAGAGAGGGAGACTGGGACTGAGCAGTTTGCTCCTTAGAGAAACAACATTGACTTGATGGCCAAATAGCCTCATTTGTTATAGATGTTTCTATAACTAAAGTCAACATGCTGATAACATACAACCTATACTGTTTAGATGCAAAACTAAAGGTTCTTCCCAGTGGTTTTCCTATTTTTTAAAATAAGAAAATTATGCTGAAAGACTTCAGAACAACTTCATTCAAGACATGAGAGAGGGAGAGCACAAACAGCCAAATAATTATAAATTAAATAAAGTCAGTTGTGGGAAAACACTTGGGAGGACGATTTCAATTAAACTCATTAGTCAAGAAACTGAGGGGATTGATTCTACACACTATTACAATATTACCTTCCATTGACTTCAATGGATACAGAAACCGGGCAGGTATAAAACTACCACTCATCTCAACTGGGTTATTATGTGGGTGACAGGGGTTGGGGTTTGGGGTTGGGGGCGGGGGTGGGGGGGAGGCAGCGGTGGTGGATGCAGGTTGCTAGGTTAAAATTGCCCTGTTAGAATCTGTAAGCCACTGTTGGGAGTACTGCTAAGCTCTCATATAAAAAGGACATTAAAACAAGAGTGTGACGGGCAGATTTTGTTAGATGATGCTGGAGGTGCAAAAGTTAATTTTTGAGGAAAAGGGTTTAGAGCAATTTTTGTTTGCAGAGTTGTTTGCTGGCATACTTTGCCATAGGGAGCAGCCAGGGCAAAAGTATTGAAATTTCAAAAGAAGTCTAAAACAAATGTTTTACAGCAGAGGAAAATACTTGTTATGAGGAGAACGTGCATCAACCATGGCCAGGTTAATAGCATTCTCGTCTGACTCAGAAAGTTCTGGATTCAACTCCCACTCCAGGTCCTGAGGATAAAACTCCAGGCTGACACTCCAATGCAGGACGGAGGAAGTGCTGCACTGCCAGAAGAGCAGTCTTTTCAAATGAAACATTAAAGCACAGCTCGTCCACCTGCTGAGGTGGACCTAAAAAAAAGTCCTATCGCACAACATTGAGGAAGAGCAAGGGACTTATCCCCCAGTATCCTGGTCAATATTAATCCCTCAATCAACATCTCAAATACAGATTGTCTGATCATCATCACACTGTTGTTTGAGAGAGTTCTTGTGTGCAAATTCACTGCTGCGTTTCCAACAACAGTGACTACACTGCGCTTAATTGGCTATAAAGGGCTTGGGAACATCCCAAAGTCCTCAAAGGCACTACATAATTGCAAGTCTCTCCTTTTTATGTGGCAGAAAACAAAATCTTTGCACCATACACCATATATTTCCTATTCAAAGAAAAACACTTCTTACATGTGACAAGACACAATCATTAAAGTTCAAAAAAGTTTTTTTGCACATACATCAAGCCCACAGTATAATTAAGCATCTAAATTGTTTCATATGCAATATAACTTTGTTTAAAAAAAACATATTGAATATGCAAATTTATGCCACATTTCTGGAACAATCAAGTAGTCAAGTAATTTCAGGAAGAGTGATCATTGATGTGCTTGGGGACGAAGTCCTTATGAGAACTAAGTGAAATGTTTCCATATGTTTTGTAAAGTATTCTATTCCCTCTAAAAGCAATCATTCACATGCACTTGCTGGCAATGCTCCAGAGAATCCATATGGACATTGCATCCCTTACGGCACCATATTAGTCATTGGACTGCTATGTCACAGCTCATACAGAAAATAATATAAAAGACTTTGTATTCTATGCCCGATACCTTGCTTTACATTTTAGTCCACCACCTGACGGCATCCCGTAATGGGACAGAACTGGGAATGTTTCACCAAAAAAATCTTTCACATAAAAATTTGAAATGGTTTCCAGACCAGTCACATTAAATTTAGTTGCATTCTTGGTACTGAAAAGCACTTAGACAATTTTCTTCTTTCTCTTGCTCTGCAATAAACACTTAAATCTTATGAGTATCACGGTTCATTAGCAACTAACAAAATATGCCGTTTCTATCAAGTTACATGTGCAAACCATATATTCTGAAGTTTTGATCTCAGCAATTAAATAAAATATAATTGAAAATTACAGGTTTTTAAAATTTCACTCCATTACATTGAATTAAAAGAAAGATGAAACTTCTGTCTCCAAAGGCTAATGCAACATAAATATAAAATAATATATCTAAATATTGAAATTATACTTTTTGTAACTTATTAACTAAACTGTAATGTTTTCAATGGATCTTTTAGCACACTTCATAGGTGCTAATATTGTTTGATTCTATTCAGGCAAGTAATCTAGTGATGGACAGCGACTGTACACAAACTAAATGGACACTGATGTGGCAAGACACAGAGTCTAACTTGCAAACTTTCAGTTAAGTTGTTGATCTAGCAGTTCCACCTCAGAAAATGTTAGGTAAACAGGATGACTCTTTAAAAAAAAGGAAAAAAGTCAGCACCAGAATCTCAAACATCCAATAACCAGTTTAGTATGACACCGGCAGAGGTTTATTACAAGATTCCTCCTCAGTCAAATGAGGAATGATACATAGCATGCAAGAAATTTTTAAAAAAGGGAAAAGACATCCAACTTTATACTGATTAGCAATCTATTGTTTTATTAGATCATGGCTAATTTATATCTTAACTTCATCTACCCATCTGAGTTCTGTAATCCTGGCCGAACAAAAACAAATCTAACCCTCAGTTTTGAAACTTTCAGTTGAGCCTCAGGATCACCAGCCTTTTAGGGAAGAGTTGCTGATTTCCACCACTCTTTGTGGGAAACATTTTATGGTTGTACACCTTGCTCTGACCTGCAACATCAAGAGTTGTTTTCTATTTATTATTGTTACAGGGAGGACATAATCGCTCTGGAGAGAGTACAGTAGAGATTTACAAGAATGCTACAGAAAATTGTAGTTATGAGGAAAGGTTAGATAGGCCAAGATTATCTTCTTTAGAACATAAAAAGCTGACCGGTGATTTGATTGAAGTATTCAAAATTATGAGGGGATGCCATACAGTAGACAAGGAAGACTCGTTTCCACCTATTGGAGAGGTCAATTACAAGGGGGCACAGATTTTAAGGTGATTGGTAGAAGGACTAGAGGAGATATCAAGAAAACCTTTCTCATCTAGAGAGTAGTAGGTGTGTGGAATTCGCTGCAGGGATTGATGCTTGAAACAGGAACCCTCAGCTCATTGAAAAGGTATCTGAATTTGCACCAAAAGTGCTGTAATCTGCAAGAAATTGGACCAGGTGCTGGAAGGTGAGACTAGAGTGGACGGCTAAGATTTTTCCCGCTGGTGCAGACACGATGGGTTAAATGGACTCCCTCTGTGGTCTGAAGTGAAAGAGCAGAACTTCAGCAACAGTGCAGCAAATGTCTCTTATTTAATTCTCCTTTGCTATATTGTGAACTTATCGATGGACAACTTTGTAACATTAGAAACCAATTGCGTGATTGGCAGATAACTTACTTGCATACAGAGACACAAAATCTATCAGTGAACACCAAAAATTTTCAAATTCCAAGCCCTTCAATAATTTCAAATCTCCAATTGTACTGAGATGTAATGCAGTTCGAAATTGTGTTCTCCTCTAACCTAGATCATGCAAGCCTTCCAAGGTTTTCTCAGCACATTTTTAAAAATTCACTCATGGGACATGGGTGCCGCTGGCTGGCCAGCATTTACTGCCCATCCCTAGTTGCCTGAGGGCAGATAAGAGTCAACCACATTGTTGTGGCTCTGAAGTCACACATACGCCAGAACAGGTAAGGACATCAGATTTCCTTCCCTAAAGGACATCAGTGAACATTAGTGGATGTGGATTTTACTATATCATTACCTGTTCCCACGCACATCCTAAACTGGAAATTTCTTCCAGTTCCCGCCCTTTCAGTTTCAGTTTCCTCCATTGCTTGCCTTCACATGATTCTTTCCTTGAAGCCTGTGTGTCTGCAATGCAAGCTCCATCCACCACAAGCTCACTGAATTCCTCACTAACTATATTTCCTCCCACCCTGTTTCCCATTCCATTCTCACAGCTTTCCCATCTCTGTTGCATCTGTTCTGACGATGCCACCTTCCATATCAGTGCTTCCGATATGCCTCCCTTTTTCCGCAACTGTGAAGTCCTCTCCACCATAGTTGACAGGGTCCTCAACCGTGTCTGTTCCATTCCCATGCGTCTGTTCTCACCCCTTACCCTCACTCCCACTATAATAGGGTTCCCCCTTGTCCTCATCTCATCCCACCAACCTCCACATTCAACGTACGTTGAAATGGGATTGAAAGATTTATGACCTGCTCTCGTGCCTAAAATTCAGTTAGCACAATGGTTTTGTAGTTCCATTTGTTATTTTAAGAAGCTGGGAGTCTTTCACAATCCAACAGAAAACAACTTACCTGGCCAACCCACTGTCTGGATACTTTGATTTCTTGAACACTTCAGTCAGCCCCTGCATTAATGCCTTTATTTAATTGCCAAATAATTCAGCCAAAGAAACTGAAAATATCTATATGGAGGGAGGGGTAGTCAAGAAGAGGGAAGTTAACAATACTTCACTTATAGGATTTTGAGACACACTTTTGGATAATTTTTTTTCACCACCTATGCTAATTTACTCATTTCATGGTTTTGATCTTATTTTTAAATAAATATCAATTTTATCCAACAGATTTTTGGTAATTGACAAATAGGACAATGCTCACATTTATACTTTTTCATCAGTTTGTGAAGGATTATCCACAGATTGCCCAAGGTGTAAAAACTCAGTCCTTACTGAAGTTAGGTGCAAAGAAAAGAATAAGCTTTGGCCTTTTTTGGGAGAACACAAACAATGGCATATTTACAGGGATAGAACATAGAATATTACAGCACAGTACAGGCCCTTCAGCTCTCAATGTTGTGCTGAGCTATGTCCAATCCCAAGATCAAATTATCCCCTCCCTATAATTCTGTAGTGCTCCATGTGCCTATCCAATAACCGCTTGAAAGTTCCTATAGTGTCCAACTCCACTATCACAGAGGCAGTCGATTCCACACCCCAACCACTCTGAGTGAAGAATCTACCTTGGACATCCCTCCTACATCTCCCACCATTAACCTTATAGTTATGCCCCCTAGTAACAGCTACATCACCCGAGGAAATAGTCTCTGCACGTCCACTCTATCAATCCCTCTCATCATCTTATAAACCTCTATTAAGTCGCCTCTCATCCTCCTCCACTCTAAAGAGAAAAGCCCCAGCTCCCTCAACCTTTCCTCATAAGACCTACCCTCCAAACCAAGCAGCATCCTGGTAAATCTCCTCTGCACTCTCTCCAATCCTTCCACATCCTTCTTAAATGAGGTGACCAGAACTGAACACAATATTCCAAATGTGGTCTCACCAACGTCCAGTATAGTTGCAGCATAACCCCACGGCTCTTAAACTCAAACTCAAACCCCCTGTTAATAAACACTAACACACTATAAGCCTTCTTCATGGCTCTATCCACTTGAGTGGCAACCTTCAGAGATCTGTGGATATGAACCCCAAGATCTGTTACTCCACATTCCTTAGAACCCTGCCATTAACCCTGTAATCTGCATTCAAGTTTGTCCTACCAAATGAATCACCTTGCACTTATCAGGGTTAAACTCCATCTGCCACTTTTCAGCCCAGCTCTGCATCCTATCAATGATCATACTCCAAAACTTTCCATGGCCTTATCCAAGCTGTTCCAGCACAGCTACAACACTGGCAACTACCCAGCAACATGGAAAGTTGCCTAGATATGTCCTATGCACAAAAAGCAGGACAAATACCACCCGATTTATTCTCGACGATCAGTAAATTGTACCATCTCCTTTCCTTCCCTATGTACGGTATGCTTTGTTTATATTGTGCACGAGAAACAATACTTTTCACTGTATACTGATATGTGACAATAATAAATCAAATCAAATTTAAAGAAAGGCAATTACAAGGGTATGAGGAACAAAGTTTTCGAAGTGAACTACAAAAATTGGTTACAAGTTAGGACAGTAGAGGTACCGTGCCAAACATTTAAGGAGATACATACATACATGTGAATTTGGAAGAGTAAGCCATTGGGCTTATATTTTTATTCATAGTTGTTTTATATTAATGATATTTTATAACTCTCAGAAAAGATGCATACCATTGAGAATGACAGACCAAGAGAGGAATGTACCATCCATGGTTAAGGAAGGAAGTTAAGGATAGTATCAAACTGAAAGAAAAAGCATACAAGACTTGTTGGTCAAAAGATTGGGCAGGTATTAGAAATCAGCGAAGAATTACTAAAAGAAATGAGTCAAATGACTAAACAACTAAAAACTAAAGGAGAAATTGCAGTACAAGGGAAAGCTGGCTAAAATCTGAAAATAGATTTTCTGCAAATATTTAAAAAGGAAGAGAGTAAAGACAATGAACGTTGGTCCCTGAGAGGATGATGATGGGAGATCAATAATGGGAAACAAAGAAGTGGCAGATGCATTGAATAGGTACTTTGTGCCTTTATTCACTATGGAAAACACAAAACACCAAAGTACTTGAAAATCAAGAGGTTAAAGGGTGGGAACAATGTAAAACAATCACAATCACTGGAGAAAAGCTACTGGGGAAACTACTAGACCTAAAGTTTGGCAAGCCCCTAGACCTGTTGGCTTTCACCCTTAGGTCTTAAAAGATGTGGCTGTAGAGACAGAGTAGATATATTGCGATCGTCCAACATTTCCTGGATTCTAGAATGGTCCCAGCTGATAGAAAAATCACTAATGTAACACTTTGATTGAAGAAAAGAGGGTGATGGAAAGCACGGAACTATAGGTCAATTCTCCACTCAACTGTCATCGGGAAAATACAACAATCCATTATCAAGACATACGTACAAATTAGGGACAGGCCATTCGGCCCCTTGAGCCATTTTTGCCATTTGATAAGATCATGACTGATCTGACTGTGGCCTCAACTTCATTCTTCTGGCTATCATCTGAAGCGGCTGACTTTCCCGTCAACCAAGAACGTACCTGACTCAGCCTTACAAATATTCAATGAGCCTGCCTCTACTGCTGTCTAGGGAAGAGAGTTCCACAGACCAATGATCCTCAGAAAATACATCTCTACTTATCTCCATCTTAAATAGAAGACCCCGTATTTTAAAAACTGTGTTTCTGGTTCAAGTCTTTCTCACAAAGGGAAATATCTTCTCAGCATCCACCCTGCCGATTCCCCTCAAGATTTTATATCAATAAGATAATTTCTCATTCTTCTGATCTCTATAATTTCCTTGCAAATTTGTTCCTCTACACCTTTCTCACTATTTGGTGGCCAATGAGTTACATCAGGCAATGTAATTGAATTTCTTTTGTTCCTGACCCCTCTGAGACATCTCTCTCCAGCACTCCTTAAGCAAGGGGTGGCACGGGGTTAGCACTTCTGCCTCACAGCTCCAGGGACCCAGGCTCAATTCCAGCCTCGGGTGACTGTGTGGAGTTTGCACATTCTCCCTGCATCTGCATTGGTTTCTTCTGGGTGCTCTGGGTTCCTCCCACAAGACCAAAAGACATGCTGGTTAAGTGCATTGGCTATGCTAAGTTCTTCCTCAGTGTACCCGAACAGGCGATTAGGAAATTTTCACAGCAACTTCATTGCAGTGATAATGTAAGCCTACTCGTGACACTAATAACTAAACTTTAAAAAAAGCAAAACTTTCCCATCTTTTCTCAAACCTCATATCCAAATAATATCCAATTTAATACCCAACCCCAAAGAGGAGACATAAAGGCAAATAGAATTTAGGGAGGGAATTTCACGACACAAGATCTATCCAGTCGAAGGCACCAGTGACAATGATGGTGCACAAGCAACCAGGGATCAAGGGACTGTGTGTTCAGGGAGCTTATAGAGCCGGAGGCACAAAGATAAGAAGAGGGAACAACAGAAATATATTTAAACATAATGAGAATTGTACATTTCAGGAATGTGAATGCACTGAGCAAATATTGTAGAGGTTTCTGCAGGGTGGAGGACAGAAAGTCACTACAGAGAATCAAGCTAGGGGCGGGATTTTCTGGTTGTGCTCACCCCAAAACCAGAAAATCCCATCCGAGGTCAACGGACTTTTGCTTGGTCCCGCCCCTCCCCACCCATTATGATTCCTGTGGCGAGAGGGATGGGAAAACTCCCCGCTTGGAGTTAGCAAAAACACGAACAAGGATTTCAGTGGCAGATGGGCTTGAGGCAGGCAAACACACAAGCTTTGCACTTGTACACAGTAGCACTTTTGTGTCATCCTTTTTCTCCCTCTTCTGAGGCGTGACTTATGGCAAATCAACTTTCCAATTACATAGAACACTACAGCACAAACAGGCCCTTCGGCCCACAAGTTGCGCTGATCATATCCATACCTACCAGGCCTATCTATAACTCTCAATCCCTTTAAATCCCATGTACTCATCCAGAAGTCTCTTAAAAGACCCCAGTGAGTTCACCTCTACCACCACCGACGGCAGCCAATTCCACTCACTCACCACCCTCTGAGTGAAAAACTTACCAAATTAACAGAAGGCATTTGTACACGTAATTCACTCAATGACACCTCTCAACCAATATTCTAATAAACAGCAAATTGAAGATATGTTGCCTTGAGTAAAATGTCTGCTGCTGCAAGTGACAAAATAATTAAAAAAAAAGACTTTGAGCACCTGCCAAAATCCACCAATATCTTCAATTCAATGGTACACAATGGTTTTTGGCATATTCTGAAAAGATTCAACATACCACAGAACTCTTTATCATCTTCCTAAGACATGGAGGCTTACTTCAGAAAACAAAGCAATAAAATGCAACCAGGTATATCTTACACTAATTGCCATGATGTTGCTATACACCATAAATGAAATGCGACATCCAAACATGCCACCAGAAATTTAGGTTGATTCTCAATTCCAATATTCTGTTTGGTGTAGCCACACTGGTGTATAAGGTGACACATGGCCCAGGAGTAAAGAATTCAAGGTGAGAAGGAAGAGATACAGAAGACTCCAGAGAGGCAATTTTTTCACAAGAGTGGTGAGTGTCTGGAACAAGTGCCAGAGTAGTAGTAGAGGTGGGTATAATTTTGACTTTTAAAAAGCAGTGAGATAATTACATGGGTAAGATGGGTATAGAGGGATATGGGCCAAATGCGGGCAACTGGAACTAGCATAGTGGTTAAAAAAAGGGCGCATGGACAAGTTGGGCTAAAGGGCCTGTTTCCATGCTATAAACCTCGATGACTTTATGACTCTACAATGTGATATTGTTAACAAGGCAGTGGTGTTTACTGAAAAGCAGACAGACATTTTCAATTAGCCGTATTTAAATGTACCTATCTATTAAACATCGAGATTTTTTTTTCTAGATGTGGGAAATTTCTAAGAAAATATTAGATCACTCAAATACTATTGACATCATTTTTGCCAGAACTCAAAAGTGCCTCAGCTACGACATGAATTCATAGCATTGAAACTACTTCCTGCAATTTCTTCAGGTTATATCTGACACACTGTAATGCTGAATCGGAATGCAAATCAATGATCATTACTCACATGGACATTTCCTTTTTGGCACAGATTTATTAATTTCAAGCAAATTTGAACAGACATCAAATTAGTTTCAAGCTGCCCTGTTGTGGTTACATCACCCACACGGCTACTAACTGACGGCTTGTTAAAGTATAGATTTGAGTCAATTATTATAACTCTGAATTTTCAATGGCCAATAAAATAAATAATGTATTCACTAAAATGTCCAACAGTCAAAACAGCAATAAGTCATGTTCCAGGTGTCATGGCCAAAGCCCCAAACGCTTTCATTTAACATAGAGGTTGAGGAGAAAATAAATACATTTTTAAAATATTCTTTATTGGGATGTGGACATTGCTGGCTGGGGCAGCATTTATTGCCCTTTCCTAATTGCCCTTCAGGGATTATTTTAAGAGTCAACCACATTGCTGTGGACCTGGGATCACATGTAGGCCAGACCAGGTATGGATGGAAAATTTCCTCCCCTAAAGGTCATTAGTGAACCTGATGGGTTTATATGACAATCCGCAATCATTTCATGGTCATCGTCAAGACTTTTGATTCCAGTATTTTACTTAATTCAAATTTCACCATCTGCCACGGTGGGATTCAAAACTGGGTCCTCAAAGCATTATCCTGGGTCTCTGGATTCCTGGTCCAGTGACAATACCACAATGCCACTGCGCCTCCCCAATATCTCCGTGTTCACTCAGTTAACTTTCAGTGAGACTGAAGAGATTATACTTCAAAAATGTTAGATATCCAGTTCACTTTATCACAGGATACATACAGGGCAACATGAGTCAACTCCCATGAAGATACTTTGACTGCTTGTGGAATGATGTGCATGAATCCACCTGAGAATCTATCCACGGCTAATCTAAATTTAATGAGGTTTAAAGTACTCACTTCATTTAACACACTTTTTATAGAAAACAAGTGTAAAATATTACTGTTAAACTTTACAATGAATTGTGTTCTTGGGGTGTCAGTGGGCTGGTAATCCAGAGACCCAGGGGAAGATCCAAGCACCAGGGTCCATGGCAGATGTTGCAATTTGAGGTCTGATTCTCCTGTCCCAATGCACTAAAAAAACGTGCACGTCAGAATGGGAGAATCCCGTCTCGGCCATTTCGCGGAATTCGTGCATGTGTTCCTGATGTATGGGTGTCTCACACAGTCAGAGGACAGGCGCAATTGGGATCATACTGGAAATTGGCAGGAAGACAGGTAAGTGATTTGAATCTGTTTTTAATTCATATTAAATGTGACTATTCGGCTACGCATGGAACTCTCCAGACCTGATAGCATCTCCCAACCCGCCAGGAGTATTTCACCCTGGCAGAGTTTAGAGTAGCTCTCCACGTTCAGGGAACTAGCGGGAGACCCCCACCAGAGTAAAAGTGAGACAATTGAGGGGGGAGGGGAGGGGGAATGGTTCCCCTGCAGTATTAGTCTGTGTCCCCTGGCACTGCCCAAGGGGAAAAGTGCCCATGCCCAGGAGGCATCTTGGCACTGCTCAATGAGCATCAGGCAGTGCCAAGGGGGCAGGCCTGGGAGGCAAGGGGGCAGAGTCTAAGGGTCAAGGCCTAGGGAGGCAAGGGAGCAGGACCAAGGGTCAGCGCCTGGTGACAGGGCCTATTGTGGGCAGGGCCTAAGGGGCGATCGATGGGGGTGGGAGTTTCCACTGCCACTCTGCATTGGGATCCTATCAGGGCTGGAGGGAGGCCAATAATCAGGGTTGGGGCTGGGGCTGGGGCTGGGGCGGGGGTCCACCGGAGAAGGGGTCTCCCATCTGAGGGTCGTCTGCCCGGGGAGGTGGGGAGATCGCCACTGCTGTGGAAGAGCTAGGGGCTGGAGAGCAGGGCGCTCCGGGACAGAGGATTGAGAATGGCCCGGGAATGCTTGTGGGGGCTGCAATCAGGCTGTTGGGAGGGCAGGGAGATGGCAGCAGCAGTGTGAGGGTCCCAGGCTGGCCAGCAAACTGTGATCTGACAGATTGAGGCCTCCGGAACAGACTCCAGCATGAACATGAGCTTTCAATGAGATTCATGATCTGCACTGTACAAAGTGAGAGAAATTCGGATCTGAAGTTGAACTGAAAAAACAGTCATCATTTACACCAATTTCTTGCCAATTCAGCACTTCTGGGAGAATCGCCACAATGAGTTCCATAAAATTCCAGAATTACAAGTCTAATGATGGCCATGAAACCATTGTCAATTGCCGTTTAAAAAAAAAATCTGGTTCCTTTATGGGAAGGAAATCTGCTGTCCTTACCCAGTCTGGCCTACATGTCACTCCAGGCCCACAACACAGAGCAATGTGGCTGACTTTCAAATGCTCTCTGAAATAATGGTGAGCATCATGAGAATTGTTGAGAGCAGTATAAAGCAGCATTCATGTCTTTACTGCAATATCCTCAAAAATGTCAGTTGCAAATCACATCACCTGACCCACAAGATCCTAAAATTCAAGTACTATGCTATTGAGTGATATGCCTTCTGTATTAATATGGTGATAACTTCTACGTCTCTATGACTGCTTTAATTATGACTCAGAATTAAAATACCATACTTTTAATCAGTTGGAAGTGCTGACTTGCGAAGGAAAATCAGCAGGTATTGTTATGGGAGGGAAATCTATTGTTATGCGAAATAAGTTTGTTTTGCCAGGTTAGAATTTACTTTTCCTGTATTTTTCTTGTATTTTTCCTGAGGAGATCTATATGAGAGCAGTTGCAGCACTTACGACATTTAATAGGAAAAAAATCCATATAAAAATGAATAGATTCTGAAGCTTTCATACAAAAATTTGATCATTCACAACCCCATCTAATCTGTCCTCATTCTTCTCCCAATTCCTCCTGGAGAAACTTGGGTTTGTATGCAATCTCTTACAACATGGAGGTTAGGAGTATTCCAGATCAGAGAGCTCTCCAATCAAATTTCTCTACAGTTGTGAAGCAGAACTCACCCTCAAACTGATGTTGCTTCATTTTAGACCAAAGTGGCTGCACGAAGAATGTGAAACTCATCATTATCATCACAAATGATTTTGAGAGAAGCTGCATTCAAATCATCAGTATCTGGCTGCCAAGTGGCTAATACTAAAAGGCTATTAATGTACACATTAAGCCACAGATTGTGACACCATTACAGTTAATCAGAAGAATACTGCTCTATCTTACCTAAAGGTCTGAAGATATCCTTTAGTAAAGCTTCATCGACTGGTAATGATACTGACGCTCCTGTATTATGCGTCCAGCTCTGTAAAATGGTTTGCAGCAGCAGAGTCTGGGCCCTTGTAGCTTGTAAAGTCAGGCTGGGTAACTCAAATATGCATTCAGTTGTTGGGACAAATGGCCGTTTCACCCTATTGAAAAGAAGCAGAAATCAAACAAGATGTAAACTGACAGAGCATATTTACAAAGAATTTTACAACACATAACAGGCTATTCCACCCAAGACATGATTTAGTCTCACCCAACAACGTATCTTCTACTCCTTTTTTCTTTTTTGTATTTAATTTAGCTTCCCCTTAAATTCATCAATGTTATTCACTTCAATTACTCCACTAGGTAGGATGTTTCACATTCTCAGCACTGAGTGAAAAAGCCTCTCCTGGAATAGTGACTGTCTTATATATTTGTGACCCCTAGTTTTGGACTCCCAAGTGGAAATAGGTGCTATACATATAACCTTTCATACCACTTCCAGTTTCAAAGACTTTGAAAAAATATTTTTAGTGTACAAATTTACAGTATATATTTCGATTGCTAATAGATACTATTACTTATACTAAACAGTAAGCAGTCTCACAACACCAGGTTAAAGTCCAACAGGTTTATTTGGAATCACGAGCTTTCAGAACGCTGCCCTCACTCACCTGATGAAGGAGCAGTGCTCTGAAAGCTCGTGATTCCAAATAAACCGGTTGGACTTTAACTTGGTGTTGTGAGACTTCTTACTGTGCCCACCTCAATGCCGACATCTCCATTTCATGGTTACCATTATACCAAACAATAATGGCATCAGGCTTGGGATGACAAGTGGCAGCAAACATTTGGACCACATAAGTGGGCAACTTCAAGAAAATGAAAAATCCAATGACCTCAACCCACCACCAAAGATTTTAACAGTTCAAGAGGACAGTCCAACAACTTTTCAAAGTAAAGAGAAAAGAGCAATACATGGGTCCATGCCTGCCATATCCAGATGTATCATACAAAAAAAATAAAAAAAAGAGTGAAGTTAGGTAAGGAATGTTTTATGTGGTTTACTTTGGGTTCATCTTTTGTTCTGTTGTGCAAAATCCAAATTAGACCGGATTAAACACATGGCAAATACTTTCTCAATTATTTTGGAAGATTTCTAAGGAATGATGCAGGTTGAACTAAGCTGAAACCTTTGACTTCTGTTTGCTGTGAAGGGTATTTTTGTACTGGGTTATGTATGCAGACAGGCTTTAAACACTTATTGACTGAATAACCAGCATCATTTTTAAAATACCACTGGGACAAGCTAACTGACTCATCATGCCAATCAGTCGAAGTGGTGACCCGGTAAGATCAGGTGAGAGGCGAACAAAATCGGGCTTGCACCCGGTTTCTTGCCCCTCACAATATTACCGACCTTGTTCTGCCAGTGAAATCAACCTTGACTAAATCCACAAGTTTGGTAATACTAAGGTTATAGCCTTCTACAGCAACAGACCTAGGGCGTAAACACATGCTCATTCTGGCATACTTCTGCTGCAACTCTAGTAAGAGTTTACTAAGATAGCTTGTGAGTAAAAAGCAGGTCCTGAACAAATTAGATCCCAAGCTGATTTGATTTATTGTCATATGTATTAGTATTCAGTGAAAAGTATTGTTTCTTGTGCACTATACAGAGCATACCATTCATAAAGAAGGAAAGGAGACGGTACAGAATGTAGCGTTACAGTCATAGCTAGGATATAGAGAAAGATTAATTTAATACGAGGTAGATCCACCCAAAAGCCTGATGGCAGCAGGGAAGAAGCTGTTCTTGAGTCGGTTGATAGGTGACCTCAGACTTTTGTACATTTTTCCAGATTGAAGGAGGCGGAAGAGAGTGTGTCTGGGGTGCGTGGAGTCCTTAACTATGCTAGCTGCTTTTCCAAGGCTTGCTTTTGGAAGTGTGGACAGAGTCAATGTATGGGAGGCTGATTAGATAGCTCTGAACCAAGGTTGACTTTGTATGTACAGGAACTTCTATTCACTGTTATATGGCATTGTGATAAGGAGGTATGGGCTCGGAGTGAGAAATCCATGGATAAGTTCTCATGCCCTGGGATTCAATGTCTTTGGCACAGCAACAAGGCTGGATCAGCCAAGGGGCAAATGTGACACCACTTGAGCAATCGAGGCTGCATTTCAGTGCAAATTAGTATTGGCAAAAGTATGGAGATTGTGATGAGCAGTTAAAGACAATGGTTTTGAGCATCACAATAATCTGCTGCAGAAATTACAGGGTAAGCACTTGGAAGATGCAGTGGTGATACTGAGAGTTGTGATGGAATGGTAAAGCTGAGTATCAACATTGAACATGTGCAAGACTGGCCACTTTCACCTTGGGAACATCACACTTCTCCCTACTGAATTCACCTTATCCACCAGTGGAGCCATCATGCACGCCTTCTTGCCACTAAAAGTGTAACTATTCCAACTCTAAGCCTGACACTCAAGCTCCATTCTGTATAAACTAACTCATGGACAACCTGACACATATCTTTTCCTGCAAAGTTTTACTTCTGCATTAACCAGTCCTCAATGACATCCAAACCCCCAAAACATTTTAAAATCTTAGCTCTCATTTGCAAATCACGCAGTCTTAACTCACTCTCCGGTTGCAAGCTCAAGATGACACCTCCACTTGAGTCTGGACTTACACATCAGCCATTTTCTCCAATCGGCTATAAATTGCAGAGACTTCAACCATCGTGGCCTGGTCATTTCTATATCTGGCCTCCTCTTAGAAATATTCAAGGCTTACGGCTTTCACCAAACCTACATTTATCTTCTGTTTTCATCAAATCCCAAATTATTGCCAGTTAGTTCCCTCTATTTTAGGGGCGGCACAGTGGTTAGCAATGCTGCCTCAACTCCAGGGACCTGGGTTCGATTTCCGGCTTGGGTGGAGTTTGCACATTCTCCCCATGTCTACGGTGCTCTAGTTTCCTCCCACAGCCCAAAGATGTGCGGGTTAGGTTGATTGGTCATGCTAAATTGCCCCTTAGTGTCCCAGGAAATGTAGGTTAGGGAGATTAGCAGGGTTAAATGAGAGGGGTTGTGGGAAAGGGGCCTGGAGTGGGATTGTTGTTGGTGCAGACTCAATGGGCTGAATGGCCACCTTCTGCACTGTAGGGATTCTATAGCTCCTTCCATTTCCAACAGTGTAAATTGTCATTGCCCAGCTACGAGCAATTAAAGCCGGATTAGGTGGCGAGTGGAGCTGAGTTAATGTTTCAGGTTGATGACCCTTCATCATAACTGCTGGTGAAAGGTATTCGGCCTAAAACATTAACTCAGTTTTTCTCTCCACAGATGCTGCCAGACCTGCTGAGTGTTTGCGGCATTTTCTGTTTATATTTCAGATTTCCGGCATTTCCAGTATTTTGCTTTTATCAAGCCTGAATTTTTTGACTTGTAGTTGAAATATCAATTCAGGCAATCATTTCCTGATGCAGTCCCATATTATACAGCAAACTTCACATTTGACATTCCTTTACTAATCCATACAGCCAACAAAGACTCTAGATTCAATTCCAAATATATAATGTATAAATTGAAGATAGGATCAGCCTCATCTGCAATTAGTCCTCACAGCATGGGATAACCTACTGGTACTTAGTTGTCCAGGATACTCAATCAGAATGACTAGCTGAAACGAAGGGAACAATAACCCAATACACATTTTAAGGGGTGAGAATTTTAAAAATGATGGCGGGGGGGGGGGGGGGGCGCGCGCAGCGGAGAGCAAGAGCAAAACAAAATATTTACAAAAAACTAATTGAAAGCAGGCTAAGTGAATGATTCTTCCACCTCATCGAGTTTTTGCTACATAAACTTACAGTTGGGCAGTAGAAATTTATAAAAATGTAGTGAATTAAGTTTGCCATTCTCGCATTTTCGCATGCAGATTCATTAAGTAGTGAAGTGTGGATAACACCATAGCTCTCTGCAAAACATGTGTACGTTTTCCAGGATTAGGTCTATAAAAATTAGGTCAAACTCTGTACTCCTGGGGAAAATAAATCTCGATAAAACCAGCAGATCAAGCATCTCATTAAAAGAAAACTTGGAGAAAGTCCAGTATAAATTTAGAATGAGAGTGATTGACAGATTGCTTTCTCTTTACTCCTTCCATCTCCAACAAAACAAACTGGACATGTAACTAATCAAAACAATAAAGCTACTTTCAGGAAAATCATATTGACAATTCTTCTGTCTGACACTGACGAAAACATACTATTTGGTACAGGTAAGTCGTTTTGATTCACAGGATTTAGTATGTGCAGACTTAAAGAACAGCTATTCATGCTTTCAAAATCAACACCTGCCTAAAACTGAAGGAATATTACTACTAGCAGCTGGCTTTAATGGTTTACATAGAGTCCCAAAATGCAAGCTTGAAACCCGCAGAATGTTTCCAAAAATTTCATTTTGATTATTACTCATATCCTGTGCAATGTAAAACTGTACGTTCACTTTTTCCAAAATAACAGCAAGTTCTAACTTTTTTATTACAGCACTGCGCGCATTACGGGTCCAACATATTTTGACAGCATCAACTCTTGGAATGTACAATGTACTCAGATACATTTAAAGGCAAGGTTATGGTCAGAACTAATACAAAGGCCAAGAGTGTTGTACAAGAAGCAATTTATAGTTTTCTAGGTAGTCAAGTCACATGAAAGACCAAAAATCCACTCAGTAAAAATGTGTTCATAAGAATTCAAAAAGTAATCGTGTTCAGAAGGAATTTGTATTATATTTTACACGACATTACATCCAAGTTAGTCATAAAAGGCAAACTGATCTCAGGAGTTTTGAACAAAAGTAGCCATTGTTTAGGCTGTAGTTATATCATAGTATACGTCTGAGATTGGGTAGCTGTACAGTATAAAATGTTTTCAGAGTTATACTGCTGGTTTCAGCTCAGAAGTTGCATTCATTTCTAAGCTTCAAGGGATACTTTATTTTGAAGATTAAATGAATACAGATAGGTACATATAAGGGACAGCACAGTGGCACGGTGGTTAGCGCTGCTGCCTCACAGCGCCCGGGTTTGATTCCGGCCTTGGGTCACTATGCGGAGTCTGTACGTTCTCTGCATTTCTCCGTGGGTGTCCTCCGGGTGCTCCAGTTTCCTCCCACAGTCCGAAAGATGTGTTGGTTAGGGGCATCAACCATGCCAAATTGTCCGAGTGAACCTGAACAGGCACCAGAGTGTGGCGACTAGGATATTTTCACAGTAATTTCACTGCAGTGTTAATGTAAGCCTATTTGTGGCTAATAAATAAACTTTAAACTTTAAAAAAAGCTCAGAAAGTAACGCAGAAACAGCTAGCCTGTCAAGCCTGAACCATAATATGATGGTCGTCATCGAATCATCATGGTAACTACGGCAAAACAGTGCATGACATGCAAGAAAACATACTCCAGGTACAGTTGGGCAAATGAATTAACAATGCTTCAAAAGGCATAAGCAGAAACAAAACTGCCAATGAAAGGGAAAAAGCACGAATCATGAAAATAACAGGCAACAGGAAATGTGAGATAATTAAACAGAACATAAGAACAAGGAACAGGATTAGGCCATCTGACCCCTCGAGTCTGCACCACCATTCAATAAGATCATGGCTGATCTTTTCGTGGACTCAGCTCCACTTACCCACCCGCTCACCATAACTCTTAATTCCTTTACTGTTCAAAAATGTATCTATCCTTGCCTTAAAAACACTCAATGAGGTAGCCTCAACTGCTTCCCTGAACATGGAATTCCATAAATTCACAACCCTTTCTGTGAAGAAGTTCCTCTTCAACTCAGTCCTAAATCTGCTTCCCCTTATTTTGAGACCATGCCCCCTAGATCTAGTTTCACCTGCCAGTGGAAACAACTTCCCTGCTTCTATCTTATCTATTCCCTTCATAATCTTATATGTTTCTATAAGATCGCCCCTCATTCTTCTGAATTCCAATGAGTATAGCCCATAGAACCATAGAAAATTACAGCTCAGAAACAGGCCTTTTGGCCCTTCTTGTCTGTGCCAAACCACTTTTTGTCTTGTCCCATTGACCTGCACTTGGACCATATCCCTCCACACTCCTCTCATGCATGAACCTGTCCAAGTTTTTCTTAAATGTTAAAAGTGACCCCGCATTTACCACTTTATCCGGCAGCTCATTCCACACTCCCACCACTCTCCATGTGAAGAAACCCCCCCTAATATCCCTTTTAAACTTTTCTCCTTTCACCCTTAACCCATGCCCTCTGGTTTTTTTTCTCCTCTAGCCTCAGTGGAAAAGGCCTGCTTGCATTCACTCTATCTATACCCATCAAAATCTTGTACACCTATATCAAATCTCCCCTCATTCTTCTACGCTCCAGGGAATTAGGTCCTAATCTATTCAATCTCTCTCTGTAACTCAGCTTCTCAAGTCCCGGCAACATCCTTGTGAACCTTCTCTGCACTCTTTCAACCTTATTTACGTCCTCCCTGTAACTAGGTGACCAAAACTGTACACAATACTCTAAATTCGGCCTCACCAACACCTTATATAACCTTACCATAACACTCCAACTTTTATACTCAATATTCCAATTTATAAAGGCCAATGTACCAAAAGCACTCTTTACGACCCCATCCACCTGTGATGCCACTTTTAGGGAATTCTGTACCTGTATTCCCAGATCCCTCTGTTCAACTGAACACTGAGTCCTACCATTTACCCTGTACATTCTACTTTGGTTTGTCCTTCCAAACTGCAATACCTCACACTTGTCTGTGTTAAATTCCATTTGTCATTTTTCAGCCCATTTTTCTAGTTGGTCCAAATCCCTCAGCAAGCTTTGAAAACCTTCCTCACTGTTCACTACACCTTCAATCTTTGTATCATCAGCAAATTTGCTGATCCAATTTACCACATTATCATTCAGATCATTGATATAGATGACAAACAACAAAGGACCCAACACCAATCCCTCCGGCACACCACTCGTCACAGGCTTCCACTCAGAGAAGTCCCAGTCTACTCAGTCTCTCCTCATAAGGCAATCCTCCCAACTTCGGAATCAACCTCATTAATCTCCTCTGCATCCTCTCCAGTGCCAGTATACCCTCTCTCAAGTAACGAGACCAAAATTGTACACAGTACTCCAGGTGTGGCCTCACCAGCACCTTATACTGCTGCAACATAACCTCACTGTTTTTAAACTCCATCCCTCTAGCAATAAAAGAGGAAATTCTATTTGCCTTCTTAATTATTTGCTGCATCTGCAAACCAACTCCTTCAGCTTCCTGCACAAGGACACCCATGTCCCTCTGCACAGCAGCATGCTGTAATTTTTTACCATTTAAATAATAGTCCATTTTGCAGTTATTCCTATCAAAATGGATGACCTCACATTTACCAACAATTGTACTCCATCTGCCAGACCGTCGCCCACTCACTTAGATTATCTATATCCCTTAGCAGACTCTCAGTGTCATCTGCACACTTTGCTCTGCAAACAATTGCAGTCCCAACACTGATCCCTGAGGCACACCACTAGTCATTGATCGCCACCCAGAAAAACACTTATTTACCCCCCACTCTTTGCTTTCTGTTAGTTAAGCAATCCTCTATCCATGCTAACACATTACCCGTAACACTATGCACCTTTATTTTATGTAGCAGTCTTTGGTATGGCATTTTGTCAAATGCCTTCTGGAAATCCAGACAGACCACATCCACAGGTTCCCCACTGTCCACTGTACACGTAACATTCTTAAAAGAATTCCACCAAATTAGTCAAACATGACCTTCCTTTCATAAACCCATGCTGCGTCTTACCAATGGACTATTTATATCCAGATGTCTCGCTATTTCATCCTTGATGATAGGTTCAAGCATTTTGCATACCACAGAAGTTAAGCTAACTGGCCTGTAGTTAACTGCCTTTTGTCTACCTTTTTTGAACAGTGGCATCACTTTTTATGTTTCCCAATCGACAGGAACTCACCCCAGAGACCAGCGAATTTTGGTCAATCCAATTGCAAGATTTTTTGAAAGTTGACTCTTAGAATGCGGCATCGCTGACTAGACCAGCATTTATGAATATAATTGTCATCAGATTAAATGTGAATCAAGTGCCAAAAGAGAACTAGAAAATATGGACATGTAAAGCAAAACGCCAAAAATTCTTCCAGTATTCTAGCAGCACAGAGATCATCAGAGCAAATGCCAAATTGCCCAACATGAAGTTGGCCATGGGAATTTGCCAGAGATAGCAAGTATCCTAGATTATCCCAGAAATTATCCCTGTATCATATTAGACTCAAAACATTAACTCTGAATGGAACCCTCTGACCTCACGGGGAGCTGGGATTATCCACTCCCACTGCTGTGAACGGGGATTGGGCTGAGTGCTAAATTTTTCATTCTTACTGACAGCAGTAGCAGGGCATGCGAGACCAGAGAATTCCTGCCTCAGTTTCTTCCTTCATAGATGCTACCAGACCTGTTGAGTTTTTCCACCATTTTCAGGTTTAGCTTGGATTACTGTTTCAGGGTTTGTTTTAAAGAGGGATAAGTATCAACAACACAATATTTCATTATCAAACACTTTCATTATCAAGCACTAGGATTTTGGCATAATCAATGGATTGAAAATCAATAATTACCCTGTAATTCTTAATTATTTCTCAAGACACCTGGAAACAAAGAAAGGTAGTTAACAGAAAAAAAGGAAAAGAATTCCTCAAGGACATGCAGGAGTCCTTGCTCTTGAAGTATATTATGCCTACAAGGGACTAACACTGAGACAAGATGGGATGAGCCGAGATAAGTTAGAATGGTGCACTTCAGGAGTAGTGACTATAATGTGATATGGTTCCAAATGTAAAGGGAAAAGATTAGTACAAAAGGGCACAAAGCTTACAAAGATTGTGCCATACCTGTGGCAGAGAATTCAATACATTCACCTGAAGAAACTTCTCCTAATCTCAGGCATAAATAACCTAGCCTCTATCCTGAGATTGTGACCCTTTATTCTAGACCCTCCTGCTACCAAAGGAAACAACATGCTCAAAGTGAGGGGCAGGAAGTCCTTAGCCAAGCTAAGGAAATATGCCATTTGAACCACAAAGACTACTATTCAAAGTACAATTGATTCAAAAGCACAAGTGTCAAAGCCTGGGTGTAAGTCACCCATGATATGGAGATGCCAGCGTTGGACTGGGGTAAACACAGTAAGAAGTCTCACAACACCAGGTTAAATTCCAACTGGTTTATTTGGTAGCAAACGCCACTCGCTTTCAGGGCTCACCTGACAAAGGAGCAGAACCCTGAAAGCTAGTGGTGTTTGCTACCAAATAAACCTGTTGGACTTTAATCTGTTGAGTGAGTCTTCTTACTGTGTAAGTCACCTACACAAACAAGAGCATGTAGCATTGAAGAAGAAAAGAGGAAAAAAAAGCAAAGGGACAATAAAACATAAGAACATAAGAACATAAAAACATAAAAACATAAGAAATAGGAGCAGGAGTAGGCCATCCAGCCCTTCGAGCCTGCCCCGCCATTCAATAAGATCATGGCCGATCTGTCGCTGCTCAGTTCCACTTTCTCGCCCTCTCCCCATAACCCTTAATCCCCTCTCTTATCAAAAACCCATCAACCCGCGTCTTAAAAATATTTAGCGAGGCAGCCTCCACCACTTCAACAGGCAGAGAATTCCAGAGATTCACCACCCTTTGAGTGAAGAAGTTCCTCCTCAACTCCGTTCTAAACCGCCCCCCTTTTATCTTGAGGCTGTGCCCCCTAGTCCTACTGTCTTTTTTGAGCGGGAAGAGTCTCTCCACCTCTACCTTATCCATCCCATTCATCATCAATGAGATCTCCCCTCATTCTTCTAAACTCTAACGAGTACAAGCCCAGTTTATTCAGCCTCTCCTCATAGCTCAATCCCCTCAACTCCGGTATCAGCCTAGTAAACCTCCTCTGCACTCCCTCCAGGGCCAAAATTTCCTTGCGCAGGTGCAGCGCCCAAAACTGCACACAGTACTCCAGCTGCGGCCTCACCAATGCCCTATACAGCTGCAGCAAGACCTCCCTACTTTTATATTCAATCCCCCTCGCTATGAAGGCCAGCATCCCATTCGCCTTCCTGACCACCTGCTGCACCTGCAAGCTGGGTTTTTGCGACTCATGCACAAGGACCCCGAGGTCCCTCTGCACCGTATTTCAGCAGACCCACTGCATTATTCATTGTTGGGATTCTATTTTCTATTGCCATTTTCAACAAACATTTTCCAGACTGTTATTCTCCCCAAGTTGGTGGATCAGTTAAAAAAAAATCAGTTCCTTCATAAATTTCGCCTTAAGAATTTCAAATTCTCACTAGGTATTGCCCAGTAAATTAGATCCCAAGACGCATGTGAATTGCATCAGTGACTATCTCAATCACACTACATGATCCAAGTGCTGTACCTGCCATGCACAATTTATACCACACAAAGATTGAAGGCTCGTTGAAGTTAGCGAAGGCAGTAGCCTATGTGGGCTCTGCTGAAATGGCAAAGAGGCAATGATTTTAAAAAAATGTTGAAGTTGCTGAATTACATTATTTAAGCATGAAGTCCACTTCTATTACTTTGTTCCAGTGAAATGGCTCCAAACCTTCACGCAGGATTATATAATGGCTCGTATGTTTGCATCATTATTTGGCCTGCTAGCTTAAGTGTAGGCAGCATTCAGAGTTGATTTCCTGGAACTTCTTTCTTCTCCTGCATTTGTCATTAATGGTCCAAACCAACGATCTCCTTATTTAAGCAAGATATATAATTGCTATGGACAGAGTGCAGTGAAGGTTCACCAGCCTGATTCCTGGGATTGCTGTATGAGGAGAGATTGGGCTTGCATTCACTGTAATTTAGGAGAATGAGAGGTGATCAAATTGAAACATATAAAAAGTCTGGCAGGGCTGAACGTACCGGATGCAGGGATGTCATAGAATCATACAGCGCAGAAAGGGCCCTTTGGCCCATCGAGTTCACACCAGCACATCAGGAACACCTGAACTCCCACCTAATCCATCAGCCAACACTTGGCCCATAGCCCAGAATGTTATGTGGTGCCAAGCGCTCATCCAGATACTTTTTAAAGGATTTGAGGCAACCCGATTCTACCAACTTCCCAGGCAACACGTTCCAGACTGTCACCACCCTCTAGGGAATAAAGTTTTTTCCTCACATCCCCCTCCAAACCTCCTGCCCCTCATCTTGAACATGTCGTTTTCTCTGGCAGCAGGAGGGTTTAGAATAAAGGGTCACAATCTCAGGAGATAGGGTAGGCTATTTAGGACTGAGATTCGGAGAAATTTCTTCAGGTGAACCTATTGAATTCTCTGGCACAAAAGACTGTGGCGGTTCAATCACTGTCTGTGCAGAGTATGCACATTCTCCCCAAGTCTGCTTGGGATTCTTCCCGGTGCTCCAGTTTACTCCTACACTTCAAAGATTTGCAGGTTAAGTTGACTGGCATAGCCAAATTGCCCCTCAGTGTCAGGTAGCTGGGTAAATATGTGGATTTATGGGGATAGGGCCTGGGTGGGATTGTTGTCAGTGTAGACTCAATGGGCTGAAAAGCCTCCTTCTGTACTGTAGGGATTCTATGATTTTAATTGTTACTTTATAAAGAGCTTCTGCTGTTAATGAAATTGTATCTTAAAGTTCTTTTTTGTAAAACTTGCAACAAATTTAAAAGCTGCTAAACTACTTTTGTCCCAATAGCTCTCCACCTTTAAGCTACTGTTCTGGCTGTGATAAGTGAGCCACCTATGGCAATGTCATTATTCTGAATGGCTTGCTTGAAAGAGAATTAAGGACGTGCTGCAGTTGTTAACTGCAGGACATTCAGGGAAATCTGTTCTTCCTGATTTCCTGACCTCAAAACACCTAGTTAGGTCTACAGGGATAGCCCTATTTGTTGATTTTAGGAAGAGGTAGAAGTGAGCTATGCAACACTGGGGACTATGAGGTAGGGAGATGAGGTCAGTGACCGCCTGGGAAATAATGGTTTGTTGTTCATTCATGGGGTCATGATCCAGGGGGATATAGAAGGAGATGCCAGAGAGTTGGCATTAAGTCTCCACAAAGTAGTAGTCTTCTTGCCAAAAAGTAACTCCACCCCTTGTCAGCAAGTGTAAAGACAATATTGGGCGGTAATTTGCTCTGTAACCTAATTATGTTCAACAGAAGAGGAAGAAAATTAAGTGTGAATATTACATTAAGACCATATTCCCAATGCTAATGTACCAGCAAATAATTTATAGCACTCTGATTATATTCACAGCTGTACACTGGGTTCAAAGGTTTGTGGTAATATTTATCTTTGTTACTGTAATGGAAATATGAAGTGTCAACTAATGATGAAAAAAGAATTGAAGCTAAAAAGGGCAGTGTGAAATAATACATTTATTCATACAGTCTGGCAACCATGTGGCATGAGGTGTTAAGCAATCCTCTTTGGCAATGGCTTTGAAGCTACTGTCTGTCTCTCATTTGTGTGTCTTAATGGCACAAAACATTCATATGCGTCCAAATGCATGGACTAAATCTTCACAGGATTCAAAGAATCAACATAGCATCAACACCGCAAGTAGTTATGTTTTCATAAATGCTTCCCAGAGCTCTACTTCTGTGTTTATTGGGAAAAACAGTCAGACATTAATCATTAGAAGTATAGAATTTACACTTGATAAATCATCTGTCTTGTTAACTAATTTTTAGTTTCATGCTGTTAAATCGAGTGAATCCAGAATTGGATCTGTGCAGCTTTGCTGATGGTGACATCAATTATAGTAACTGGGAACACACAGCCATGCTACAAAGGAATAGCAAAGCAAATGATTCTGAATTCTTCAGAAGGCTCACAACAATAAATTTAATTTATATAGCACCTTTAAAGTGGTAAAATATCACCAAACCACTTCATAGGTGCACTATCAAACAAAATTTAACACTGGGAAACATTAGGATAGAAACTTGGTCAAGTAGGTTTTGAGGAGAGTGACAGAGAGAGAGAGAGAGACAGATGGAGGTAGAGAGGGAATTCCAGAGATTAGGCCTTAGGCAGCTGAAGGTATGGCTGCCATTGATGAAACAATTAAAACAAGGGATACAGAGAAAGGCAGAGATCCTAGAAGATTGGAGTAGGATACAGAGTTAGGAAGGGGCGAGGCCATGGAGGGTGTAAGACGGAAGGCCGGCCAGGCTTGTGTTGGAACAATCAATTCCAGAGGTAACAAAGGCATAAATGGGGGATTCAGCAGTTTAGTGTTTATAGGCTCCAAATGGTGAGCAAACATATCCTTGTAACAAGAGAGCAAATGCCAAGACCATGTTTGTTCCACATTGCTTCAGTGAAAACAAATCATGAATGAATATGGCTAGACTGGCAGCTAACATGAAAGGGAAATCAAGAGGCATATAAATAGTTAAAGGATCATACTAAGAGGATGAAGTTGATTATGGACTTCAATGGGATTTATGCACAGAAGCAGGGGATGGCTGAGGTACTAAATGAATACTTTGCAACCGCCATTAATCAAATAAGAAGGTACCAGCCAAGTCATCAAGAAACAGAAGGTAGTTGGGAGATGTGAAGGGTTTCAAATTGATATGCAGCAGGTATTAGATAGGCTGGCTAAGCTCTGACAAAGGGTCATCTAGACTCGAAACATTAGCTTTATTTTCTCTCCACAGATCCTGTCAGATCTGCTATAATTTCCCAGCATTTTCTGTTTTTTATTAGATAGGCTGGCTTTACTTAAGGCACCAGGACCAGATGAGTTACATCCAAGGATACTGAGGGAAGTAAAGGTGGAAATTGCACTGACTGTAATTTTCCAATATTCCTTCAATGCAATGATGTTATGTATGCCAATGGACTGAAGAGTTGAAAATATTACACCCTTGTTTAAAAAAGGGAGTAAGGATCAGCCAGTTACATGGGCAAATGTGGGTTGAGGAAAGTCAGCATGGATTCAAGGGTAAATTGCATTTGACTAACCTGCTTGAATTTTTTGCTTAAGTGGCATGGAGGGTAGATGAGGATAATGCTGTTGACGTGACATACATGAACTTCCAAAAAGTATTTTATAAAGTGCCACCAAACAGGCACGTGAGCAATGTTCAGTTCATGAATTAAAAGGGACAATGACAACATGAATACAAAATTGCCTCAGTGATAGGACAAGAGTGATGAACAGGTATTTTTCAAATTGGAGGCAGGTTTATAGTGGGGTTTAGTGTTTGGGTCCCTCATCTTCTTAAAATATATTTTATATACATATTATTGGCTTAGACTTCAGTGTACAGGCACAAGTTCTAATTTCGCAGATGACATGGAATTTGGAAACATTGCAAACTGCGAAGAGGAATGAGCTAAATTTCAAGAGGGCACAAGCAGGTTGGTGGAACTGGCAAACAAGTGATCAATGAAGTTAACACAATGAAGTATCACATGATTCATTTTGGTAGGAATAATTGGGAGAGACAATATAAACTAACTGGTACAATTTTGAAAGGGGTAGAGGAGTTTAGGGGCCTCAGGGTATATGTTCACAAATCATCGAATGTGGTTGGACAGATTGTGAGAGTGGTTATAAAGTATATAGCATCCCTGGCTTTATAAATCAGAATCGAGAGTACAAAAGTAAGCAAGCTTTGATAAATCTGTGCAAAACACTGGTTTACCCTTAACTGCAGTATTGCACCCAATTCTTGTCACCGCACAGTTCAAGGGATGAAGAACTTCAGCTATATTGATGGATTGGAGAAGTTAGGACTATTTGGTAAAGGTTGAGAGGAGATTTGAGTATTCAAAATCATAAGGGGTCTGGACAGAGTAAATAGCATGAAACTGCCCCCATTGGTGGAAGGATCAGGAACCAGAGGGTGCAGATTTAAACTAACTGGCAAAGGAAGCAAGGATGACATGGGGGGTGCAGCGAATGGTTAGGATCTGGAGTGTACTGCCTGACAGTGTGACAGAGACAGATTCAATCTGACTTTCAAAAGAGAATTGCATCATTATCTGAAGAGGAAAATGTTGAAGAGCTACAGGAAAAAGCTGAAGAAATGGTACTCAGGTGAATTAGACCATAAAGTCATAAGATATAGAAGCAGAATTTGGCCACTCGGCCCATTCGGTCTGCTCTGCCATTCAATCATGGCTGACATTCTTCTCATCCCCATTCTCCTGCCTTTTCCCCATGACCCCGATCCCCTTATTAATCAAGAGGTCAATTCAATGCGCAGTAGCCCCACATTGCCGACCTCTTGATCACTGGCCAGCCCCACAACCCCACAAAAAATAACTGCAGAGCTGGCGCAGACATGATTAGTTGAGTGACCTCCTGTCGTGCTTCAATCATTCAGTGATTCTATGAATGAAAAGGAGGTTGTACAGTTCCTTTCACGCTCTCAGGCTGCCCCACAATGTCTCCAGCTCAGTAAAATACTTTCAATTTTGTAATCTCTATCATTTGTGGGTGAAGGTAGGGAAAATCGGTGGTCTTTTTTATGGGCAATTGCTAGGATTCAAAAAACTAAACAAGACTTGTTGGTTATTCTTGCTGGACTCCGTTAGAGTCCACTTGCCAACCAATCAGCACCCTTTTCTCCAGTAAACTGTTGTGCTCATTTGAAATTTGGCATTCATGCATTTGTCCTGATCAGTATGAGGGGTGGAATTTTTCCAAAAAAATTCTGTGTCAAATTCACATAAAAACTGGAGTAAATCCTGTTGGCTTTTCCAGTAGAATTTTCAAAATGAATCTCTCTCACTCTGTGCACTGCAGAGAACCCAAGTGTGAATCTCATGAAAAATCAGTGGGTGGGACCTCATCCCATTGGAGAGGCCAGCAGCATAGCACTGAGCGGGCCACTGCGCATGTGCTGATCTATCATAGCAGAGATTGGTGTACGTGCAGTAAACCCGCGCTGCCAGTCTTCTGATCGCGACCCTGCAAAATTGCCCCTCTGACCACCACCACCCACCCCCTCAATGCCCCAAACGCTGGCCTCCCTGAAGTGTCCAGGTCAGCCTCAACATACCCCAGGCCTGCGTCTATCTTGCACTACCCGGAGTCCCAACCACCACCACCCCTCTGCAGCCCCGACACCTCCCAGACAGGCAGGCCAAACCCCTCACCCTGACATCCAGCCCTGATCGCTGGCCTCCCACTCTCTGTTACCAAGCCCGAGTACAGAGTAGTAGTGGGATGCCCCACCTCCACTGATTTCCCCCAAGAGCCCCTGCCCTTTTAGTAGGCCCTGCCCCCGCACCCCCCCCCCCCTCAAGTCCCATCCCCTCTTGGCACTGCCCGATGCTTGGTGGGCAGTACTAAGGTGCCCCTTGGACAATGCAACTTTGCCCCTTAGACAATGCCAGGGGCCAGGCTGGCACTGCCAAGCTGGCAATGTCTGGGGGCATCCGCCCTTACCCCTTACCTCCTGGGGGGGCCTCCTTGGCCCCCGTTCATGGGCTGAAACACTCCTGGCACAGGGAAAGGTGCTAGTGGGCCCAGAGACATCAGTCCCGGGCCCACTATTGATATTTAAATAACCATCACCATAATTCGTACAGCTCCATGCCAATTTCTAGCGCGTAGATGACGGTGCAGGAAATCCGGCAGCTGGAGATGCATGGAGGTTGTGGCACCCAGTGGGAAAACCCACTACACGGCCTCCACTGGAGTTTCTGGCGCGCTGCTACAGCAGCACAGTGGGTTGGAAGAATCGCCCCCTAAATGTGAAAAGTTTGAGCAACATGTCTCTCTTTTTAGCAATATTCAATTCAGTACAATCAAGTGACTGGTTCACAAAGTTAGATATCTTGACAGCATTTTCTCACAAGCGGCAATTATTGTGAATGATGGCAGGCCGCACCCAAAGCCACTTGGAGTACGGTGCTTGGAATGGGGGCTCCCTTTTGGCACATAGTCAACCTCTGGGCTCCTTTTACCATACTCACAGCCACGGGAACTATGGCACCATCTTCTCTAATGGTTCATCAAGAGATGTCAACTCCGACAGTGCAGCACTCCCTCAGTATTCCACTTTACAAATGTTAAGTCCCTGCAGTGTGACTTTGAAGTGAAAGTGCTAACAACTGAGCACAGCTAACACCAAATCATGCTTTGAATCACACAAGGCAATTTAATGCACAGGAACTAATATCCCTGTTTAAAAGGCTAATTAAACTTTGGAACATTTTCTTCAGTTTGTTCAAATTAATGGGATGAAATTGCAAATTTACCAGATATAACTTCTAAGAGACAGAAATATCCATCTGCAGAAAACAGATTTAATTCTGCTTTAGAATAAATAGGTAAATAAGAAAAGGGTCATTCATAGAAGCAAGAAGCAAGGGTAGGCCATTCGGCCCTTTGAGCCTGCTCCACCATTTATTTTGATCATGGCAGATCATCGAATTCAATATCTTGATTCCCCCCTTCCACTGCATCATTTGATAAGGTTCACCATGGAAGGCTTCTGCAGAAAATGCAGATGTATGGGATTGGGGGTAATGTAGGTACTTGGATCAGGAATTGGCTAGCAGATAGGAGACAGAGGGTGGTGGTTGATGGTAAATATTCGTCATGGAGTTGTTACAAGTGGTGTGCCTCAGGGATCTGTTTTGGGGCCACTGCTGTTTGTAATTTTTACAAATGATCTGGATGAGGGTATAGTTGGGTGGATTAGTAAATTTGCTGATGACACCAAAGTCGGAGGTGTGGTAGATAGTGAGGAAGGGTGTCATAGTTTACAGGGAGACTTGGACAAGTTGCAGAGCTGGGCCGAGAGGTGGCGGATGGAGTTTAATGCGGAAAAGTGTGAGGTAATTCACTTTGGCAGGAATAACAGATGTGTAGAGTATAGGGCTAACGGTAGGACTCTGAATAGTGTGGATGAACAGAGGGATCTAGGTGTATGTGTACATAGATCCCTGAAAGTTGGGAATCAAGTAGGTAGGGTTGTTAGGAAGGCATACAGTGTCTTGGCGTTTATTGGTAGGGGGATTGAATTTAGGAGCCGCAGCGTCACGTTGCAACTGTACAAAACTCTGGTGCGGCCGCACTTGGAGTATTGTGTGCAGTTCTGGTCCCCACATTATAGGAAGGATGTGGAGGCTTTGGAGAGGGTGCAGAGGAGGTTTACTAGGATGTTGCCTGGCATGGAGGGGAGGTCCTATGAGGAGAGACTGAGGGGTTTGAGGTTGTTTTCGTTAGAAAGGCAGCTAAGAGGGGACCTTATTGAAACATATAAGATGATTAGAGGTTTAGATAGGGTGGACAGTGATAGCCTTTTTCCTCGGATGGAGAAAGCTAGCACGAGGGGGCATAGCTTTAAATTAAGGGGTGGTAGTTATAGGACGGATGACAGGGGTAGGTTCTTTACCCGGAAGTTGGTGAGGGATTGGAATGCTCTGCCTGCTGCAGTTGTAAATGCGCTTAGTTTGGGGGCGTTTAAGAGATCCATGGATAGGTTTATGGATGGAAAGGGATTGGTTTATGTTAGAGGGTCATTGCTTTTTAACTGGTCGGCGCAATATCGTGGGCCGAAGGGCCTGTTCTGCGCTGTAATGTTCTATGTTCTATATCCCTTGATCCCTTTAGCTCCAAAAGCTATATCTAATTTCTTCTTGAAATCAGACAACATTTTGGCCTCGATTACTTTCTGCAGTAGCGAATTACACACATTCACCACCCTCTCGGTGAAAAAATTTCTCCTCACCTCAGTTCTTTCCTCCCTTATCCTCAAACCATGATCCCTGGTTCTGGACTCCCCCATCATCATTACATCAGTAGCATATCAGCTAATCAATTGTGTTGTGTGCATGAAATCTAGCTCTATATTGCTTGCAGGATGTATATCTTCATCAATGATAAAGTGCTAAATAACAATGCAGTGCCAAAACTTGAAGTTGGAATGCTGGTCTCAAATTTAATCATCCTCATCCCAGCATCATTGGCTACATTACAACTATGACTAAAGTTCAAAAGTACTTAGATTGGCTATAAAGCACAAAGGGACTCAATGAATTCCTAAGGCACCACACAAATGCAAGAATTTCTTTCTTTTTAATCCTTACTTGACCCCATATTGAGCTTCCGATACATTTTTTTTGTTTCATTCATTTGTGGGACATGGGCATTGCTGGCTGACCAGCACTAGCCCATTTCTACATACCCTCGGAAGGGCAGTTTAGAATCAACCACAATGCTGTGGCTCGAGTTACATGTTGGCCAGGTCGGCAGATTTCCTTCCTTAGAGGACATTAGTGAATCAGATGGGTTTTTCCAACAATCGACAATGGTTTCATGGTTGTCAGTAGATTCTTAATTCCAGACTTTTTTATTTGAATTCAAATTCCACCAGCTGTCGTGGTGTTTCTGGATTAATAGTCTAGCGACTATACCACTAAGCCATCGCCTCCCCATAGCTACAATCACCAAAGCATCCCAGCCCCACCTCCACAATATCACTTGCCTCCTCCCCTACCTTCAACCATCTCCTGCTGAAACTCTCATTGGTGCTTTTATGACCTTCATATTGATATTTTGATATTCTTCTGGATACTTCAAATTTTCCACTCTACATAATCTCAAACCCATCCACATTTTTCCAAAACAGGCCAAGAATACATGCCAAAAGGAAAGCCCATAATTCTGTATACAGAGAGGACGAAATAGTTTGTCAACACTATTTTCTTCAAGACTTTCAGGTGGTCAGATACATATCAACAAGGTCAACTGATGAGTAGCTTTTTGTATGCTTGAATGGATTTACAGCCCAACTGTTGAATTGGAATCAGTAAACTTAGCCTTGTGTTCCACAGCAATCATGAGACAAGTTTAAGACTGTTGCTATTCAAAACCATGGCATGTGCCATTAAACCATTTAGCCTCAATTTTTAATGAGCAGATTTTAACAAGTGTCAATTATACAAGTGGGCCTTTTGTAACCAGATATAAATTAAAAAGTCACACTTTACAAGCAAATATAACACATATGTAGAACTGAACAAGCTGTATAGCTTATTATTTGCTGTACAATTTATGTTGACATGCTATTTAACCAGAAGGCAGTTAACGCAGACTGTATTAGCTGGGACAAAAAAAAAGGTTCTATTTTATATCCACCTGGAACAAAATTAGAAAACCGCTGGAATTTGAGCGTCAAAATTTTGTATGAGGTCTTAATTGAGGAATAAATAATTTAATGAATGCTGATCCTAAGTGTGCTAACACAGGCAAAATTCAAATTGTGTTTGTCTTCACTTCAAACGAACATGGATCATTTTAGATGATTGTATGGCATTTTCTCCAAATGTTTACGTACAGACAATGTGAATTAGTCATCATTATGACTCAATGGTCATAAAAGTCTCAGTACATGGATAGTTTATCTTGTTTAAACAAACTGAAGAAATCAAAGTGCGCCCCAACTGCAATAATGTACATTGTTCAAGAACACAACTTCCAATTGACGGTAATTACGATTGCAAAATAGGCACTGTATCATTTAAAGGTGTCTTTAATCTCTCGTTTAAAAATAAAAGCCCAGGTCGGAAGGGCAGTTAAATATAAAGCAAATGTTTCTGTAATCCTCGGCTCAACAAAAACATTCTATCATTTTATTTTCAGATAACAACTGAATCAAGTGGAGAGACTTCAATGGTTTTTTTTTGACTCATTCACAATTCAAGGTATCAATGTTATCCAGATGGGGCATTTTAAAAGGGAGTTCTAGTTTAATGGTAATACCAGTTATGCAGGTAGAATATCTCTTCCTCTCCCTGCATGGGCCAAAGTACGCATGCTGAGTTTTATATAATTCAGATGAAGGTTGATTCATTTCAGCTGGGCTTTTATTTACTTCATTTCACACCCAAGTTATTTGCACAGCTACTCTGTTCATTACAGGTTATGAACTCCAGATAATGAACCTTGTCACTTGAGTGGGCAGTCCATTTACTTATTCAAATTATGCAGCTGTGCTAAGGAGGGACATAACGAAAGGAAATAAGAACACAACACAGAAAGAGATTTATGAAGTCAGTCTAACATTCCACCAGGAGTGTTTTGAATCCCCTAATGTTTTACTTACACAATCTTTTTTTTTGGCATGAGTGTGAGTCACACATTGAAACAGAAATGTCTCACCTCCACACCATTTAATTTTTTAAAAAATATATTTGTAATGTATAAAAGGAAAAGTATTCCGCACTTGGGGGAATGAGCATGGGAGTGGAACGAATGAGCAATTCTTTCAGAAAGCCAGCACCGACGCGATGGTCCAAGTTGCCTCTTATTCTGCAATATTCACGAGCATCTCAACAACTGCCATGCACAATAATCACTTTCAGAGAAGACGCTTCAAAGCTTCAATTTCATCAACTCCATTTATTTACATGCAAACTTGTTAGGCAGTGTTTTCCGCCCAGCTGCACTAATCGAGTAATGTCACGGGGTAGGAAATATGAGCGAGAGGTGAAAAATCAGGTCCATGCCCAACTTCTCATCTCTCCTGATACTACCGGCCCTATTCTGCTGGCGTAAGCAGCCTCATGCTCCTTGCTTATTTAAATATTCACTCGATCATTTTCATGTCATTAGTGAGCTTGGGACTTGTACAAGATTATGAGATTCATGGACAGAGTGGATAGGGAGCTTCTGTTCCCCTTAGTTGAAAGCTCAGTCATGAGAGGACACAGGTTCAAGGTATGGGGCAGGTGGTTTGTGGGGGTGGGGGGGGTGGCCTCTTCTGCCGGAGGGTGGTGGCGGTCTGGAATGCGTTGCCTGGGAGGGTGATAGAGGCAGGTTGCCTTGCATCCCTTAAATACTTGGCACATCATAACATTCGAGGTAACGGGCCAAGTAGTAGTAAATGCTATTAGGTGGGAGTTCAGGTGTTTCTCACTTGTCAGTGCAGATTCAATGGATCGAACAGTCTCTTCTGCTCTCTAAGATTCTATGACATAATAGTCCAGATTCACTCAGCTTTCCAACCTCACCAGAGGAGGTCATCACCGACAAGGAGTATAGATGTTCCTCACCAGTGGGAATCAGATGTAATGGTCTCGCCCGTGAGACCAGAGGTTGTTGAAACTTCCTGGATGGTCGGGGCAGGGGCACGCAGTGTCCCTTGGCAGTGCCAGGCTGGCACTGCCCCACAGGCACTGGGCGGTGCCACAAGCAGGTCTGAGGGGCAGAGTCAGGGGGAGCTCTATAGGAAGGCAGGAACGCCTGTAGGATGGGAGGGAAGGAGAACTCTGCTGGTCAGTGAGGCCTCCAATCAGGAGTTGGGGCCATTGCTTGGGGGTTGGAGCCAATATTCGGTGGGGAAGGGAGGTGTCTGCCAATCAGGAGGCTGATGATCAGGGGTTGGTCCGCCAATCAGGAGACAATGATCAGGGGTTCGGGCCAGCAATCATGGGAGGGAATAGGGTGGCAATCAGGGAGGAGGGGAAAGGAGTGCCAACTTTCTGGGGGTGCCAGTGATCGGGTTTGGGGTGAGGGGGGACGGGGAAGAGCCCATGGGGGGAATGGGGCAATGTTCATTTGGGTGGATGTTGATAGTCCTCCCAATATTGTACACAGCAAACTAGGAGATCAGAGCAAATGCACATTAGCACCTCTAGCAATCTGCAGCTGGCTTCCCGACGGGAATAGGCTCCGCCCCGCTCTACTAACAGGAATCAAGTTACAGCCTCTGTACTTGATGGAGTGTCGTAAACTCTCATCACTTTCTTCACTGGGAAAATGGGCAAGGAAAACCTCCCAATTTTGAGAAAATTGCAGCCAACAATTTTAGCGTTGAGGGAAAACTTCAGGTTCCTATATAATACTGCTTCCTTAAATGATACAAATTAATAGTAAGTAGCTGCATTGGCCAACAAAATGTTATTTACAGATTCTGTATAAAGAATCAATTCACATACACACCACAGGTTTAAACTGCACAACCGTCTGACGCTGCTAGGACTGCAAAGGTTGTCCAGGGTGGAGTTTCCTCCCACCGAGGGTGTCAACTTTCCTTCTTGATGCCCCTTGTAAAAACCAACCTCATGTTTCCCATGACCCTGATTGCCTTTGAGAAGGTAGTAACGAGCTGCCATTTAGAACTGTTGCGTTCTGATTGGTGTAGGTTCACCCACAGTGCTGTTATCTGACAGCCAAATCAATCCAGCTGAGCCAATTAAAAATAGTTAAATGAACGAGCTACATTTTCATAGTATTTTTAAGATAGTGAAATGTCCCAAGGCCCTTCAGAGAGAATTTGACTCTAAGCCACTTTTACAGATTCGCATAAGAAGCAAATGCAATACGAGAAAAAAACTTTTTCACAAAGCATGTGGTTCAGGTCTGGAATGCATTGTCTGGAAGTGTGATGGAAGCCAATTCAATTGTGGAATTCAAGAGGGCATTAGATGATTACTTGAATAGAAACAATGTGCATGATTATGGGTAAAAGTCAGGGGAATAGAACTAAGTCATGATGTTCGTTTGGAGAGCCAGTGCAGATACAGTGGTCAAATGGCCTCCTTCTGTGCTGTAACAATACAACTTTAAACTAGAAAGGATGGGGGGAGGGAATTGTGATGGGGAGACTGGGACTGAGGAGGTTAGCTCCCAGGTAGGGAAGGACTGCAGGCAGTATGAGAGGGAGGTTAGACAGGGGGTGGAGAAGGGAAATGCCCAGACTGAGGGGCTGAAGTGTATCTATTTTAACGCCAGGACTGTAGTGAATAAGGTAGATGAGCTTAGGGCGTGGATTGCTGCTTGGGAATGTGTTGTGGTGGCCATTACGGAGACTTGGATGTCTCAGGGACAGGACAGGGTACTTCAGGTGCCAGGATTCAGATGCTTCAGGAAGGACAGGGAGGGAGGCAAAAGAGATGGTGGAGTGGCACTGTTGATCAGGGACAGTGTCATGGCTGCAGAGAAGGAGGATGCCATGGAGGGACAATCTACAGAGTCTCTGTGGGTGGAAGTTAGGAACAGCAAAGGGTCGAAAACTTTGCTGGGTGTATTCTATAGGCCGCCCAATAGTGACAGGGAAGTTGAGGTGCAGATAGGGAAACAGATTCTGGAGAGATGTAGTAATAACAGAGTTGTCGTGATGGGAGACTTCAATCTCCCAAACATCGATTGGAATATCCCAAGGGTAAGGGGTTTGGATGGGGAGGAGTTTGTTAGGTGTGTTCAGGAAGGTTTCCTGACACAGTACGTGGATAAGCCTACGAGCGGAGAGGCTGTACTTGACCTGGTACTGGTGAGTGAACCAGGACAGGTGATGGATCTCTCGGTAGGAGAGCATCTTGGGAATGGTGATCATAATTCTATTTCCTTCACAGTTGCATTGGAATGAGATAGGATCAGGCAGGCTAGGAAGGTGTTTGTCTGGAGTGAGGGGAAATACGAAGACGTCAGGAAGTTACTTGGACAAATAAACTGGAAGGAGGCGTTCTTAGGGAAAAGTACCGAAGGAAGGTGGTGGATATTCAAGGAATGTTTGTCTGGAGCTCTGCATGACAACGTTCCGATGAGACAAGGAGGTTTTGGTAGGTCGCGGGAACCGTGGTGCACGAAGGCTGTGGTGAACCTAGTCAGGAGGAAAAGGAAGGTGTACAAAAGGTTCAGGGAGCTAGGAGATGTTAAGGATCTTGAGGAGTATAAGGATTGCAGAAAGGAGCTTAAAAGGGAAATCAGGAGAGCCAGAAGGGGTCATGAGAAGACCTTGGCGGGTAAGATTAAGGAGAATCCCAAGGCCTTCTATAAATGTGTGAAAAGTAAAAGGATGAGAAGAGAAGGGATGGGACCTATAAAAGGTGAAGGGGGAAAGGTCTGTGTGGAACCAGAAGAAATGGCAGAGGTGCTTAATGAGTACTTTGCCTCAGTATTCACAATGGAAACTGATCTGGGAGATTTTGCTACGGATTTGCAGCAGATGGAAAAGATTGAGTATGTGGATATTAAGGAAGAGGATGTGTTAGAACTTTTGAATTCTATCAAGATAGATAAGTTGCTGGGACCAGATGGGATGTACCCCAGGATACTGTGGGAGGTGAGGGAGGTGATTGCAGAGCCCCTGGCGATGATCCTTGCGTCGTCAATGGAGACGGGAGAGGTTCCGGAAGATTGGAGGATTGCGGATGTGGTTCCTATTTTCAAGAAAGGGAACAGAGATAGCCCGGGAAATTACCGACCGGTGAGTCTGACCTCAGTGGTTGGTAAGCTGATGGAGAGGCTTCTGAGGACAAGATTTACGAGCATTTGGAGAGATTTGACATGATCAGAAATAGTCAGCATGGTTTTGTCAAGGGCAGGTCGTGCCTTATGAGCCTAGTTGAGTTCTTCAAAAATGTGACTGAACACATTGACAAAGGAAGTGCAGTGGACGTGGTGTACATGGACTTCAGCAAGGCGTTTGATAAGGTCCCCCATGCAAGACTTCTTGAGAAGGTGAGAGGGCATGGGATCTAAGGGGCTTTGGCCTTGTGGATCCAGAACTGGCTTGCCTGCAGAAGGCAGAGAGTGGTTGTGGATGGGTCTTTTTCTGCATATAACATAACAGCGCAGAACAGGCCCTTCGGCCCACGACGTTGCGCCGACCAGTTAAAAAGCTATGACCCTCTAACCTAAACCAATCCCTTTCCATCCATAAACCTATCCACGATCTCTTAAACGCCCCCAAACTAGGCGCATTTACAACTGCAGCAGGCAGGGCATTCCAATCCCTCACCACCCTCTGGGTAAAGAACCTACCCCTGACATCCGTCCTATAACTACCACCCCTTAATTTAAAGCTATGCCCCCTCGTGCTAGCTTTCTCCATCCGAGGAAAAAGGCTATCACTGTCCACCCTATCTAAACCTCTAATCATCTTATATGTTTCAATAAGGTCCCCTCTTAGCCGCCTTCTTTCTAATGAAAACAACCTCAAATCCCTCAGTCTCTCCTCATAGGACATCCCCTCCATACCAGGCAACATCCTGGTAAACCTCCTCTGCACCCTCTCCAAAGCCTCCACATCCTTCCTATAATGTGGGGACCAGAACTGCACACAATACTCCAAGTGCGGCCGCACCAGAGTTTTGTACAGTTGCAACATGACGCTGCGGCTCCTAAATTCAATCCCCCTACCAATAAACGCCAAGACACTGTATGCCTTCCTAACAACCCTATCTACTTGATTCCCAACTTTCAGGGATCTATGTACACATACATCTAGATCCCTCTGTTCATCCACACTATTCAGAGTCCTACCGTTAGTCCTATACTCTACACATCTGTTATTCCTGCCAAAGTGAATTACCTCACACTTCTCCTCATTAAACTCCATCTGCCACCTCTCGGCCCAGCTCTGCAACCTGTCCAAGTCTCCCTGTAAACTAAGACACCCTTCCTCACTATCTACCACACCTCCAACTTTGGTGTCATCAGCAAATTTACTGATCCACCCAACTACACCCTCATCCAGATCATTTACAAAAATTACAAACAGAGGTCAGTCACCAGTGGAGTGCCCCAGGGATCTGTTCTAGGTGTTGTTGTTTGTCATTTTCATAAATGACCTAGATGAGGAAGTGGAGGGATGGGTTAGTAAGTTCGCTGATGACACGAAGGTCGGTGGTGTTGTGGATGGTCTGGAGGGATGTCAGAAGTTGCAGCAGGACATAAATAGGATGCAGGACTGGGCGGAGAAGTGGCAGATGGAATTCAACGCGGATAAATGTGTAGTCGTCCATTTTGGCAGGACCAATGGGATGAACGAGTACACTATCAAGGGCAGGAGTCTTAGTAGTGTTGAAGAGCAGAAGGATCTTGGGGTGCGGGTCCACAGGACTCTTAAATCGGACTCGCAGGTGGAGGATGTGGTCAAGAAGGCGTATGGTGTACTGGCCTTCATTAATCGAGGGATTGAGTTTAGGAATCGGGAGGTAATGCTGCAACTTTATAAGACCCTTGTCAGGCCTCATTTGGAGTACTGTGCGCAGTTCTGGTCGCCTCACTATAGGAAGGACGTAGAAGCTATTGAAAGGGTACAGAGGAAATTTACAAGGATGTTGCTTGGACTGGGAGGCATGCCTTATGAAGTTAGGTTGAGGGAGCTGGGACTCTTTTCCCTGGAGAGACGAAGGTTGAGAGGCGACCTGATAGAAGTTTATAAAATGTTGAGAGGAATAGATAGGGTGGATTCTCAGAGGCTATTTCCCCGGGTTGAAATGGTCACTACGAGAGGACACAGATTGAAGGTGCAGGGAGGCAAGTACAGAAGCGATGTTAGGGGTAAGTTTTTCACTCAGAGGGTGGTGAGTGAATGGAATCGGCTGCTGTCAGTGGTGGTGGAGGCGAACTCGCTGGGGTCTTTTAAAAGACTTCTGGATGAGTATATGGGATTTAATGGGATTGGGGGTTATAGATAGGTCTATGGATTGGTAGGTGTTGATGTGATCGGTGCAACTCGTGGGCCGAAGGGCTTGTTTGTGCTGTAGTGTTCTATGTTCTAAAAACTAGGATTTATAAGTACCCTGAAAATATCCCAAGGCACTTCACAGAGTTATCAGGCAAAAATGGACACCAAGCCAAAGAAGAAACTACCATGTAAGGGCTGTGTCACTTTTATTTCAGAGTCAACAGATTGTTGATTCAAGCCTTAATGCAGGTATTGAACATGTAAGCCAGAACTTTCTGGCTGTTCATGTCAGCGGGACCCTCTGATGCTGCCAATGGTGCACCCCCGCTGTAGATTTTCTGATGGCATGGGGATCAGAACTAGAACATCCCACTGCTGGCCAACAGCGTGCTGTCTTTCGCCTTGAGAAAGCTACAGTAGGGAGACCAGAGAATTCTGCTCACAATCTAGACTGAAACTTCAATGGAGTACTGACAGGATGAGCCATTCCTCCACCTCCCCCAGACAACATATTAATCCAATATCAATGGGAGATTCAGATGGATTTGAGAACACCAACAAACTAAGAAAAGAGGGAATTTTGCAGTTTATGACACTTCTCTGGCATAAATTGTGTCATTAAAAAGTCTCACAACACCAGGTTAAAGTCCAACAGGTTTATTTGGCAGCACAAGCTTTCAGAGCATTGCCCCTTCATCAGGTGAGTAGAAGTTGTGTTCACAAACAGAGTATATATAGACACAAGCTCAATTTACAGGATAATGGTTGGAATGCAAGTCTTTACAGGGTAATCAAGTCTTAAAAGTACAGACAATGTGTCTGCCAACATAACAATGGCCATTCTGCTACATTTCTCAGATGCAATGAAGTCAAACATAATTGCATATTTGTCCTTGATTTCTTACTCAAGTCATTTTCTCGTGTGATTTAGTCAATAACCTTCTTGCCTCAAGAAACCACTGCCTTTACAAGGTAAAGATCGTAGGCCCGCTCCTTCTCAATTTTTCAAACCCTTGCCAAACAACACGTCTTCAGCCTGGTAGTAAACATTTTACGGATGAAAGCTCCAAGATTGCAAGATTGTCCTGGTTATTTTTCTCTATCTTTTCTTCATCACCTCATGCATCATTGTTAAATTAAGATTTTTCTGGAAACGGATTCCCGTCTTCAGACAATGTATTCAATATCAGACAATCAGACGTAAGACAGACCAGGTATGGGAACCAGATTGCTTTACTGGAGGATATTAGTGATTCAGCTGGGTTTTTATGATAATCCAGTTTTTATTACATCTCTGATGCCAACCCACAAATTATCAGATTTATTGAATTCCTTTTTACAAGTACCAGGGTTGAATTTGAATTCAGGTCTCTGGGTTGCTCATTTGTAAGGAAAGTTCAATTATTCTGCATCTTTTCTTCCTCAGAAGAATGAAGCAGGATAGAATTGAAGTTTTTAGTGGCACGGTGGCAGGGGTGACATAGTGATTAACACTGCTGCCTCTCAGCGCTAGGGACCCAGGTTCAATTCCAGGCTTAGGTCACTGTCTGTGTGGAGGTTGCACATTCTCCCCATTCTATGTGGGTTTCCTCCGGGTGCTCCAATTTCTTCACACTATCTAAGAATGTGCAGGTTAGGTGCATTGGCCTTGCTAAATTCTCCCTCAGTGTACCCGAACAGGTGCTGGAGTGTGGTGACTAGGGGGTTTTCACAGTAACTTCATTACAATATGACTGTAAGCCTACTTGTGACAAATAAATAAACTTTAACTTTAAAATTATGTGATTAGGAAGAATGGATCCAACTTAGTATTCCTGCCGTGCACAGAATTCAAGAATAAGAGCTCATATTGACTAAAGAAAATGGGGTGTGCCTTAAAAGAAAATCAACAGAGTTCAACGAAGTTGATCCTGTGGCCGGGATACTTACTGGGGCAGGAAAGGATGCCCTGGGGCATGGTACATCTGCGAGACAACATAAACACTACAACTGTGGATGAACAGACAGTGTGCAACAATCACCAGGCAGGAGTGTTCCCTCCCAGTCAGAGAACACTTCAGTGGCCAAGGACATTCGGCCTCCAATATTCAAAGTAAGCATTCTCTAAGGTTGCCCTCGAGACAGACGACAACACAGAATCGCTGAGCAAAAACTGATAGTGAAGTTCCGCATTTATGACAATGGCCTCAACCAGGATCTCAGGTTCATGTCACACTACTTGTAATCCCACCATATTGTTCTGTGGGAGAAACATCTCCCTGACTGTCCCGTTTTGACACCATGCTTATCTTGATGGCAGGTGATGATCATAGTGTTTAGTACCATCTTACTCTTTGTTTGTAATTATCTCTCTGCCTTAAACAATCAGTTCTAAGGTCATCCCTTAACTTGTTGTACAGCCTGTCGACACTTTACACATACTGATTATACTTAACTGCTTGCTTTTGTCTGTTAGCACTCATGATTCCTTGTAAAGACTTCATTACTCAGCTGGCCTACACTGTCTGTACTTATCCTTTGACACTCTTGATTATCTGTTAGTGTCAGGCTATCATCACTGCATCTATATATTCTATGCCTATGCACCTCGCTCCACTTCACCTGACGAAGGAGCAGTGCTCCAGAAGTTTGTGATTTCAAATAAACCTGTTGGACTAGAATCTGGTTTTGTGTGACCTCTCACCTTGTCCATCACAGTCCAATGCCAGCATCTCTACATCATGGACACCTTATAAACTACAGATAGTACTGTACAGGAAATGTCTAAAGTTACACAACAGGAAGTTTCAAACATATTGTTATAGTTATTCTAGTCATAGATCTGTAGTTAAATATATGATTAAAATACCAGTCTTGCATACCAAGACATCGAACATCACGAGTGGTATCAGGTGAATCAACAATTAATCTGGCTTAGTGCAGTCATGGAGATTCATGCGATTGGCCAAGAGTGGATGTTCTTTTGGGTAAGGGCTCTGATGAGTTCAGCTACTAAAGCCTCATTATAAGGCAAATAACGCATCGGCCCTCACCATCCTTAAACACATTAAGCATGCCACTTGATTCAGGAACCTAAGGGCTATAAGAACCTTCAGAATAATACAAGTTACCAATGTGAAGAGAGGAGAAAGAAAACTTTGAATAGGTCACTGTAAAAACAATAAAACACGTTACAATGAGATGTAGGATATGAAGTAGGTTACTGGTGAATTTGACCAGCATAACCCATGATATGAATCTCATTTGCGATCTTCAAAAAAGAAAGCAAAACCTATTCCAATGTGTTGAAATGTTTATTTTCATTATAATTATTGGAATGTACACTGAAGCAAAAATGCCCCAGTCTCACTAATCCAAAATGAATTTCAGGGTGCTGAGAGCAACACATTCTTGTGAAGTAACTTGCTTTTACAGCCCTCACTGTTCATCTGTATAGTTCATCATGCAAGAATAGCTTCCAGACATGAAATTCTAGTAATCTTTTCATAGTCAACTTTTCATTATCTTGACACTATCAAGATCAAGAGCAAAGCAAATTTTAAAGGCTCAAATGAAAACAGGTGCACAAAAAGTATACTTCTAAGTCTTTCAATCATCTGTTTTTGCAAAAAAATGTCGTTATCTATGAACTTCAATAATCCAACTGACAAGCTGACAAGCGACTTCTTACAGAGCATTATTTTACACGTTATTATGTAATTACGTTCGTCTCAATTCTCCAATTGCACCACCACCATCTGGTGAATAAATATCAAACCAACAACTAAGACACCACCAACTGGTGACAAATGTTAACTGCTACCACACGTAAAGGGAAGCATAGAAATTGTAGCATTGAACAAGGCCATTCAGCCCATCGTGCCTATGCTATTATTCTCCAACCAAAGTCCCTTCCCTGTCCAGATACGCAGTAACATAGGAATAATAGTGCGTCATTCAGCCTCTAGATTTGTTTCTTTGCAGATCATAGTTCATGTAATGTCTGTATTTTAATTCCATCTACCTGTTTTGGTTTTTGTAATACTCGATACCCATCCTTACCTATTGTGCACCCATTAGGATATCCAATATTGATAATCTGTCTATCTCCATTTTAATAAATGGAAACCCAATAAACCAAAAAATGCAATGGCACATATAATTTTCAAATATCAACTTCAGCTCTTTCAAGTAATGAAAGGATAATGCGAGAATAATTTTCTGTTAATAAATACAAATAACAATCACATCATTAGAGGCTGAAAGTTGCCTGAAGTATTTGTGGAGCCCTGTATGAGTTGGGAGGAGGGGGGTTGTCAGTGTATTTTTAAAAAGCCTTCATCAGATCTAATCCATTTTCTTGAATCCAAAGTGAAGCAATTCATTAGTAAATTGATCAGAGGCTGAGGTTTGTGCTGAAACTTACCAACAGTTAGAGAAATTACAAGAGACATTTAGGTTACTTCCTCAAATATTGTCATGCTTGTAGAGGTCCTATAGATCTATGGCAAGTCAGAAGTCTTTATTTGACAACAAGGAATTCTCCAATCTCGCCTGCGGATGGTATTATCTGGTCTCGCTGCTGTAAACGGAGATTTAATTGAGTGCCAAATTCTCCGTTCTCACTGGTAGTAGTGGGGCATGCAAGAATAGAGAATTCTGACCCATAATTAAATAACATTTTTATTCCTGAGATAAGTCCAGAGGAAATGTAACTAGCCTAATTGTAAATACTTAGAAATTCTGAATACAATTCATTCTTCAGTAAAGCCTTTGGTTTTATATATTCAAATATAAGGTTAATTTTACTAAATTACCATTAGTTCACAAAACTTCCAATGAGAAAAACAAGAAAAAAGAGTGACTGAATGTGACTGAGTGAGAGTGTAAGAATGTAAAGCATTTGATCCACTACATTTTAGACATCATATCTTGATACACGTGAAAGCAATCTTTAAATTATAAAAGCAAAGCCAATAATTCACTGCTGTTGCCAGCATGAAGAACTACGCTCTAATTAAGGAGCAAGCCTTTGAGCATTGTAGTTGCATTCCTGCCTGAGTCAAAGATATACAGTCCACCTCTTCAAACAATACCAGTGAGCAGAGACAGATTCAGCTATTATTTTAAATTCTGGATTGGGATCCAGAGAGATACCCCTCGGAGAGGGCAGTATTATTCCGTGCTGGTTACAGCAGTAGAAGGTGGCTTCACGGAATCCACTACTCTTCAGCAAGCGAAGACATTGAAGCCTTCTTCTTTCAAGAGAAAGAGGGTATGAAAACAAACAAACTCTTGAATTACCATTGGAAAGTGCCAATTTGGAGCTGAGAGACTTTGTGGCCTCAGAGAGGTCAGCTGCATATTGGCAGCAAATAAGTACATATTGTGCATTACATGGTATAATGGTCCAATTCTTATAAAACAGTGCACCTTCTGATATACTATGGTCAACACTGCTGGAGATTCCTGGTAAATATGTAAACCTGCAACAACTTCTGCTAAAAGCAAATTCTTTACTGAAAGAAATTACTAGAGTTTTGGGAAACCAATATTTCACTGGAAAACAATTTTTGAAGCTCCACAGATGGCTAAATGGGTAAAACAACTCGCTGTGGTACTCAGCCACAGAGACCAGGAAATCCCCCAGGTTCAATTACTGATTTGAGCTACATTAACTGAACTCAGGCATACTGGAAGAAGGGGGCTTACAAGTGAGCTCGAGATCACTGGATCACTGTTACTGCTCCCCAGTGCTAACCAGCTGGAAGGTAGATGCACCTGGAGAAAATCAATCTCCCCTATCCCCTTCCAAGATGGAACAGTCTGCCAGCACTAGCTGTCAAGAAAGAAGCATAAAGAATGGATCTTTGAGCAAAGCAGTGGATACTGGCAGGATTTAGCTCAAGCACTCGACATAAGCCTGAAAATCTCTCCACTCTGAGCAAAGCCCGTATGGCTGGAATAGCTCAGCTCCTCAGATCCCATTTCTAAGCTGTTCAAACAAACTAATTGGTCTAAAATTGGTCATGTCAATGGTATTTGTGTTAACATTTCCATTGTCTTCTACACTTCCAAAGAACTACTAAAAATACTCCTAATTAAGAACAGAGTTATTTGAAATAGGCACTGGAGGAAAGTGGACTATTCATTCACATGAGAACATTTCAGCGTTGACCCTTGTACAAGCATTGCATAAAATCGCGTAAACTCTGTAGTTATGAAAAGCAGAATTGAAGAGCAAAGCAAGCTGTGTTGGAGGTGGACAAGTATACCATTGAGGTACAACCAATTAAGTGAAACGTCATTTTCTGAACAGTGTGTGACCTTATATATACATTTATATAGGAGATTTGGTGTACATGACTGCAGTAATGCATGCACATTTCGAATTTGGTTGTTGAAAGTACTTCGGGCTACAATTCCAAGTGAATACTTACGTATTTCATAACATAGAATTTACAAATTTATTAAAACATTGTAACTTCAACATTCATTCTGTCATTACTCAGCCATTCAATGTTAAACGCCAATGAATAGAGCAAAGATATTGATGAATGAGACCAATACAGTAAAATTAACTGCCTCCAGTGCATTCAGAATGGATGTCAACTCACCAGTATGATGGAAGCCGAAGTAATTTTCCATAAAAAGCTGTGCTGAAAGGAGGGATGACCGGGGCAGGAGGACAGAACGATCCTCCACTATCCAAGGAGGTCAGGCCTGCCTGGAAACCAAATATCTGCAATAACAAAGCAGAGAGGATCAAATCGGCACAAGAAAAGGTTTAATGAAGACAGGATGAAACATGTCAACTTCAATTTTCTTTAAAATGAACGCACACTAAACACTTGTCCCTATCCTTGCATCATCACCTAGTCTGCCTAACATCTCAAAGTCATGACACTTAAACAAAGCTTAACATCAAAAAAGTCCAGTTTCTCCTTTCCTTTTTCTATTATTAATTCAAAATGTAATTGTTTTCAATGATCATATAACCCAGCTAGTTTTGATTCAATAAATCCAGGTAACACCATTTGGATATAGCAATATAATCCCACCAAAAGTTCTCCAGGTTTCAAAAAAAAACAAAAATAGGAACAGGCAACACTGTGTGGAACAAGGCGACAAAATATGCACGTGCCTCGATTAGCCAAGAGATCAAAATAAATGCTGGATGTCCTGTCAACACCAGCCTTTCAACTAAGTGGGATTGAAATCCAATTTTTTTTTCCAGAAATGTTTTCACAATTTTTTTTCTGCAGCCCAGTCACTGGCATTCAAAAGTAATTTTAAATATTCACTACAATTACCAGTAATATTATGCTTGCTACTAAGTGGTATCACTTTTGTAATGTTAGAGGAAGAAATGTGTTTCTTGATGGGAATTTCAGAAATTGTTTTTGATTTGATTTATTATTGTCATATGTGTCATATTTATTATTGTCAAATAGCATAGAGTGAAAAGTATTGTTTCTGGCGCGCTTTACAGACATAGCATACCGTTCACAGAAAAGGAAATGAGAGAGTGCAGAATGTAGTATTACGGTCATAGAATGAAGTTTGAGAAGCATCGAACGAGAGTAAAAGATAGAATTAGAAGGTAAGCTGGGCACAGCTTGCAAGAAGTTGCCTCGCACCAGTGCCATCTTGGAAAAATAGCTACTCTTTGTCATGTTTTCCACTTTAATGTAAATTTGTAAAATTGTGTGAACAAGGTTTAAAAATATATGCTCAGAAAGCAACATACATTTGTTGTAACTCGAGAAAAAGCAATTAAGATGTACTCGAGACATTCCAGCTGTACTTCCACAAATTGTATTTCAGTGCATTAAACTTCAGCTGGGACTTATTAAACAATCTAATCATCCAAACGTCGCTTTACTGTAAAAGATCAGGTTTCTCACATGGAAGAAAGAATTTTTAAAGAATGCGAATGACTGAAAATAAGATGAGACATTCTTGATGGTGGAGTGTTAAAATTACCCAATAACTCAAATGAACTGAAGACATCCTAGCTGTGCACATTAATGAGAGAATGGGTTAAGAACATAAGAACATAAGAAATAGGAGCAGGAGTAGGCCATCCAGCCCTTCGAGCCTGCCCCGCCATTCAATAAGATCATGGCTGATCTGTCGCTGCTCAGTTCCACTTTCCCGCCCTCTCCCCATAACCCTTAATCCCCTCTCCTATCAAAAACCCATCAACCCGCGTCTTAAAAATATTTAGCGAGGCAGCCTCCACCACTTCAACGGGCAGAGAATTCCAGAGATTCACCACCCTTTGAGTGAAGAAGTTCCTCCTCAACTCCGTTCTAAACCGCCCCCCTTTTATCTTGAGGCTGTGCCCCCTAGTCCTATTGTTTTTTGAGCGGGAAGAGTCTTTCCACCTCTATCCTATCCATCCCATTCATCATCTTATGCGTCTCAATGAGATCTCCCCTCATTCTTCTAAACTCTAACGAGTACAAGCCCAGTTTATTCAGCCTCTCCTCATAGCTCAACCCCCTCAACTCCGGTATCAGCCTAGTAAACCTCCTCTGCACTCCCTCCAAGGCCAAAATATCTTTGCGCAGGTGCGGCGCCCAAAAATGCACACAGTACTCCAGTTGCGGCCTCACCAATGCCCTATACAGCTGCAGCAAGACCTCCCTACTTTTATATTCAATCCCCTTCGCTATGAAGGCCAGCATCCCATTCGCCTTCCTGACCACCTGCTGCACCTGCAAGCTGGGTTTTTGCGACTCATGCACAAGGACCCCGAGGTCCCTCTGCACCGTCGCCTGCTGCAGTTTTTCGCCCCGTAAGTAATAGTCCTTCCTACCATTCTTCCTACCAAAGTGGACCACCTCACACTTGCCAACATTAAATTCCATTTGCCATTTCCTGGCCCATTCGCCCAGCCTATCTACATCCTTCTGCAGACTCTCCACACCCTCCGCACAATTTGCCGTTCCCCCAATCTTGGTGTCATCAGAAAATTTCGACACTCTACACTCGGTTCCCTCCTCCAGATCATCTATATAAATGGTAAAAAGCTGAGGCCCCAGCACCGACCCCTGGGGCACTCCACTAGTCACCATCCGCCAATCCGAATAGCACCCGTTGACCCCCACTCTCTGCCTCCTATTTGACAACCAATCCTCTATCCACGCTAACACCCTACCCCCAACTCCATGTCCCTCGACCTTCTGCAATAACCTCTTGTGAGGTACTTTGTCAAACGCCTTCTGAAAATCTAGAAAGACCACATCCACCGGCTCTCCTCTATCCACCGCCCTAGACACATCCTCATAGAACTCCAGTAAATTTGTCAGACACGACTTCCCTTTAATGAAACCGTGCTGCGTCTGCTCTATCAAGCAATTCCCTTCAAGATGCCTCGCAATTTCCTCCTTAATGACAGATTCTAACATTTTACCTACCACAGACGTTAAACTAACCGGCCTATAATTCCCCGCCTTTTGCCTGGCACCCTTCTTAAACAATGGCGTAACATTAGCCGTTTTCCAATCATCCGGCACTTCCCCGGAATCCAGCGACGTTTGGAAAATAACCACCAAGGCATCCACTATCACCTCCGCCATTTCTTTCAGAACCCTCGGATGCATTCCATCCAGTCCTGGGGACTTGTTCACAATCAGCCCCTCCAGTCTGTCGAGCACCGCCTCTCTAGTAACAGTAATGTCATTAAGACCCTCCAGTCCTACCACCTTTCCATCGCTAACACCCGGCAAATTATTCACGTCCTCCTCCGTGAAGACAGAAACAAAAAAGTTATTCAATACCTTAGCCATATCCCCATCCCCTACCACTAGGTCCCCTTTCTCATCCTCTAAAGGACCAACATTCACCCTAGCCAGCCTCTTCCTTTTTATATATTTATAAAAACTCTTGCTATCCTTTTTTATATTAAGCGCTAGCCCAGCTTCATAGTTTCTCCTACCCTTCCTTATCAACTTCTTTGTCAATCTTTGTTGACATTTAAACCTCTCCCAATCCTCTTCTCGCCCACTACTCTTAGCTACTCTAAATTCCTCCGCTTTTAGTTTAACACTTTCCTTCACCTCCTTCGTTATCCACGGCTTATTACCTCTCCTCCTACTATCCTTTTTGACCATTGGAATAAATTTCCATTGAGCACCAAGAAAGATCTCCTTAAAGATCCTCCACTGCTCCTCAACAGACCCTCCCTCCAACGCGCTCTCCCAGTCCACATTCGCCAATTCTTCTCTCATCCTACCGTATTTGTAGTTGTTTGCTGAATCCCACAAATCAATATTGTTCATTAGACACATTTTGGGTAATTACCAACAACTTTTTCATGGCATTTTGCAAGCAAAAGAAATAGAATTTAATTCTCTGGGCTAACTAGCAAAATTTAAATTGCGTTAGGTCTTCTAAACTAAAGAAATACGCATTGCTGTAACAATTTATGTCATTTTAAAAGGTCTGATGGCAGACTTGTGACATTCCATGTGTACCTGTCCATAATTTGTACAGCACCCTAACTGGCCAGAAAGGTAATGGCCACAATAACTTTAATGTTTTCACAACTTGGTGCAGACTACCAGTCAGTACAAGTTTAAAATAATGGTCAAAGTGTGAGGAAACATGAGATTTCTCAATGTTTCCTTCAATATCATTGTTAAATACTATGAAACAGGTTTATGTGCGTGAGTATGGGTGTGACTGATTTAATTAAACTGAACACATTCAGACTGCAAGGGTCAAAACATCAACAGGGAGTAGGCGTGAGGGCAAGTGGTTGAAATGGAAATGATGGAGTGCCAGGGAGAGATGAATAAGAACTTACATTAGGCAGATAAGGAAAGTGATGTAAAGTTCACTGCTGTATTTCAAAAAGAAACATATACAATTGAGAGATCGTAAATGGGCGAGACAAAATATTAAGTTTACTTTTAGAAAAATAATCGCCGTAAAATAACATGAAAGATTGGTCAAGCCTGGAAAACTGAACTTATAAAGAATCATAGAAACAACGGAGTGGAAGACCAAGAGGAATTGAAGACCATTAGTATGCAGCAATCAGATTTTGACAAAGACGGTATGTTGCTTTTTAATATTCATTCATGGGATGTGGCATCGTTGGCTGGGCCAGCCTTTACTATCAATCCCTAATTGCCCTTTACATAGAACATAGAACAGTACAGCTCAGTACAGGCCCTTCGGTCCTCAATGTTGTGCTGAGCTATGTCCAAACCCAAGATCAAGCTATCCCACTCCCTATCATTCTGGTGTGTTCCATGTGCCTATCCAATAACCACTTGAAAGTTCCTAGAGTGTCCGACTTCACTATCACAACAGGCAGTGCATTCCACGCCCCAACCACTCTCTGAGTAAAGAATCTACCTCGGACATCCCTCCTATATCACCCACCATGAACGTTATAGTTATGCCCCTTAGCAACAGCTACATCCTCCCGAGGAAATAGTCTCTGCACATCCATTCTATTTATCCTGGTCATCATCTTATAAGCCTTTATTAAGTCACCTCTCATCTTCCTCCGCTCTAAAGAGAAAAGCCCCATCTCCCTCAACCTTTCCTCATTAGACCTACCTTCCGAACCAGGCAGCATCCTGATAAATCTCCTCTGCACTCTCTCCAATTGCTTCCACATCCTTCTTACAGTGAGGTGACCAGAACTGCACACAATATTCCAAATGTGGTCCTACCAAGGTCCTGAATAGTTGCAGCATAACCCCACGACTCTTAAACTCAGACCCCCTGTTAATAAACTCTAACACATAAGAACATAAGAAATAGGAGCAGGAGTAGGCCATCTAGCCCTTCAAGCCTGCCCCGCCATTCAATAAGATCATGGCTGATCTGAAGTGGATCAGTTCCACTTTCCCGCTTTCTCTCCATAACCCTTAATTCCCTTGTCTATCAGAAACCTATCTACCCGTGACTTAGATATATTCAGCAAGGTAGCCTCCACCACTTCAACGGGCAGAGAATTCCAGAGATTCACCACCCTTTGAGTGAAGAAGTTCCTCCTCAACTCCGATCTAAACTGCACCCTCCCCCCTTATTTTGAGGCTGTGCCCTCTAGTTCTGCTACCCTTTCTAAGTGGGAAGAATCTCTCTGCCTCTACCCTATCTGTCGCCTTCATTATCTTATATGTCTCCATAAGATCTCCCCTCCGCCTTCTAAACTCCACCAAGTACAGACCCAGTCTATTCAATCTCTCCTCACAGGCTAACCCCCTCAGCTCATACTTAAGGAGAAATATTTTGGGATGTGTTTGTAGAAGAATTGTTAACTGTGTAAAATATAATCTTGTGTCTTTAAATTTTATTTATTTTCCTTTTTTAAATAAAGCTTTGAATTTAGGTTTTAAGATCTTCATGAGTGGTTTGAGATGTTTTTTCCTGACTTCAGATACCTTTTCATAAAATACAAATTGTAAATCACTGTGACACCTTGTTCAAGTTTCAGTTGGGGATTTGGACAGCCTGGTACTTAGCACCTGCCATATCATACCATAATCAAGCTACAAAATACAATAATTCCTGACGTAACACTGTAGTTTCTGTAAAATACAACAAAATTAGCAACCAGATGTTCCCATAACAACCAATGTAGTTAGGTTCTGCAAAATCGGTCTCATAAAAAAATTAAAACATTATACACTAAGTTGAAATACTGTGTGTTCTTAAATTCCTACATTTGTAGATGAAACAATTTTAAAAATAAGTGAAAGAGTATAAAGAAATACGTTAACTATTTCTCTTTGCCTCCATGCTGCATCTCTTGCTCAGCCATACTCCTGCTCATCAATCCTCCTGCTTACCAACTCTCCCCCTCCCCAACTCTTTCACTTGCAAACCTTTCCAATCCTTGATTCTCCCACTTGGGTTGTGTACGCCTCTCTTGTGGGGACCATGATTTGGATTCGATAGGAATTTGAATTGTTTTTGCAGCAAGCAAGGAAATGTATGAAGGGCTTGCTCTACCCACTCTATATATTGGCTTTGTAGCTTAAAGAAAGAAAGATATTGTTTTTAAATCCTATGTAATTACAAACTATTGTCAGTGGTTCAGTCTTCTGACTATTCTCGTCAATCCTATTAATATTTTTTACTTCTAACATGAGGGTTGACCACCGGTGAAACAGTCTGGGATTGCTTCCACAACTGAACTCATGATTCAACTTCCATACCAGAGTTAAACAGTAACACAATCACTCTATTTGTGATGCAGGTACAGTGTCTCAAAACTAGCAACGTAGGGAGAACAATGCGGCCAGTTTTCAGGTTTTGCCAGATTTCCTATCAGGCAGTTCAGGCCATGAGCACTTCAAGTCAAACTGGACAGACGGGAATAAACCAGCACACGGTCAGGCCCAACACCATGCCAATGCAGTGCCTCGATGAATTATCCAGGTATGTTTTTATTTCAATTAAAATTGATGCAGTCATACTAGAAAATGTATGATTTTCAGGCAATTCCAGTTTTTGAACAGCAAGATTTGAGAGACACTGCATCCGTATTGTTTAATTCAGCTCCTTCTGAAGAGTCAAATTTCATAAATCTTGGTTCTGTCAAATATGTTAAAGTTGAAGTGCATTTATTAGTTACAAGTAAGGCTTACACTAACACTGCAATGAAGTTACTATGAAATTCTCCTCGCTGCCACACTCCGGCACCTGTTCAGGTCAATGCACCCAACCAGCATGCCTTTTAGACTGTGGGAGGGAATCAGACCACACGGAGGAAACCCACGCAAACACAGGGAGAATGTGCAAACTCCACACAGACAGTGACCCAAGCCAGGAATCAAACCCGGGTCTCTGGCACTGTGAGGCAGCAGTGCCAACCTATTTAAAACCTTAACTAATAGAAACGCATTCCAATCTGTATCATCGCCTCACACCCAATGAAAGATGCACACACCTCAATAAACACAGAGTGCTTCCCACCAATAAAATTCAAAACAGCAGTTGCAAAGCTGTTTGCTTTTCATGAATAAACGTTTGAAGAAGTATCCAGCCAAAAAGGTTTAAATAACGATGCAGTAATTCCAGCTCAACAAACTTTTAGCCAGACATATTTCAATCTTAAAATAATCTTGAGTAACTGAGAAGCTAACAGCTCAAAGATTAAAAATATGACTTAATTTGTCTTATCCAGTAAGATTCTTGTTTCAACCTAAAAACACTGACGCAAAAGGCTATCATGCTAAATGTGGTGCTTCACTGGTACTCTGTTATTACTTCCATCACCTCAGTAAAACAAAAAGAAAAGCTGGAAAGCAAACACACAAGACCCACTTTCAAACATTTCCTGAAACTTGGTCACAATTCTCATTAGGCTCTAACTCAAAAATGCAATTGCTTGCACGTGTACAATGAAAACCATAGGTTTTGCAAATAAGTCTGGCATCAGAATCCCCACAGAATTATCCTAGCTAAAAAACATGCCAATAATATGGAAGTCAAAAGAAGGCATTGTCTAGAAAGGCTCAATAGCGAGATTCTTGCACAAGTAACAATTCCCAATTTTGAGATTCACAAAATGAGACAATGAAGGAGGACATTCAGCCCTTCATACCTGTGTCAACTATCTAATTAGCCCGATACCTGCCTTTTCCTCGTAGTAAATGTTTCCCATTTTGAAAGTTAGTATTGAATTGGCTTCTACAACACTTTCAGACAATGCATCCCAGATCAAAAATTCACCTCATCTCTGGTTCTTTTGCCAACTACCTGAAATCAGAGTCCCGTGGCTACTGAGCTTTTCGTCACTGAAAAAAAAGTTTATCCTTTTTCACAATTCTCAAAACTTGTATTAAATTTTAAAATTTAAGGTGAAGGACCATAGCCTATCTAGTCTCCCAACATAGCTGAAGGCCCTCAACACCATTCCAGTAAATTTTCACTGTGCCCTGTCCAAGTCCATGACATCCTCTCCAAAATGTGGAGCCCAGAATTGAACACAATACTCCAACTGGTCTGTACCTATTTATTGCAATTCCTTTTCCCAGCACTTGGCCTGTAGCCTTGTATACTATGGCATTTCACATGCTCATCTAAATGCTTCTCAAATGTTATGAGGGTTCCCACCTCTACCACACTTTCAGGCAGTGAGGTCCATATTCTCACCAACCTCTGGGTGAAAAAGTTTTTCCTCAGATCCTCTGCCCTTTACCTTACATCTATACCCCCTGGTTACTGGCCCCTCATACAACTTGCTGTCTGACCTAGTATGCAAGTAGGCCACACTGGCTATTGCGGCTTGGCAACAGACACCATCACTGAAAACAACCACCTAGAAAGACAGAAGGTAGTGTTACGTGCAGTACTCATGGCAGAATTAGCCTCCCAAGAATTAACCTCTTCAGCAAATCACTGAAATCCACATAAGGACAAGAAATTGTTTTACTTATCAACTAAATACACGAGAAAAAGTTAGGCCTAGTGCATGTAGGTGAAAGTGAATTTTTAATGTTTAAGTTTTGAACCTAAAGTTTATGTAAGATTTGCAAAGGCATGCCATATGAAAATACCCCATCTGAAATGGATCTATTTGCTGGCCAACTCCAACTGGGTTGTGAGAATTAACGTGTAAAGGTTTATCACAGCTTCCTTGCTTTTGTGCTCTTCACCACTGTCCATAAAGCCAATGAGTCTTTTTTTAAAAAATCTCCTTTTATCATTATTCACCTGAAGTCGATGGTTCCTGTTGGAACACGGGCAACAATCATCATTAAAACAGGCAGCAGCATTTAAACAAGTTACTCAATGGCAGTAACACCTGTTCCATTAACCCATTGTATGAATCACCACTTTCAGAAGATAAGGGACAACAATTGGAGGAAAACCAGTAGAGGGAAAGACATTTCCTTTGCGCCTGCTTAAAATGAGTACTGTCATTATGACAAGACGCAGGTAATATATATTGAAGCAATCACATCACTGTATCCAAGTGTTATGACAGAATCAAATATTATAGTAAGGGTTTCTGCCATCCATTCTCCACTCTGTTCCCCCCCTTTCTTCAACATTCTTTTCTCCTCCCACCCACAAAGTGGTTCATTGAGCAAACATTTGGCAATTTTCCTTTCTCCCCAAATACCTCATCATACTAAATTTGTCTCAGAACACAAAGGTAGCGTATTTAACATAGATCAAAAGTGACTATTATACAAGTTCCACTCCTTTCTGTAGTTACAGGCAACAAGGCTGCCGGCAGAGCACCAAGAAAAAGCAAGCATACTTAGATATAAACAAACAGTAAAATTGGATTAAATTGGCGTAGAACTTGGAATCAGAATGTTTTCCCTGCACTTCACCCTCCAAAGCACATCCATAACAAACAGTCACACATACAAAATGGCCTGTCATAAAAACAGCTCTCAGAGCAGGGAAACAAAAATGCAAAGAACAAAGGGTTATGAATAAAGAGAGAGAAAAAGTGCATTGTAAAATATTATCTATTTATCAGCATTCCACCTGGAAAAAAGACCTCTTAACTCCACCAAATTGAATTAGCCAAAAGTGAAGATGAATAAGATCCAGAAGGCTCAGTTAACTAGGTGCTCAAAATGTCCATCCACTACAAAGTAATAAACTAAATACAGTGAGCTGTAGTGAACAGGAAGGCAGGTCGGTCATATGAGGACAGAATAAGTCAGTTAGGACTATATTGATTGGAGTTGAGAAAAGGGATCTCATAGAAATTTATAAAATTCTAACAGGATTAGACAGGGTAGATTCAGAAAGAATATTCCCAATGGTGAGGAAGTCCAGAACTAGGGGTCATAGTTTGTGGGTAAGGGGTAAACCATTTAAGACTGAGGTGAGAAGGCATTTCTTCAACGAATGGTGATTCTGTGGAATTCACCACCATGGAAAGTAGTTGAGGCCAAAACATTGTGTGTTTTCAAGAAGAAATTGGATATAGCTCTAGTGAATAGAAGGATCAAGGGATATGAGGGGAATGGGGATCAGGATATTGAATTCAATTATCAGCCATTATCAAAACGAATTGCAGAGCAGACAAGAAGGGCCGAATGGCCAACTCCTCCTTCTATTTTCTATGTTTCTGGGATATCAAAATAATTTTCATCTGTCTTACACTTTAAATTATCACTAATATCTTTGTACTTCTGTAATGACACAACATTAACCACAGATCACAGTTCAGAAATGTTGGTTCATCCACAAGTCTTTTCCAGGAATACAAATAGTGAAAAGATAATTAAAGAGAGGGGTGATGCTGATTTAGGGACTGAAAAGGAATATATACAAATGGAGACAGAGGTATTAAATTAACACTTTACATCACAGATGAGGCAAAAATAAGAGATAGTAGAAAAGCTGGCTATACTTAAAGTTGGTAAATCAGCAGGACCAGATGAAATACATTAGAGGGTACTGAGGAAAGAGTGAAAATCATGGAGGCGTGACCATAATCTTCTGATCCTCCTTACATACAGAGGTGGTGCCAGAAAACTGGAGAATTGCAAACACTACACTCTTGTTCAAAAAAAGAGTACAAGGATAAGCCTAGCGCACTCAGCCAGACAGTTCAAGCTATGTGGTGGCAAAATTTCAGAAACCGTAGTTTGGGACAAAATTGTCACTTGGGCATTTAAGGATTATTTAAGGAAAGCATTAATTAAGATAGACAAATCACACTCATCTATTTTGATTTGAGTTTTTGATGATGTAACAGTCAGGGTAAATGAGCATAATGTGGTTGATATTGTTTACATGGACTTTCAAAAAGCATTTGATGTAGTGTCACACAACAGGCAAAGTTAAAGTCCATGGAATAAAAGGGCAGTGGCAGCAAGGATATGAAGCTGACTGAGTGACAGGAGAGCAGTGCTAGATGTTGGTATTTCAAACTGGAGGAAGGTATACAATAGAGTTCCCCAGGGATTGGTTCTAAGAACATTGCTTTCTTGATCTATAATTTTTTTTTAAATTCATTCATGAGACGTAGGTTTCGTTATCTAGGCCAATATTTATTGCCCACCCTGAATTGTTTAAAGCTTATTTAGTAGTCACGAGTAAGGCTTGCATTAACATGGCAATGAAGTTACTGTGAAATTCCCCTTGTCCCCACACTCCAGCACCTGTTCAGGTCAATGCATCTAACCAGCACAATCTTTCAGGATGTGGGAGGAAACCGGAGCACCTGGAGGAAACCCACGCAGACACAGAGAGAACATCCAAATTCCACACAAACAGTGATCCAAGCCAGGAATTGATCCCGGTTCTCTGGCACTGTGAAGCAGCAGTGCTAACCACTTAAGAAGGTGGTGGTGAATTGCCTTCATGAACTGTTGCAGTCCATCTGGTGTATAGTGTTGTCATAGGGAGTTCCAAAGTGATAACAATGATCCAGACTCGATGTGCAGAGCTCAATGTCAAAAGCAGTGCATGGCTCAAAACTTGGGAATACTATGAATTGTGACAAAGATAACAACAAACTCCAAGAGGATATAAACAGGTTGGTGGAATGGGCAGGCAAGATACACGTAGGCTGGAATTTTACCATCCTGCATGCCACAGGAATCAGAGCAAGCAAGGGACAGACAACGGAAAGGTCTGTTGACCTCGGGTGGGATTTTATGGTTTTGGGATGAGCGAGATCATAAAATCCCACCCATAAAATTTAATGCAGAAAAATGTGAAGTGATACGTTTCTGGAAAACAATATGGAGATTTAATATAAAATAAAGGATACAATTTTAAACAGGTGCAGGAGCAGTGAGAACTGGAGGTATACAGGTACAAAATCACTGGAAGGTGACAAAACAAGTTGAGAAAGTGGTTAAAAAGGCATACAAGATCTTAGACTTTCTAAATAAGGATATAGGATACATAAGTAAAGTAAGGAAGCCACTGTGAACCTTTGTAAAATACTGGTTCATCTAAACTGAGGTACTGGGCATCACACTTTAGGAAGGTTGTGAAGGCATTACAGAAGGCGCAGAGAAGATTCACAAGAATGGTTCCAAAGATGAGGAACTTCAGCTATATAAATTGGAGAAGCTGGGGTTGTTCTTTTACAGAGAGAAAGGACATTCAATAGCGGGGTTCAAACTGTTCTCACTGGCACAAAGGTCGAGAACCAGAGGACACTGATGTTAAGGTAATTAACAAAAGAAAACCAAAGGCAAGAACAGAAAAATCTTTTTAAGCAGCGTGTGCTTTGGATCCAGAATGTACTGCCTAAGAGAGCAATGGAAGCAAGTTAAACCAGAGAAATAGATAATTATCTGAAGACAAAATATTCACATGGCTACATGTAAAGGGTGGGGGAGTGGGAATAAGCTAAGGTGCCCCTGCCAAGAACCAGCATAAATATGACAGGCCAAATGGTATCTTTCAATGCTGTAATCACTCTGTGATGTCTCTTTTTACCTCAAGCTAAAACACAATAACTCACAATTTGCAATGCTTGTAGCATATTACTAAGAAAAAATTATTTTAGACCAAGATTTTCATCATGAAAGTAAGCACCTTCAAACTGAATGTATTTTAAAAAGCTGATTAAGAATATCTTACCTTAACATAACAATGTGCATAGCAGTTGTGCAGTAGGTTGTCAGATGGCTGATTAAGGCTGCTGACAGCAGGTACAAGTTGTCCGGCGTACATTGGCACTGAATGTTCCAAACTAACCTTGTCCACTTGTATTCTCAAGGCAGGTAGGGGTCGCAATGGATGAAAATGTGGTGCATTTAAGACAGGCATGGAGTTCTGGAAGAACAAAATTTTCAATTCTTTTTTGAAGGAAGTTTATTACCATTCAGTTTTGAAGGAAATCATAGATCGTACTTTGTGGGCAGGTGCGCTGCACTGCGTAGTACCTACACATACAGGTCATGCAAAGACCAGATTCAGTCCCTATTCTTGTGTTGAATAAGCTGACTGTTAGTCCAAGGAGCAGTAGGGCACTTGTATTCGAGTCCAAAACTAAGGGTCATAAATTGGACAGTCAAAAACAAATCTAAAAAAGGAATTCAGAATTTGTTTGGACAGTTTTTAGAGTGCGGAACTCAATGCCACATGCAGCAGTATAAACAATATCATAGATGCATTCAAAGATCATGAGGGAGAAAGGAATTGGAGGTTTGCAAATAGTAACAGACAAAATAGGGTGGGAGGAGGCTCATGGGTAACTCTGGCACAGAGTTAGGCAAATGGTCAGATTTTGCACTGAAACTACTATGTAATTCTACACAAAATTAGCCTTTGCAATCCTAAAGGAAATTTTCCAAAGTTTCTAACGATCCCAGCTGGAAGTGATGCAATTGCAGTAAAAACAGCTTGCTGTGTGTCATGTTTAAACAGAACTTTCACTAAGTATTTTTCAAAAAGCCATAAATTGCAGATCCCAGAATGCTGCATCCAACAGTGAGGATATGGGGGAAGAAGTCACAAGAAAGACTGAGCATAAACAATTGCCAAATTAGTTAAGATGCTGAATTCATCCTAAATAGCGTGATGAGGTGAGAATTTTACATCACCAAAGCAGAATGATTAGGTGATGGGGATCTGTCCTGATGACCAGTTGAGTGAATTCACACATCATGAGAGCTTTACAATCAAAGCGCTGTGTAACTAGAAGTCAGTGAGTATAGGGCTAGTGGGTTAACGGGACTTTGAATGAGTAAGGGCACACGAAACAGAGTTTTGGAAAGCTTAATCATATGGAGTACAGAAGATGGGAGGTCGGCCAGGAAAGCATTAGAACAGTCAGGTCTAGAGGTAACGAGGGCATAGGTGAGGGTTCCAGCAGGAGATGAGCTCTGGCATAGGCAGAGTTGCGCATTTGGGAGTTGGGGCTGCATAGCAGCACAGTGGTTAGCCTTGTTGCCTCACAGCGCCAGGGACCCGGGTTCAATTCCCGGCTTGGGTCACTGTGTGGAGTCTACAAGTTCTTCTGGGTGCTCCGTTTTCCTCCCACAGTTGTGCTGGTTGGGTGCACTGGCCATGCTAAATTCTCCCTCAGTATACCTGAACCTGAACAGGCGCCAGAGTGTGGCGGCTAAGGCATTTTCACAGTAACTTCACTGTAGTGTTAATGTAAGCCTACTTGTGACACTAATAAATAATCTTCAAACTATGATTCAGTGTTGATAAAGGGAAGCAAGCAAATAGGCAATTATCACTTAGCCATGCCATTTGAATTTGTTGGTCTTCCCCAAATTTTCTTTCTTTCCAGTGTTCTGAAGACTATTCAAAAATCCATGTCTATTATAGCCACGGCACTGTCCCCTATCTTTACAACAGCTCCTGGGCCTTTTCCAAAGCTAACTTAAACCTTATGAGACAACAATCACTGGCCACTGAACGTCCCCTTACTAACTCTAAATCCATCTGTTAAACATGATTTGCAAGCCCTCGGAAGGGAGGTGAGGGAAGGGCATGGGATGGAAGAGAGAGTTGCTTGAGAGTAAGTGGAAATTCAAAAGAATGTTGAACAAATCCTTTGCTTTGGTATCCAGAAAAGAACAAGATACCAGATGATGGTAAATCCTGAATTGCTTTTAAACAGTTTAGGACTTACCATTGCCTCGATATCTTTCAAGGGGGCAGTGATCGTTGGATCATAATGTTTAAGTTAGCTATGGAAAAGGACAAGGCAATCCAAAGTAAAAATACTTAATTGGACCAGTTCCAATTGGGTTGAGAAAGGATTTGGCCCAGATAAATTAGAATCAATGATTCTCAGGCAAGATGGTACCTGAATAATGGGCTGCCTTTAAAGAGTGAATAGTATGGGTACAGCAAAAGTGCATACCAACAAGAGGGAAAAGTGAGGTTAGCAAACCAAAGCTCCCTGTATGCTGAAAGAGATAGGTGGGATGAAGCAGAAAAGATACGAGGTCTTTTGGATGATTCAATTGAGAATCAGACTCAAAGTAGAAAATTCCAGGGAAGTTGAAAAAAAAACTAAAGAGTAGTAAAGAGAAAATACAAGAAAAGATTGGCAAATAACAGAAATAAATCAAAAGGGAGGAAAACCTCTTTCCGTTACCATGTCTGGGGTGAGGGGTTCTTCTATTATGTTGGCGTAAAAACCTATCTGGTTCACTAATGTTCATTAGAGACAGAAATTCGCTCCTCCTTACCTGATTTTTGTTTTGATTCACTCATGGACAATGGGCATCGCTGGCTGGCCAGCATTTATTGCACAGCCCTAGGCGTCAAGGGCAGCTGAGAGTCAACCACATTGCTACGGATCTGGTGTAATATGTAGGTCAGACTAGGCAAGGAAAGCAGATTTCCTTCCCTGAAAGACATTAGTGAACCAAATAGGTTTTCCCAACAATCAACAATGGTTTCGTGGCCATCAGTAGATTCTTAATTCCAGATTTTTTTTATTGAATTCAAATTCTACCATCCATTGTGGCGGGATTCAAACCCAAGTCCCTGGAACATTAGCTGAATTTCTGGATTAATAATCTAGCAATAATACCACCAGGCCATCACCTTTCCCCATCTGGCCTACATGTGAATCCAGATCCACAGCAATGTGGCCGACTCTTCACTGTTTTCTGAAATGGGGGGCAGTTCGGAACATGCACTAAATGCTGCCCTAGCCAGTGATACTCATGTCCTGTAAAATAAATTGTTTAGAAATTAGCTGATGTTAAGGAACCAGGGAACACAGATTTAAGATTTTGGGTAAAAGTTGCAAGAATGAAAGGAAGAATATTTTTTATGCCAGGTGTGATGATGACCTGGGACTCTCTGCCCATAAGCTTGCTGGATAATGAACCGAGCAGGTGCGTGGGACTGACAGGATTGCTTATCAGCTCAAAGCCAAATGGCCTTCCTCTGTGCCGGAAATTACTTTGTAGCTCCCAATTTGCCAAACTATTTGAAGAAATCCATCTCGCGCATATTTGTAAGACTTATTTTTAAATAAAAGAGTCTCATTACCTTTTGACCCAAAATTATGGGAAGTAAATTGTCCAGCAGGTTGAACTCAGCCAGAGTAATTGTAATTGTAGTTTTTAAAACTGTTATACATGTCAGTCTTGTTGGGATATACTCTTCTAAAGCAACCACCTCCTCTTGGCTTGGCAATGTTCTGCTCTCATCCACAGTTTCTGAAAGGTTTCAAAAGAACACTATTAGCATAAACATCATTGCTACTATCAGAATGCTTGGAGGGAGTTTGGAAAGTAAACATAATACTGACAGAATTATTATTTAACCAATTATATATTAAAAAAATCAGGGTGGCACAGTGAGTAGAACATTACATGACTAATGGGACAACACTTGATCAGCAAAGAACATTACATGACTGATATAAATGTAAGCCTTAAAACTGCTCAGGTTACATACACATTGCTAAAAAAAATTAGTGCTTATTACCCTTCGAGAACCAGCAAACCAGATAGCACTGTAAAACAAATTGCCCAGATTTAAACTGACAGCTTTCACCTTGGAATAAGCTTGGAATAAAAGGAAATAAAGGAGTTTATTTATTAGTCACAAGTAAAACTTACATTAACACTGCAGTGAAGTTACTGTGAAATTCCTCTAATTGCCACAGTCTAGTGTCTGTACAGATCATTGCACCTAACCAGCATGTCTTTCAGACTATGGGAGGAAACTGGAGCATCTGGAGGAAACCCAAGCAGACATGGGGAGAATGTGCAAACTCCACACAGACAGTGACTGAAGCCAGGAATCGCTAGGAGTCCCTAGTGCTGTGAGACAATAGTGCTAACCACTGTGCACCCATGCTGCAAATATGCAAAAGCATAGATCTGTCTAAGTGTGCCTTGGGTTCACTGTGGAACCATGAGAAAAACCAGAATGCAAAAGTGCAACTGGAATAATTTTAAGCAAGGCAATATAATCATTTACATTTATATCTAATTTACAGGCAGAAACAGTTGAGGCAGACAATTTGCCTTAACTGCTGTATGACCGTGTTTATGCATAACAAAAGCCTCCTCTCAACCAATGGGATCAGCATAACCTTCCATTCCTTTCTCCCTCACGTGTTTATCTAGTTCCCATTGAACACATCTATGCTATCCATCCCAACCACTAATAAGGTAATAGCCGCTTTCTATCCATTCTATGGCTGAAGAGCTTTCTACTCAGGACCCTGATCTTCCCATTGCTTGCCATTTTAAGACACGATCCCACTCCCATGCCCACATGTCTGTTTTCTGTGGCAATGACTCATCTTTCATTCCCTCACCCTGCAATACAAATACCTCCCAATTTCTATGCCTTTTAGCTTTGACAAATGGCCATCTGCACTCGAAACGTCAGCTCTTTTCTCTCCTTACAGATGCTGTCAGACCTGCTGAGATTTTCCAGCATTTCCTCTTTTGGCTTCAGGTTTCTCCTGAATTGCTGATTTGATCTGTTAGTAGCTGCCTTATAATTATGACCTTTAGTGCCCCGCAAGTGGAACTAACGTCTCTACATAATATTAAAGACATGCATTAAATCACTCCCCAGCCGTCACTGTCTAGAAAAGAGCCCCAACTTGTTCAGTCTTCTCCAATGCTAAGAATCTATTCCAATATCACCCTTGTAAATCTACTTTGCATCATTTCCATTGCATCAACATGCTATTTAGAATATGGGACCATAACGAAAAAACAGCCCTGCTGTGAAAAGGTTTCACACAGTGCAGGAAGCTTCCATTCAAGCCACAGTGCCAATGCCAAGTCTTTGAAAGAACAATCTAATTACACCCAATCCTTTGTTCTTTCTCCATAGTCCTGTAAAAGCTTTTGAAAGTTACTACCAAATGTGTTTCCACCGTCCTTTCAGGCAGTTACTCCAATCCAAACCATCCCATTTTCTCCTCCGGTTCTTTTTCCAATTATCTTACAACTGAGTCCTCAGTTCACCAACCCTCCTCCCCTACCAATGGAAACCATTTGATCTTATTTCACTTATTCTGACGGCACAGTAGCACAGTGGTTAGCACTGCTGCCTCACAGCGCCAGAGACCTGGGTTCAAATGCCTGCTCGGGGTGACTGTGTGGAGTTTGCACAGGTTTGTGTCTGCGTGGGTTTCCTCCAAGTACTCCAGTTTCCTCCCACAGTCTAAAGATGTACTGGTTAGGTGGATTGGCCATGCTAAATTGCCCCTTAATGTCCCTAGATGTGTAGATTGGGGGAATTAGTGGCATAAATATGTTGGGTTACGGGGACAGGGCAGGGGATGGGTCTTGGTGGGAAATGCTGTCAGAGAATCAGTGTAGTGGCCTCCATCTACACTGTAGGGTTTCTACAGTTCTATTTACTTTCATCAAAACTCCTCATAATTTTATTCAATATCCTCTCAACCTTTTCTGCTCTAAGGGGAAGAAAGCAATAAAATAAACACATGTTTGATGGCTCATGAAAACAGGATTTGAAGAACAGATCAGAGGAAAGCAGCTCAAATTTAAGAATGTACATAAAAGCACATAAAATCTAATAGCCACTGGCTGACCTTCTCAATAAACCAAGTGTTAGATACTGGAAAACTCAAATGAAATAGAATTTAAACTAGCAAACTGCCCTCTTTCACCTGAAGCAGAACTTAAGTGTTTGGAGTCAAACCCCTCTCATTACTCCAAAACATCATGTTGTTCAGTACTCAACCTCTTGATCAAACCAACTCCTATACTAAACAGTGTTTTGGTGATCAAAACCCACACACCTCAGCGACCCACAGATCCACAACACCAGACCATTTGCTCATCCCATATCAGTCAACTTGCAGGTCAGAGTCCACATCCCTTAGGTGAACGCGCTTTCCTCCCTCACCTACGCCTCAATAACCGGAACCCAGCCTCCTCAGATCAAAGCATTATCTCTTTCCCCATTACCAATTATTATATCTGACTGAAGCCAGCTACCCATCCTCCTTTGCCCACCATTAATTTCCCTTTCCTCCTCTCCCTCTATCTCATCTCTTCATCTTCTTCCCTTACCAATTCTCTCTACTCCTCCCGCCAGCCTCCCCAGGTTCCTCTGTACCCCATCACCCTTCTTGTATTTCGCTTTTCAATCATACTTGACTTAAAACTGCATTTAAGTTTTATTTGTGTAACTGTCAAAGGAGATTGACTGCGGCATTAAAAATATTGCATTTTGTATGAATATCAAAGAAAAAGATTAAATGATGCAAAATAAACTTTTCCAGTTTCTAACTAAGTGTGCGCTAGAATAAACAGTTCTTTTTACATTATTAAAGTTTAAAATTTATTTATTAGTGTCACAAGTAGGCTAATGTTAACACTACAATGAAGCTACTGTGAAAATCCCCTAGTCGCCACATTTCAGCACCTGTTTGGGTACACTGAAGGAGAATTTAGCATGGCCAATGCACCTAACCAGCATGACTTTCAGACTGTGGAAGGAAACCAGAGCATTTGTAAAATATCCACACAGACACGGGAAGAACATGCAGACTCCGCACAGACAGTGACCCAAGCCGGGAATCGATTCCGTGTCCCTGGCGTTGTAAGGCAGCAGTGCTAACCACTCTGCCACCGTGCTGCCCATATTAACCGGCATCAGTAGATATAATTGTTACAAATCTTTCAACCAAAAAATCTCAGGTAGTTACTTTAATGTGATACACAACAAATTTTGTTTTAACCTGAAATAGGTTTGCTGTACGGTTCATACTCATGATCCAATCCACATGCCACCATCTTGAGTACTCTATGAACAGAGCTACTGTCCAGCCGAACCTCCATTGGACCCACAACTAGACGTTTGGTGGACATCTCTTGGACACTGCCCAAATCCTCGTTTTTGTTCACAGAAACATCTTGTTGTTGAACAGAACCTGAAAAAACAACAATACAGCATAAGCACACCCCTTCTTGAGGGGATGCAGTTCTGGAACATATAAATCCAAGAAATAGAGCCATCTTCTTAAAAGAAAGAAATTTCATGTCAAGCTACGAACAAAAGACCCAGAGTAAAATGAAAGTGGTCATGGAGATCTGTAGATTTATTGAAGCGTATAAATTTTCAAAATGTAAATAAATCCCGTATTACATAATTAAAGCACAAGTTAATCTTTCCTCCTAAAGTAAAGAATATGTTCATTAATGTTTACTGATCCACGTCTACAAATGGGCCAAAAATGTAACTTTCTCCCACTTTTGCAAATTTTCCCTTTTTCCTTCTTTCTCCTTCTGATGATTCAGAAGTACCAGAAACACAGTAAGGGTTGCCAACTGGAATCTCCAGGAAGTGAAGATTAATCTCCAGCCACAAATGTAAAAATATTTGAAGTGAGGGGATCTGGTTGTTTCACTAACATACAGAGCAACAGGGAGGATGTTTCTTTTTCAATTGACACGGACAGGCTGCCTGTCAAGCGGAATGGACAAATAGTGCGATTGTGAAGGTGGGACGATTTAAGGCAGTAGCTCATTTTAGCAAGGCCTTTGACAAGGCACCACATGATAGGTTGTTGTATAAGGTTAAATCTCACGGGATCCAGGGTGAAGTATCTAAATGGATGCAAAATTGGCTTCTTAACAGAAGCCAGAGGATGGTTATCAAGCATTGTTTTTCAAACTGGAGGTCTGTGACCAGCGGTGTGCCTCAGGGATCAGTGCTGTGTCCACTGTTATTTGTTATTTATATTAATGGTTTGGATGAGAATATAGGAAACATGGTTAGCAAGTTTGCAGATGATACCAAGATTGGTGGCATAGTGGACAGTGAAGAAAGTTATCTCTGATTGCAACAGGATCTTGATCAATTGGGCCAATGGCTGACAAATGGCAGATGGCGTTTAATTTAGACAAATGCAAGGTGATGCATTTTGGTAGATTGAACCAGGGCAGGACTCACTCAGTTAATGGTAGGGCACTGGGGAGAGTTACAGAACAAAGAGATCTCGGGGTACGTGTTCATAGCTCCTTGAAAGTGGAGTCACAGGTGGACAGAGTGGTGAAAAGGCACTCAGCATGCTTGGTTTCATCAGTCAGAACACTGAATACAGGAGTTGGGATTTCTTGTTGAAGGATGGGAAGCCAGTCAAGGGAGTATTGGAATAGTTTTGAGTCCATATTAACCGATGAGTAAATCCAGCGCAGGGTCAAAATCTTTTTACTAATCACTCAATGGTTTGGACTATCGGAGCACTTTTCAACCTGTCTAAGATCAGCTTGAATAATAAAGATAGCTTACCTCTTCCCTTCCCCTCCCAGTAGTATCTGGGCATTTAAATTTCTGACTGTCTGATATGTCTCATGTAAATGAGTATCCAGACAGGAGCAGAGCTCCAACCTCAACAGGACTGTTTCAACCACACAGCAACCGAGCAGGGCTTTGTCTGATCTAAAACTCAAACTGCAATTGAACTGCCCAGACTATTAGTTTCAGTGCAAATGTACTCTTAGCATATCACTCAGAACAGCGCCAGGGTCCATTTGTTTCCTCACCCAACATTCACCAAGAGGTTAGCTAACGCAACCGTGATGTGGAGGTGCCAGCGTTGGACTAGGGAGAGCACAGTAATAAGTCTTACAACACCAGGTTAAAATCCAATAGGTCTATTTGGTAGCAAGCGCTTTCGGAACACTGCTCCTCCATCAGGTGATTGATAAAAAATGATCACCTAACGAAGGAGCAGCGCTCCAAAAGCTACTAAATAAACTGCTGGACCTTAACCTGGTGTTCTGAGACTTCTTACCTAACTCAATCAGTAGAGACATTTCACATCTATGCAGCAAATATTGCGATGTTGTAAACATTTATTCTTCAAGCCAAGCTTTTTTTTTGTACAGTATTTGTTTTACTCTTAGTCAAACCACAATTTTTTTTCATAACAGTAAAGCATTGCCCCCACAAGATTCTCAATACAGCTCTGATATGAAGTGCGTGGGGTATCATTTTCACTTAACCACTTAAAAATAATCCCAATGGAAAATGTTTTAAAAACATGAGTTTTGAACCATGACATTCAACACTGCAGTTCTTCAGTCTCAGTAGGAACTAAACAGATGTTAACCAGTGGTGACATTCTGTTGTGCAGCGAGAAAGGAGAATAGCACAGTTCATGTAGCAATGCCGATACAGGATAGGGAACTGGTCACTGGCCCATCATTTTAGCTTCACAGCCATGTTTGACACAGGAGGAACTACGATCGGAGATGGAAGAGATGAGGGGGGAAAGAAAAATATTTTTTGAAATAGAGCAAAACAGAAGTAAGAAATACATTTTACTTTGCCCTAGTCAAATAGTTACATCATGAAGTGAAAATGCCGCACACATTTCTAGATTACTAACTTTCAGCACAGTTTACCTCGCAGGTATGGTCAATATTTCAAAGTTTAACTTAGTATTGCAGATGCATATTTATTAACCTTAAATCCTTTCTGGCCCTTTGATTTGCTCACTTAATCCATCATAATGGTTAGCTCATTATCCCATGAAAATCACATGATCCATGGCCATTTTTCCTCCAGCAATTTGACTGGTTCATGAAAACCATGTGACCTTTGCTCCTATTGTTCTAAGAACTTAAGAAATAGGAGCAGGAGTAGGCCATCTAGCCCTTCGAGCCTGCCCCGTCATTCAATAAGATCATGGCTGATCTGACGTGGCTCAGTTCCACTTTCCCGCTTTCTCCCCATAACTCTTAATTCCATTGTCTATCAGATATCTATCTACCGTGACTTAAATATATTCAACGAGGTAGCCTCCACCACTTCAATAGGTAGAGAATTCCAGAGATTCACCACCCTTTGAGCGAAGAAGTTCCTCCTCAACTCTGTTCTAAACTGCCCTCCCCTTATTTTGAGGCTGTGCCCTCTAGTTCTGCTATCCTTTCTAAGCAGGAAGAATCTCTCTACCTCTACCCTATGTAGCCCCTTCATTATCTTGTAAGAGTCTATAAGACCCCCCTCAGCCTTCTAAACTCTAATGAGTACAGACCCAGTCTATTCAATCTCTCTTCATATGCTAACCCCCTCATCTCCGGTATCAGCCTGGTGAACCTTCTCTGTACTCCCTCTAAGGCTAATATATCCTTTCACAAATACGGGGACCACACAGTACTCCAATTGCGGCCTCACCAGTGCCCTGTACAGTTGCAGCAAGACCTCCCTGCTTTTATATTCTATCCCCCTCGCGATAAAGGCCAACATTCCATTCGCCTTCTTGATCACCTGCTGCACATGCCGACTGGGTTTTTGCGATTCGTGCACAAGGACCCCCAGGTCCCTCCGCACTGTAGCACGCTGCAGCTTTTCACCCTTTAAATAATAATCCCTCCTACTATTATTTCTACCAAAGTGGATAACCTCACATTTGCTAACTTTATACTTCATCTGCCAGGTCCTCGCCCACTCACTCAGCCTACCCAGATCTCTCTGCAGACTTTCCGCGCCCTCCATGCAATTTGCTTTTCCACTCATCTTCGTGTCATCAGCAAATTTTGTTACCCTACACTCAGCCCCTCCTCCAGATCGTCTATGTAAATGGTAAACAGTCGAGGCCCCAGCACCGATCCCTGCGGCAGTCCACAAGTCAGCAACTGCCAACCAGAAAAGCACCCATTGATTCCAACTCTCTGCTTCCTGTTAGATAACCAATCCTCAATCCACGCTAACACCTTAGCCCCAACTCCGTGCACCCTAACCTTCTGCAGCAACCTTTTGTGAGGCACCTTATCGAACGCCTTTTGGAAATCTAAAAACACCACATGCACCGGTTCCCCTCTGTCTACCGCACTAGTCACTTCTTCATAGAAACCCAATAAATTTGTTAAACACGACTTCCCCTTCACGAATCCGTGCTGCGTCTGCTTGATCAAACCGTTTTTTTCTAGGTGTCTTGCTATTTCTTCTTTGATGATGGATTCTAGCATTTTTCCAACTATAGACATTAAGCTAACTGGCCTATAATTCCCTGCCTTTTGTCTGCTACCTTTTTTAAACAGCGGCGTAACATTAGCTGTTTTCTAATCTTCCAGCATTTCCCCAGAGTCCAGCAAATTTTGATAAATAATTACTAAGGTATCTGCTATTACTTCTGCCATTTCTTTCAGAACCCTGGGATGCTCTATATGATCTGTTTAGTTTACAGAAACCATACATCCTGCCAAGGATAAAGTCCTGCAAATTGATTTTTGCAAGTCACTGCAGCAGCAGTGCTTGGGTCTCAATTTTCCCAAATTCTATCGACCACAACCTCACTGACCCAGGACTTTACACAGAAGGTACAGCAGACGCACAGACCATTCAACCCAAACTGGTTGATGCTCCTTACCAACCCCTTCTAACCTAAACAGAATTCTAATCAGAATTTCCTTCTACATGAGGCAAATATTGCACATACTGAAAACCTGAAAATACGTAGATCAGACAGCATGAGTGCAAAGAGGAACGGACTTCGTGGATGTAATTCTCCCGAGCCCCTGCTGGCAGATTTAATGGCGGGGATGGGAGGAGAATATGGCAGGAAGCCCAGAAATAGGATTCACATAGTACGAATTTACAAGGGATCTCCTGCTGACGTCCACCATGGCTGATTGGAAAACCTGCCAGAGGCCGACGTGAACATTGTATCCAGTTAAAGGGATGCAGATGAAAACCTAACTTTAGATGCCAGATTATCCAAAGTGCTGACAGGATAACGCAAAGGTCTGAAACATCTTCAGAACAATGACGTGCAGGCGTTGGAACTCACCTGAACAACGCCTGCAATCCTGAACCCTGGAACATCACAGCAATGGGTCAAGGGGTGGATCTTCCAGATTCAGTCTCCTGGAAGCGATCTATCTTCCAGTCTCAGAATGTTCCTGGAGAGCCATTTTTGTTCTCGGGAGGTCCATCTTCTAACCTCAGAGTGATCACAGAGAACTGTCTTCATTTTCAGGGGGTCCAACTTCTTTCTTCGATAGTGGGCCGTGATATTGGATGCCTTTTCAATAATGGCATCTGGACACTATCCAGGCCTGCCCCGCCACCGAATACAGCGTGAAGCACCCAAGTGGATAATTTATGAACCCAAGGTGCGAAGATTTGACTTGTTTTCTTACCGGCCTCCACAGCGGGAAATCAGTCCATGTTGCCACCCTTGCCAGAGCACTTAGTCTCAAAATGGTAAAATTTTGCTCAATGTCAGGGACAGTGAGTCTGAGGACAGAGTCCCACATGATTCAGAACAGACACTGGGAATATAATGCCTTGATTCAAACTTAATTCAAATCTGCTTAACCTGTCAAATGTCACTGTTATGCAAGTTCAGGGATCAGATCTCAAATGTTCTTGCTCAGCAACTCTCTCAAAAACGTGCCCAAATTTATATAGAGACTTTGTATTCAAGTCCGAAGATGTTTCACAGCCAATGCATTGAATTCACTGTTAATTTTGAAGGGAAACATGATAGCTACTTTACACAGAGCAAGTCCCATAAATATCCATGAGACAAATGACAAGATACAATGCTCGTGAATCAGCATGAACAGAAAATCTGGCAGAGGGTAAAACAGATTGCCAATTCACTTGTGCCCAGTTTGCACTAACACCAGGGCTGGATTTTTGATCCTACTCTGCTTTGCATGGTGCTGATTAAAGAATACAAGCTGGCTAGGTCATTCAGACAGCTCTCCTCCTCTTTTTCAAATAGTGCCATGGAATCCTTTACATTAACTCTATTAGACAGAGATATTAGTCTAACATCTCAGCTCCAAAACAGCATTTACTGCTGTGCTGAAGTACCAAACTATGTCATTAGCCCTGAACCTATGACTTATTGATTTATTGGGACAAGGCTGCTCTCACTCTCCCAATGACACTTCAGTTACTAAGTATTTACAATGCAGAACCAGAACCATACTATTCAGCCCAATAGGTCCATGTCAGCTTTTATGCTGAACATGAGCCTCCTCCCACACTTCGCGGATGATTTTTCACTTGATATCATTAAATGTAATCTCAACACATTCACACTTAATTGGTGCCATCTGTCAATTAATATTACATTACCAACAGGGTCTCTCTTCTCCCTCAAAAACAAGAGTTCTTCAGCTATTTTTCGCTTGTCTGATGCCAATATCTTTCTTCCCAATGGAGTGTAAAATGGACAGCACACCAAAAGCTTTTTTGTAGATCAACTGTGGCCTTTAGATTTTACATCTCAAGAATTCCTGGCAAACCTTAAGTTTACTTTGAACAGCAGGCATCAGCTGTCCCATCAGATAATAAAAGAATCGACTAAATACGTTGAATTAGTTGTGTTACTACATTATTTATCTTTTCAAAACGACTAATTAATATTTTTCCAGCTTAACTTGTTTACACATTTCACATGTCATTTCTCTCGTCACTTTCAGGTGAACAAATGAATATACAACCATTCTCAAATCAAGAGGAAAAAGACTCTCTACTATTTAGACGAAAACGAAATACTCTTGACGCTGCAAATCTGAAAGGAAAATAGAAAATGCTGGAAAAATCAAACCAACGAAGAAAAAGGGGCAGAGGTTACAATTTAAAACCGAGAGTCCGGAAGGCTATAAAATGCCAAGTCAAAAGATGAGATGCTGTTCCTCGAGCTTGCACTGAGCTTCATAGGAACACAAGAGGCCAAGGGCAGAAAATTCAGACTGGGAGAATTAAAATGACAGCCAAGTGGAAGTTTAGGATCACATCTGCAGAATGAACAGAGATGCAAGTGGTCTCCCCAGTCCAGTAAAGATCACCTTGTGAGCAACAAGCAAAACAGACTAGATTGAGAGAAATACACATCAATTGCTGTTGACCTGAAAGGACTGTCTGAGATTTTGAACAGTGAGGAGGGAGGAGGTAAAAGTGCATGTGTTGTTTCCCCTGTGCTTGCATGAAAAGTCTGCAGCAGCTGGAGAGGAACCAACAAGAGGGAAAAACCTGTTTGACCTCATCCTCATCAACCTGCCTGCCACAGAGGCATCTGTCCATGATAGTATCAGCAGGGGTGACCATCGTACAGTCCTTGTGGAGACAAAATCCCATCTTCCATCGCATTGTGTGGCAGTACTACCATGCTAAAGGGAATAGACTTCCAATGGATCTCGCAACTTAAAATCAGGCACCCGTGAGATGCTGTTAGCCATCAACAGCAGCAGAATTCTACTTAAGCACAATCAGTAACCTCATGGCCCGGCATATCCCCTACTCCACCATTAAAACCAAGCTAGAGGATTGACCCTGGTTCAATGAAGGGCTCAACAGTGGCATCTATCTGGCCTTATGGAAAAACAGTACAAATTCAACCCAGTCAATTACTGCCCCATCATTCTACTCTTGATCATCAGTAAAGCAACAGAAGGGGTCAGCAATAGTGCTATCAAGTAGCACTTGCTTAGCAATAACCTGCTCACTGATGTTCTGGTTCTACTGTCACACCCTAACCTCATTATAGCCTTGGTTCAAGCATACTGTGTATAGTTCTGCTCACTCTATTATAGAAAGGATATTATTAAACTAGAAAGAGTGCAGAAAAGATTTACCAGGATGCCACCAGGACTTGATGGTTTGTTATAAGGAGAGGCTGGGTAGAGTGGGACTTTTTTCTCTGGGGTGTAGAAGGTCAAGGGGGTGATCTTATAGAGGTCCATAAAATAATGAGATCAGCTAGACAGTAAATAAATTTCCCAAAGGTAGAGGAAGGTGCGAGGGCAGAGATACAAAAGTGTCCAGAGGGGCAATTCTTTCACACAGAGGGTGGTGAGTGTCTGGAACAAGCTGCTAGAGGTAGTAGTAGAAGCAGGTACAATTTTGTCTTTTGAAAAGCATTTAGGCAGTTACATGGAGAAGATGGGTATAGAGGGATATGGCAAAATGTGGGCAATTGGGACTAGCTTAAGGGTTTTAAAAAAACAGTGGCATTGACAAGTTGGGCCAAAAACCTCTATGACTCTATGATACTGCTTCTTAAAAAATTTCCAACATGTAAATCATATCATATATCGGTAAAGGAATTATGAACAAATTCCTGAATAATTGAAACAAAAGCTGATTTTGAATGGTTAAAACTTAAGTTTGTGTGTTAAAGGGCTTGAGGAAAGGAGTACATTCGGTTCCATCGAGTCTGCACTGACACCACGAAAGAATATCTTACCCAGGTCCACATACAACCCCCCCACCTGTCCCACCCTGTCCCCGTAACCTCGTGCCTGAACCATGGCTAATCCACCTGATCCATACATCTTTGGACATTAAGGGACACCCTGAAAGCTTAACTCAAAAAAATGTGACATAGATGTTATGGGAGGTCTGGGAGGTCCTTGCTCAGAAAAGACCTGCCTGAAGGAACCTTCTGAATGAAGAGGCACAATTCTTTGAGGTCACAACAGCAAGAAGAAAGCTGGAAAAGGAGACTGACAAAGGGATACCAGCCATTCAAGGACTGAACCCACCTCACAGAAACATTTGCCAAATGTGTGGCCAAAGATGCTGCTCTAGAATTGGGCTGAGCCACATTGAGACCCACAGAAACTCTGTTCAGTAACAGGGAGCTCCTTGGGTGGACAATCATATTCATTAACGAGTGACCACTGAAGAAGACATACATTTGATTTGCACTATAACCTTTTCATTCTGCTCCTCTTTCTACTGCAGAAGTCAAAGTGACCTACATTATTGTTTTTTATTTATTATTGTCACAAATACGCTTAACGCTGCAATGAAGTTACTGTGAAAATTCCCTAGTCATCACACTATTCGGGTACACAGAGAATTCAGTATGGCCAACACACCCAACCAGCACGTCTTTTGAACTGTGGGAGGAAACCCAGGCACCCGGAGGAAACCCACGCAGTCACAGAGAGAACATGCAGACTCCGCACAGACAGTGACCCAAACCAGGAATCGAACCCAGGTCCCTGGAGCTATGAGGCAGCAGTGCTAACCCACTGTGCCACCGTGCTGCCCTCTGCATGGGAACTCCTCCAGGTGAGCTCCAATAGCGGTCCTTTTTAAAGATTTAAGTTGACAATATTTGCTCCTGTACAGTTAAGTATACACATGGCTACTTTATGAGCAACTATTCAGATTTGAGACAACCCCCACCCACTTGCCTAGCTGTCCCACAAAGACTAGACTGTACTTGGAGCAAAAAGAATTATTCAAATACACTAAACCCCACAAAACTAGGCTGTCATTTGAGTAAACTGTTGGTACATATGGCCCAAGCAACTCACGATCTCCAGCACAGCTCTTGCGCTGTTCAAGAAATCTTTAAACACACCATATTGTCAGGGACGTAAGGGGGATTAGTAGGGTCAATATGTGGGGTTACGGGGATGGCATCTTGGTTAGAATCCCTACAGTGCAAAAGGGGGCCATTCGGCCCATCATGTCTGCGCTAATCATAATCCCATTCAGGCCCTATCCCTGCAACCCCATATTTTTAGCCTGTTAATCCCCCTAACACTAAGGGGCAATTTATCATGGCCAATCTACCTAACCCGTACATTTTTGGACTGTGGGAGGAAACCAGAGCACCCGGGGGAAATCCATTGCAGACATGGGGAGAATTTGCAAAGTCCGCACAGACAGTGACCCAAGCCAGGAACTGAACCCAAGTCCTTGGTGTTGTGAGACAGCAGTGCTAACCACTTGCCACCCATGATGCCCTAATAAGGCCTGGGTGGCATTGTTGTCAGTGCAGGCCCGATGGGCCAAACAGCCTCCTTCTGCACTGTAGGGATTCTATGATTGTGTGCGTCACTGCAGCCAGATTTATATTGGAGTATCAACCATGCAACTTCAGTGAAAGTTCCTACAAAATCACCATAAAATTCTCATCCCACATCACATTTGGATTATTTCCAAATTCAGTTGACATCCATTTCCCAGTGGTTCTAATGTAATTATGGAGTGCTTCTAATTAAACACAAAACAAACAAAAACACAGCAGGACAAGTCTCTGATTTAATTACAGGTTGCATAACCTTTCTTTCTTTTGGCTAGCCAGGCCACATTAGTAACTATAAGTCAAAGTATCATTTTTATTTTAAATATAAAGTAAAAACAAAAAGTTCTGGAAAAACTTAACAAGTCTGGCAGCATCTGTGGAGAGAGAAATAGAGTTAACGTATTGAGTCCATATGATTCTTCTTTGGAAGTCTTTTTTTTAATTTGTTCCCATGATGTGGGCATCACTGGCTGGGCCAACATTTATTGCCCATCCCTAATTGCCCTGGAAGAGGTAGTGGTGAGCCACCTTCTTGAACAGTTACAGTCCATATGTCACTTGCAATGGCTCCTCTCAGCGGTCTCACATTATCTCAGGTGTCCCCAAGGATTTGTAAGGAGAGAGAAGAGCCAACGTTTCAAGTCCAGATGACCCTTTGTCAAAGAGCTTTCACAAAGGGTCATCTGGACTCGAAACATCAGCTCTTTTTCGCCTTACAGATGCTGCCAGACCTGCTGATATTTTCCAGCATTTTCTCTTTTGGTTTCAAATTCCAGCATCTGCAGTAATTTGCTCTTGTCCCCAAGGATTGTTTCTTGGCCCTCTCGTAATTCTCATCTGCATGTTGTCATTCAGAACATTAAATCACAGTGTTTGTCTCACACACTGAAGACATTCAGCTCCCACTCACTATCACCTCTGTCAGCTCCTCCACTATTGCTGATGTCAGACTGCTTATCCATCATCCAGTACTGGATGAGCAGAAATTTCTTCCCAATAAATATTGGGAAAACTGAAGCCGAAGCATATGGTTCGTGCTCAAAATTCCACTTCTGAGCTGCCAACTCCATACCTGACAAATAATCTGAGATTAAGAAAGACTGTTTCTGAATTTGGTGTCTTTTTTTTATCCAAGGTGAGTTTTCAACCACAAGCTTGGGTCATGAATAAAACCGCTGATTTCTACCTAGGGAACATGATCTAATTTTGCCACTGCCTCAGCTCATCTGCTACTGAAATCCTCATGCATCCCTTCATTACCTCTAGACTTGACTATTCCAAACACTCCTGGCTGGTTTCCCACATTTGAAACTTGGGCTGGGATCAGTCTGGGTCTTTACAGTAGACACCCAAATGTGAGAAGACATTTTAATTCTTCTAAATTTTTCTGGGGAACTATTTGTGTCACACAAGGAAAAGCATCTGCAGATGCTGTTTGGATGGCTCAATGACAGGTCTTCAAATAGCGTAACAGACTCTGACAAGGACCAACTTTTATGAAATATTAAGCATTCTATAGTTCAACTGCAGAGGTGTGTTTTACTATATCTGTAGAAACAGTTACGAAGTAAAACTTTACATCACAGTTTTAGGGTAATAGCCCAAAGAAAGTTTGCACTTCTGGGCAATTGCCCTGCAAATCCTTGGGTGTTCCAAGGGGGATTTCCCAGTGCATTTTTGAGTTGTCCTTCAAATCGTCACTGGGAGCTTGGACGTTATGGTCCCTTCCCCCAATGTGGCTTGGGAGCAAACTTTGTTTTATAATAGTCCTGTGCAACATCCTGGGATTTTTTCATTATGTAAAAGGTATTTGTTCACCATTAGAAATAACACAAGAACAAACTCAAGTTATTTTCTTTTTGAATATTGATGTCATAAGACTGCTATTTGGATGACTTAATGACAGACCTTCAATTAGCATAACAAACTCTGACAAGAACAGGATCAACTTTTATGAAATACTGAGCATTGTACAATTTAACTGCTGAGGCGTTTTTTTTACTAGATCTGTAGAAACGGTTACATACTTTCACAAAGAGAAAAGCACGGCAGGGCACCATCATTCATAGAAACACTGAGCACGTGAGCTGACCAAAAAGCCAGTGCTTAGCTTCGCAATTTAGTCCATATTCAATACATACGCCTAATTTATATCTTGAAGATATAATCTCATCAGACTATCCTGGTCAGATTGAGGTAGAAGAGAGGGCAAGAGGTCAAGGACCAGATGGCTATGAAGAAACTCTTGTTTGTGTAGTTCAAGGGGAGGGAAGCAAACATCAAAGAGAAAATAAAGCAATACCTTTGCCACTACTGCACTCCATTGTATACAGGTAATCCATATAGAAGGCCCCAAAGCGCTGCACACCAGCTATCTCTGTGTATGTCTCCTGCCAACAAAGGAAGACAAATACAACTTAAGTTCCAAAAGGATAGAATTCAGAGATTACAACACTATATGTGAATGTCTATTTGTATTTGCACAGCCTTTTACACAAAGGCTTATCAAGCAAAGAGAACAGAGGTTATCTAAAGCATTCTCCTGTTCAAGTAATGTGACATAATACAGGTTGTGCACAAGGGAGCTATACAATTTGAGTCACCATTTCACCAGTTAATACCTAATTTCAGTTACCTATACAGTCAATAAAGTCACAGCAAATTTGTCTCCAAATGCAGCTTGAAATGTTAGTAACTGTAACAATTTGTTGAAACATTGCTTTTCTATTTAGAGCGCAAAACAAATTCTAACATTATCTTCAAATTTATTCAAAAGTATCCACTTAAATATTCCCAAAGTACGAGCAACACTTCTTCTGCTTCGTGTGCTTTAGTTCGTCAAACTCTGCTGGCAGACACCGAATTAAGAAATCAGTTTTTTTAAACACCTAGTTTATATTCGTGACCAGTAATTGAGATTAAAATATATTCTCCTCTTTTATTTTTTTGCTGGCACGGTGGCATAGTGGTTAGCACTATTACCCCACAGCGCCAGAGACCCGGGTTCCATTCCCAGCTTGGGTCCCTGCCTCTGCGGAGTCTGTATAAGAACATAAGAAATAGGAGCAGGAGTAGGCCATCCAGCCCTTCGAGCCTGCCCCGCCATTCAATAAGATCATGGCTGATCTGAAGTGGATCAGTTCCACTTGCCTGCTTTCTCCCCATAATCCTTAATTCCCTTGTCTATCAGAAACCTATCTACCCATGACTTAAATATATTTAGCAAGGTAGCCTCCACCACTTCAACGGGCAGAGAATTCCAGAGGTTCACCACCCTTTGAGTGAAGAAGTTCCTCCTCAACTCTGATCTAAACTGCTCCCCCCTTATCTTGAGGCTGTGCCCTCTAGTCCTGCTATCCTTTCTAAGCGGGAAGAATCTCTCTACCTCTACCCTATCTATCCCCTTCATTATCTTATATGTCTCTATAAGATACCCCCTCAGCCTTCTAAACTCCCGGTGTTTGTGTGGGTTTCCATTGGGTGCTCAAGTTTCCTCCCACAGTCCGAAAGACATGCCAGTTAGTTGCATTGGCCATGCTAAATTCACTCTGTGTATTAGAACAGGTGCAGAAGTGTGGCAACTCGGGGATTTTCACAGTGACTTCATTACTGTGTTAATCTAAGCCTACTTGTGACACTAATAAAGAAACTTTAAATTTAATAACTTTAAAGCTTGGAGTTGCCACACTATTCCAAGATAAAATGCATATCCATCTCCTTTTAGTGTACAGTGTAGTTTTGGATGCAGACCATTAGTTGCTCAGTTCAACCTGAAACTATATTTCAAAGGATGAATAAAACCGTATATTTAAGAAAGCTGTCATGAGGGCTGAACATTACAAGATTGTTTATGTCCTGAACTGCACCTTTAACTCATACAGAGAATTTTGGATAAATACCTTAACTCGAAGATATTCACTTGTGAACTGGTTGCCATTGGGAGAAAACCTCAAATAAAAACCTATTGAAGTGAGGATGGCATTTTTAATATCTTTTTCACAGAATCTCACAGAAAAAAATGGTGTTTGGCGTACAGAAACAATGTACATCTGAGTGAATGCTGGAACAAGCTCCGAGATAGTAGTAGAGATGGGTACAATTTTGTCTTTTAAAAAGCGTTTAGATAGTTACATGGGTAAGATGAGTATAGGGGGATATGGGCCAAATGCGGGCAATTGGGACTAGATTAGGTGTTTAAAAAAAGAGGCATGGACAAGTTAGGCCAAAGAGCCTATTTCCATGCTGTAAACATATGAACTCTATCTGCTTTGGGAAAGCAGGGTGAACTGTTTTTTGCTAAAATAAAGCAGGATACTTGTGAGAGTTTGGTTTCGGCTGAAAGTGAAGGGGGCAGACATAGCTCTTGAAAATTTAGGGAATGGGGAGTCATTGAGGCATAGGGTAATGAATAAAATCAGGATCAGCACCCGGAAGTGGATGGCTTTTCAACTTCCAAGTTTTCCATTCTAAAACACAGAATAAAGCATCAAATTGGAGGGTGGGCTGAAGGCCAGCAGAAGTGAGGATTCTGTCCAATCAATCTAGGAGGGTGGATGCCTGCCATCGGAGGTTTTTGGCCTTGACCATAAATGAGATCACGGGCCAGTCATTTAAAAGGGCCACTCACACAGTGTAGGGTTAGATGACCCAGCAAATGTGTTCCAATTGCACAGAATGTCATTTTTGTGACCTGGAGATACTTGCAAGCCTTTAAGCTAACTTGCATCTGTTCAAGCTTTCTCTGAAATGTCCATGACTTGCTATGGTGGCATCCAACTTGAACATTAACAAGATTTCCTCATTTAGCATTGAAGAGTTTCTGATTATTGCTTCTCTCCAGAGATGTCTGAGGCAAGGGAGCGAGGGGAAGAAGCAAAGGAAAAAGGTCGCACAAGGCCCTAGATTTAATGAGGACTCACTCCACTGAGCTACTAATGCCAGTGGATGGGAAGGGGAAACATGTAACCTGGGAGGAGATTGCTGAAGAGGTCAGCAGCATTGAACTGGTGAGGCGCATATGGGCACAATGTCAGAAGGGGCTCAATGACCTCAATGGTCAGGCAGGGCGAGTAAATCATCAGCATCCATTTTCTTGTGCCATGAAGCCTCAAAGCAGCGTATTTGAATGATGGAGGCATGGATGTTTGTCTAGTGGTCCAACGGGGACTGTGTGCAGTTTTGGGCGCCGTACTTATGCAAGGATATTTTGGCCTTGGAGGGAGTGCAGAGGAGGTTTACTAGGCTGATGCTGGAGTTGAGGGGGTTGAGCTACGAGGAGAGGCTGAATAAACTAGGCTTGTACTCGTTAGAGTTTAGAAGAATGAGGGGAGATCTCATTGAGACGTATAAGATGATGAATGGGATAGAGGTGGAGAGACTCTTCCCGCTCAGAAAGGACAGTAGGATTAGGGGGCACAGCCTCAAGATAAAGGGGGCGCGGTTTAGAACGGAGTTGAGGAAGAACTTCTTCACTCAAAGGGTGGTGAATCTCTGGAATTCTCTGCCCGTTGAAGTGGTGGAGGCTACCTCGCTAAATATTTTTAAGACGCGGGTTGATGGGTTTTTGATAAGAGAGGGGATTAAGGGTTATGGGGAGAGGGCGGGAATGTGGAACTGAGCCACGACAGATCAGCCATGATCTTATTGAATGGCGGGGCAGGCTCAAAGGGCCAGATGGCCTACTCCTGCTCCTATTTCTTATGTTCTTATGTTCTTAACATAATGCAGAAAGGGCACTGTGCACTTACTGTTTTGGTCCAGATGGAGGGTGCAGGTTTGGGAGCCTGTGCAGATAAGGCAAGTGGACAGGGGTCAATAGAGAGGACCAAACCAATCTTGTGGTGAAGGGTGGGCATCAGCTGCCGCCATCAGGAAGCATCTTTCAGGGGCGGCATCGCCTCTGTCCATCTGCAATTGACACCGTCATCGACCTGAAGGAGGACAGAAGCTCCTCTTACTGAGGAGTATTCTAAAATGGTGACCATTCAAGGTCTCAGTCAGTAGCCTCTCTCCAGTTCAGCTGCAAGTGATGGGGGGGCACTGCAGTGAAACACCAGGGAACACATCAAAAAAATTCCACAGTAGTCACCAAGGTAACCATGTGGACTTGTTCCTGTTGCTTGTTCATGTTAACCTTCAATTATTTTGTAAATAAACCCTGACCTCACTGCTCCTCATGCAGGGGTTATTTTATTATGTTGAGCTTCTTTAGGGTGCTTTAACAGTTTGAAGCAGGGCAGGACGCTTCAACTATCAATAAATGAACAGGATGATGGCAAGAATCTCGCATTCCACATGGAAAATGGTTTGGACACATGGTACGCACACATCTCAGAAGCCGGGACTTCAGAAACTATTCAAATCGCAGCTGATCAACAGAACTTTGGTGTCACAGTCATCCATGAAACCATGTCCAGAGCTTTCCAATTGAACATCGCTTCGCTCCCTCACTTCATCTTTGCCCTCACCCTCAGATGAATAGCCCCTATCTGCCGTTCTCTTTCCCTCAAGAGCATCCCCACTCTGAATAGTGAAGGACACACATTAAGTAGCCAAAAGATCCAAATGACCATCATTTTTGAACACAACCTGACATTGGACTAAAAAGAGAAACCAGGAACAGGAGAAAACCATTCGGCCCTTCAAGTTTACTCCATCATTCAAAATGATAATGGCTGATCCTCCATCTCAATGCTATATGCCTGTTATTTCCCCACAGTCCAGGTTCTCCTTCCATATTTCTATGATTCTATGAGCTGAAATCATACTTCAAGCCAAGTGATCTGAGAAATAAGGGAGATGAGTTTCAAAAAACAAAAATTATTCAGTGCACGCACTTTGAAAAAGTTTAAGTTGTTAAACAATGAACTGCAAAGGTGCTAAATTAATACCTTGTCACTGATTCACAGAATCTCGTGAAAGGCAACAGCTGCAAGAGGAAGGCGTAGGGCAATTAGATAGGACGTCTATGATTAAGGAAAAATTGTTGTAAAATTCTAAATGGAAAATGCAGAAGGAACTAATTGCATGCATTATGGGAATGTTGAGGAAACAAAAGAGCCTCTGGCCACAATTTTTGAAAAATCCTTGATCCAGAAGTCATACTTGAGTTGTCAGTTAATCCAAGAAGAGAGAAAGAGATAAAGCCAATAACTATAGACCACTCAGTCTAACACAGAGAAAGGATTTAATAATTGTAACATAGCATCAAGTTAATATTCACCTAATAAGATATGGGACAGCCTGTATGGATTGTACAAGGCTAGACATGTCTGACAGATTTAATTAAGTTCTTTGGAGAAATAAGAGCATACTGATAAAGGAATAAATAAGCAATAAATGTGATGCATATGAATTTTATAAATGCGTTTGATATGGGTCTTAGGAATTTTAGTGATGTATATAAGCACATGGTCTTAAAAAAAAAGTGCGGCAGCTTAAATAAGAAATTAACAACACGCAAAGGCAGAGAAGAGTGGTTAATGGCTTCTTTCAGACAGAAGGATTATAAAAGCCGCATTCCACAAGTGCCATTACTGGGACCATTATATATGGCATTTAATGCAATAAATTTAAATGATATGGATAACACCGTAAAAAGAAGCATGGTTAAGTGTGAAGAGGATTATAAGCAACTTCAGGCAGGTAGACATCAGGTGACATCTGATGGTCCTTTCTGGAAGGAAAAATAAGCAAAGGGCATGCACACAAGAGAGTAAAGTTTCAAATGAATAGAGAAGCCCAGGGTACTGATACATATATCTTTAAAAGTGGGAGGACAAATTAAGTCTGTGAAATAAGTTATGGAATCTTGGAATTTAGATATAAATGTGCACAAATTGTTGGTTAGGCTACAGTGAGAACAGAATCACAGATTTGCTACAAGAGGCCATTTAGCTTGCTGTGTCTGTGCTAGCTCTCTGTTCAAGCAATTTACCTGATGCAAAGCTCTCACCTTCTCCTCAATTCTGCACATTCTTCCTTTTCACACAATAACCCAAACCCCAGTTGAAAGCCTCAGTTGACCCTGCGTCCACCACACTCTCAGGCAGTGCATTCCAAATACAAATCTTTTTCACTGTGTGAAAAAGATTTTGCCTATGTCTCCATCACTAGTTTTGCCAATTACCAAAAATCTGTGCCCCCGGCTCTTGAGCCTTCCGCCAACAGAAACATGTTTTCTTCTGATTACTCTGTCAAGATCCCTCGTGCTTTCAAATATCTTTATCAAATATCCTCTCAACCTTCTCTTTCCAAGGAAAATGGTCCTAACATCTCCAATCCACCTACTGAAGTTTCTTATCCCTGGAACATCATATCCAAATGTGGTCACTTTACATTAGGAAGGAAAATAAAGCTGTGAATAGGGGATAGAAGAAATTCACTGCATCAAATTCCCAATGGGCAGCATCAGTTAATTAGAGAGATGATAAAGAAACCGGGACTCTGTTCATTACAGGAAAGGTTAAAAGTAGATCTGATAAGCGTATCAGAAATTAGTGTTGACAAAGTAAATCACCAGAAGTTATTTCCACTGTCTGAGTTAGTAATTGGAGGACAAAAAAAAAATTCAAATAGAAGAATGTTGTACGTTTGCAAAACTTAAGTCAGTCTAGATTCATTACAGTGACTGGGTGGGTTATTTAAAAATATAACATCAAGTTCTTTGGACACACCAGATATTTATAAAAACCAGAATTTCAGGTATAATGCTATAATCAATGTACTATACAATTAAAAAATTAAACATCTGTTGTATATGTCCAGGACCCTGCTAGTATAATAAATTTTAAATAAAGGACATTTATTGTGCAATCCAAAAATATGAAATTTGCTGTATCTCGCAGATTCATGTGCAAGATGTGTCATTAAAACTGAAAATAGTGTAATGTACAGCAGGTCAGGCAGCATATGTGGAAAGGGGAAAATAGGATTTTAGATGATATCAGAGGACACAGTGGCATTGTCACAGTACTGTCAATTCACAGATCCAGGGTAATGCTCTGAGGACCCAGTTTCAAATCCCACCACGACAGATGGTGAAATTTAAATCCAATAAAATTCTAGAATTAAAAGTCTAATGATAACCATGCCAATTGTCATGAAACCCCATATGGTATTATCCTTCCTTTAGGGGAGGAAATCTGCCATCCTTATCTGAACTGGCCTACATATGACTCCAGATCCACAGCAATGTGGTAGTCTCCAAAACACCCTCAGAAATGGTCCAGAAAACCACTGAGTTCAAGGGCAATTAGGGAATGGCAATAAATACTGGTCCAGTCACAATGCCCATATTACATGAATGAAAAAAAACCTTGAGCCCAATTCTGACAAATCATCATCCAGCTGACACATTTACCCTCCCTCCACAGATGCCACCAGGCCGACTGAATATTTCATTTTTTTTTGTTTTACTTTTGGCTTTCCAACATCTGCAGTACTTTGCTTTGTACCAGAGTATCTACTTGTCTTTGTCAGTTAACAAGAGAAGAGCATGTTCAAAACTGAAATACTGCTAATGCTGCATCTATATCCTGGAATAGAACATATAATTATTTTACCACATTTCAGAATGTTTTATCTGGGTGAAGTACCCAGATTCCAGGCTTTTATTAAAAAGATCATGGCCAGTATCGACAACAGTGGAAACATGAGCACAGTTCCAAAAACAGATACCATCTCTACTCCAGAATAAACAGGAGATCAGTGGAAGAATAACAAAAGAAATATAACTTATTAACAAGAAAATTGTACTTTTAAGAACAGTTCAAATAGTCAATTTAAAAACTTAATTAAACAGGCTAGGGCATGGGTGGCTGGTTAGCGGTCTTTAAAATTATGGAAGAGTTTGGTTTAGTAGGGATCCGGGAGAAAAGATATTTCCACTTAAGGACGAAAGACAAAAAGTAGGGGCAACAAGTAAGTCCATTGCCAACAAATCTAATAAAAAATTCAGCAAAAATGTCTTTGCCCAGATGATTAGAACGTGGAACTCACTACCACATTGAATATTGCAGGCAAACCAGTTGAGAGGAATAGCATAAATACATTTAAGAAGCTAGATAAGCTTGAGAGAGGAAGGAAGATATGTTGATGGGGTTAAATGAAGAAGGTAGGAGGTCTGTGTGGAGCATAAAAACTTTATCTGCACCGAGATATTTTGTAAAACTAACTAGGAATGGAAGGCAGAAACACCACGTTCTGCACTCTCGTTTCCTTCTCTATGAACAGTATGCTGTCTGTATACAGTGCACAAGAAACAATACTTTTCACTGTATGCTAATACATGTGACAATAATAAATCAAATTAAAAACTTTTTTAATAACTTTCTTAAAATGCATGTTTTAAAGCAATAAAAATACTTCTGGCACCTCAGTAGTGTAATTATTACAATAATATTAGTTAGTGAAATTTCAACCCCACTGTGTACAAGCTCAAACCTAAGAAATGTTTGGACAGAAAACACGGGATTTCTTGAAGTGCTCATGAGCCTAAAGATTTGCATAAAATATTTAAGATAACCCACTGGCGGTATGATACAAATTTAGGGCAGGGAAGGACATAGAATTTTGACAATGCAGAAGAAGACCATCTGCACCAAACCTCCTACACAGCATCTTACCTGGGCCCTATCCCGATAACCCCATGTATTTACCTTGCTGATTCCCCTATCCTGCACATCTTTGGACACTAAGGGACAATATAGCATGGCCAATCCACCTAACCTGCACACCTTTGGACTTCGGGAGGAAACCAGAGCACAGACACAAACGGCTGAATGGCTTCTATCCGTGCTGTGTATCTCAATGATACCCGTTCATGAATAATACTGCTGAGATATACATTGTGTTCTCACCTAATACACTAAACAAGCAATTGTAGTAGATGGAGTTATATTAGCTAATTAATGACTCTTCATTTTCATACCAAATAATAATTTTATACCAATAAATTTATAAGCCAGCTCTGTAAAAGTTTCGAATTGATCTCCTTTCTAATTATCTAAATCTGTTATGTCAAGTTCTTGTTTTTAACTAGAAAATGTGAGAATTTGGTGAACACAAAATCATACATCTTTAAACTATAATGTAAGCTATTGTAACAGGCCAGTTTTTTTTCTTCTAATCATGCAGACCAGCCACGATCTAACTGAAGTGCAGAACAGGCTCAAGGGGCTGAACAGCATATTCCTGTTCTCATGTGTTCTTTCACAGATTTGTCCCTCACTTGAATGTCAAAAATCAGCCATGTCATCAACTTGAGTATGGAACAGTTGTCATACTACTGTAATTGACAATGCCAGCATACTTTCTATAAGCAGTTATTCCTCTAGGAAGTTGCATATTGATACAACATTGTCAATGCACCATCATTGGTGTTCACACTTAAGCACAACTGCTACACCTTCTGGCGCACAACAGTTAGACATAGTGCCTAAAATCTTGAATATCAAACAAATACTTCCAGCTGATGCTAACTGCCTGACTTAATTCACATTAGCAACCATTATAATCAATGTATTCCCCGTGTAACTCTTCAGGTTCGGTTGAAATGGTATCAGTTATCCCAATATGTACAACTAACATAAATTAAGTCAACAATATTTATTACTTATCCCAGCCATCCATGACTTTCTTCCGTCGGCATTATAATCCGAGGAACGTTATCATCAAGACCAAATCGGGGCGGCACATTGGCATAGTGGTTAATACTGTTACCTCACTGCGCTAGGCACCTGGGTTCAATTCCAGCCTCAGGTCACTGTCTTGGGAATTTGTACCTTCTCCCCGTGTTTGCGTGGGTTTCCCCCGGGTCCCCTTGTTTCCTCCCACAGTCCAAAGATGTGCGGGTTAGGATGATTTGGCCATACTAGATTTCCCATTAGTGTCAGGGGGATTAGTGAAGTAAATACACAGGGTTAGGCCCTAGGTAGGATAGTTGTCAGTGTGCAGACTCGACTGGCCAAATGGCCTCCTTCTGCACTGTAGGGGTTTTACGATAAATCAAACTAAATCCAAATTGACACAGTCAGAGCCAAGTGACTACATTGTCTGCCTCTACTATTTCCACGTTAGATCCATACTGCTAAGTAATTTCAGTTAACCTGTGTAACCCAACTCTGCAAATATTGAAAGCATTTATTTCTGAAGATTTCACAAAACCTTATAAATATTTCATGATATATTTTAAAATAGAACCTTGGGAAAATAAAGTCTCCCAGTGTACTAATTAGTTTTAGTAATGACCTGACCTTGTGTTGGGCCGCATCCAAAATAAACTCAGCCCTCACTCCATTATTTTCTGGACTTCGGTAATCGAACAGGGAATTGGTGAGGTATGTTAATCCTTTGCTGTTCAGACTTTCACCGCAACTGAAGAAACAGGCTTCCTTCAAAAAAAAAGTTACACGATCATTAGTTTTAATTTAAAAATGAAATCAAAAATGATTTCTCTGCACTTTTTCTGTTAATTATATTAGCATGAATTTGAATTCATATTAATGAATTGCTTAAGGAAGTTTATAATTTTAACCATTTGAACCATTGCACATATTCACCAAAACGTCATTCCATCAATTTGCCCTTTACTGGCTTAATTGTCCCAACCAAGCTATTTTGCAAAGTAGAGTTAGCGTCACATGCGCATGAAGATGAAATTGAATCAATATTATACAAATAATTAAGAACTTTCACCAAAAAATTGTTTTCTTGCCATGAAGAACACAGAAGCAAGGATTTGCTTACAAAAAGAAACTGCAAGTTTAATGTCACTTGTTGTTATTAATTTATAAAGTGCCCAACAATTTGTGAAGACGAAGCACTAACCTGTGAATGGCCACAAGTTACTGCACGATTTTGCACCATTCCACCTTTAACTTTGAACAAATGGCATTTCATCCTCACCTTCCCTGCTAATTTTAAAAACTTGCTGCAATTCCACATTATCTACTCATGAAAGCCACCACAGCAATCTAGTTTCATAGATCATCGAATCCCTACAGTGTAGGAGGAGGCCATTCGGCTCAAAGAGTCTGCACTGGCTCTTCAACAGAACATCTTACCCAGGCCCCATCACCGTAACCCCATGTATTTACCCCCCTAACCTACACATCTTGAGACACTAAGGGGCAATTCAGCATGGCCAATCTCACGACTCAGTAAACACAAAAGTATGCAGGCCCTCTGACACCCAAAATGCATCTTTCTCACCTCCTCAAAGTTGTGTCACCACCATAAAATTAAAATAAAGGAAAAAGAGGAAAAAATAGTGAGTGTGTTTTTATTTAGCTTTCAATTTTTTTTTTCATTTTACTGTGACTGAAGGGTAACCAGCAAACAGTAAGGTTGGAGGAAGGAACAACTAGTGTAGAAGGACAAGACACAAGAAATTCAGCAGCGATGCCTGCCCATTCAAACAGGCTACCTATTGTTCTGGTCTGAAGTCAGCTCTTTTGGCAGATTTCATCAGGTTAGAACTGATTCTGAAATGGCTCATTTAGGTCATTTGTAACAGAAGATAAGATTATTTTTAGCATGATTCCATTCATGTTTGTTGAAAGGAACTTGGCATAGTATCTCCTCTCCTCAAGTAAGTGTTTTTACAGCAGCGAAATAAACTGGTTAACTAAGGACATACAAGGGAGGCAGAGAGGACAGGGTTGGGGGTGGAGGGCAGGAAATATTTTTCAGCGATGTTAGTGTCCATCTACCTTCAGGATTCATGTTGCTTTTCCAGCAGGTGAATTGTCTAAATGTTATATTAACAGAACAAAGACAAAAGTCTGTTCGTGGATCCATGAGTACAAATCAATGGTTCTCTGATCTTAGCTATGAAAATACTGCACAAGGCTGATATTTGTTAAAGTCTGGCAATTGACCATAATCGCCTCATGAATATATAATGTGTGGAAAAACCAAGGGTAAAGAAATAAGTGGCAGGACTTCAAGAGTAAACTGAAACACCAAAAGAGTCTTTACTATACAAATGTGAACAAAACAAACACAAGCAATAATATCTAAATCTATAGCCATTACAGCCAAAGAAAATAATGGGTGGGATTTTACGGCCTCACTCGAGCGCGGTGATAGACTTCTGGCCAATGAATCTAAACAATACCAGATTCTATGTTAAACTCAAACCAACAGACTTAGCCCAATTCAACCTTTTATTGTGGCTTACACTCTGATAGGCTTTTAAACATACTCATACACTGGAGTTCTTTTTTCTCTGGGTCTGGTACACAGGTCACAGCTGAGTCTGATGTCTTCCTCCCAGTACGATCCCCTCGTCCAAATATAGGTATCATTAACTGTCACCCACAGAACCCATCAGGTATATACTGATACGACTACCCTGGCACCTGTTCCACAGCTGGACTTCTCTCTTTACAGAACTACTTGGACTTATCCAATTCTCTAGAATTCCCTCTTTTCCGCTCTAAACAAACTGAACTGAATTATCTGGTTACACAAAGTAGACTGGTTGTTTGCAGCCTCCAGGTCAGCTTCCCTTACATTTATATTTTGCTAAAGGAAACCAAAACCCACTCACTTTCCTTTTAGAACATAGCTCCAATCTCAGTAATTTTCTCCATAGCAACCTCGGGGTTTTCTTGCATCTAAGAGCCTCTCATCTGGGTCAAGTGTTCAAACATGGTTTGTAAAAACACACACAGGCTTACCAAACCAAAATTAAACAACCCTAATTCATTTTAAACTGAAATCAAAACTCTACATCCTTAACCCTTAATTGAGAGACAGTTATAACAATGGCATGTTATTTAATATCCAGGTATATCTAGTTAAATTTAGAGCCAAACCTGCAATTTCCTGCACAGGACATACGGCTGAAAAGCAAGCAGAGTGCTCAAGCTGTCTCCTCCCAAACACAGCCTCAGTATTTTTGCACAGATCAGCACTGAATTACTTGTGCAATATAAATTAACTAGGAAAATAAAAGGGACCAGAGAAAAAAAGAAAAAATATAACATCCCTCTTGCAGTGAAGTGACAAATTGGATTCTCTGTGACACACTGCCAAGTGGCTCAATTTAATAAATTTCTAAAGTCAGATCAAAGTTCTGTTTAATTTTCTGCATGTTTCAGTTAATAGCTTCTGACTACTACACTAGAAAACTGTAGTGCTAAATTTCTCCCAAACATCTTTAACTCAGATAAGAATCTTCCTTCAGGAAAATAAAATCTCCATTAGCCCATGCCAAAGAACATAAAAATGTACACAAGTGATAAAATTTACATCCACAAAATTCTCCCATCAGATCAAGTGACAGCAGATCTAGTTCCTTGCCAAAAATCACTCAGTTCCAAGATTATCCTAGAAAGCAAAGGTAACCCTTAGCTTCTTTTCTCCATTGTCAATTGTCTCCTGAAATCCTTTTTGTCACCTCAAATAAGTGCCAGAAGCCAATGGACTTTTTTTTAAATCACCATGATCTAAATCAATAGCACCAGTTTCACTCTGCCCCAACAAGCCAATCTTCTTCCAAGATTCTCCCCAGCCTAGCTCTCAATCTATTCTTTGTCTAGCTTCTCTCTCATCTCATTCAGTCCACTGAGGCCCACATTCTGCTCTCCTGATCCCCGCTCCCCCCCATTCCCACTAAATTGCTGACCACTCAACTTCCCTTCCGAGCAATTTCCTCCAGTTAAAAGGACAATTAAAAGGCAGAAAGACCGAAAGCCTTCAGTTGCACCACAATCTATGTACCTTCACCACCACAATCTGAGATTGAAGACCACTGTTCAAGACGTTGGATTTATATCTGACCTGGAGACAAATCCCATATCCTACCGATTTCAACCTCCATAACATCTCTCATCGCTACCCCGACCTAAGCCTATGGGCTGTTGAAACACTCTTTTCAGCTTGATTATTCCAACGCTGTCTTGGCTGCCTACCATTCTCCAACATCTAAAGCTCATCAAGAACCATTTCGCTCATCATTTCATTGTTTGATCTTGCCTTATCTACTGAACCACCTCCAATCCTACAACTCTCCAAGAAACACCTATTTTTTCAAACAGCTTCTTCCTCATCCTCTTTTGCTTCACCCCATCATTGAGAGTCTTCAGTCAAGTTGACCTTAAGCTCTGGAATTCCTTCTCTAAACATCTCCTTCTCTTTCCTCCTATTGTTTTTTCCTTATTGCATACGAGATGCGAGATAAATGTAATTGTTGTCTTAACAAAAGGAAAGGGTCCATTACTTACAGTTTCACTTCTGTTTGTAGTTTCTTCAAAGTCTTTCACGCCCATTATTCCCTTAAGGCATAATGCCTTGCAGCCCACGAAACCCATTTGACAATCAAAGAAAAGCTCTCCCATCATCAACACCTGAACAAAAACAGGATGCATTATTGTAATTACAGCATATACAAACATGAAAAATGCTTAGCTTCCTCTTCTAAAACGTATTAGCAATAATGCGGATTGACAAAATAGTAGTGTGTTTAATATAAGCGGAAGGTGAAACATAAAAGTAATCTGCAGAAATCACAATAGTTTGCTGTACAACAGGGCAGCATGGTGGCACAGTGCTAAGCACTGCTGCCGCACAGCTCCAAAGACCTGGGTTCGATTCCTGGCTTGGGTCACTGTCTGTGTGGAGTTTGCACATTCTCCCCATGTCTGCGTGGTTTTCCTTCAGGTGCTCCAGTTTTCTCCCACAGTCAAAAGGTGTGTGGCTAAGATTGATCGGCCATGTAAAATTGCCTCTTAGTGTCCTGGGATATGTAGGTTAGATGGATTCATGGGATAAATGTGTGGGGTAGTGGGGATAAGGCCTAAGTGGGATTGCTGTCAGTGCATACTCGGTGGGCCGAATGGCATCCTTCCGCACTGTAGGGTTTCTATGATTCTATCTGAACTTAAATAAATCAACTGTAAGTTATCATTTCACAGTATAATTTAGGAATTGCCGTCAAAGTAATTATTTCTCAACTCAACAACAAATTCATGGACATTTCACAAATGACCCATGAAGCTCTCCATTGTGGTTTCTACTCAGCTCCCCTTTTATTGAAGGTCATAAATGTAAAAAATAAATTAATACAAAAATGAATGATATCAATGAGAGGTTTCAACATCAGAACCCAGGTTACTAGATGGTGTGGAAAGTTGTGAACTGACAGAACTAATCACCATCGCTTTTGAAAAATAATTCCTGGAAAGACAGTCCCAAAACAGGGACAACTGGCACTCGATCAAATCAATGCCACAGAACTAAATTTACAACAAGATCTATTCTCAAACCAGTTATGACGTTGTAAAATATTCTAAAGCTTTCTTTATTTTCAGGCACCTAGCAAAAGGTTAGGCACAATCCCAGTTTCTACAGACAAAATAAAAATATTTACTTCTGTACAACATTTTCCAAAAGGAAAAGGAAAGAAAAAAACTTATATCCACACACTGATTCAAGTCTGTGGTTTTTCACTGGATGTATGTTTTTAAGTTTACTGCTGAAAGATTTTGAAGAATACTGCACTGATAAAGCAAAACGACAGGCAATTTTACATACAAGCATACCAAATAAGAGAAATCGCTCCTGTGAGCCTGCTCCGCCATTCAATAAGATCACGGCTGATCTGTTTTTACTTTGAATTCCATATTCCCAATCTATTCCTGCCTTTAAATTATTCACTGCCGCAGAAGGCAGTGGAAGGAGAAGCAGAGTTCCAAAGTTGTACAACCCTCCATCTTGTCAATATTGTTCGGGATTTTATATACTCCAATCAAGTTACCCCTCACTATTCTAAACTCCAGTGGAAACAAGCCTGTTGGAGTGAAATCAAAGTAAAGGACATAAAATGATAACTTGGCACACAAAATGGACTCTGGGAACGGACATTAAGAGGCGCTAACATTACACAAAGAGTTAAAACCTGTGGTGTTTAAATTACGATGTGGAGATGCCGGCGTTGAACTGGGGTAAACACAGTAAGAAGTCTCACAACACCAGGTTAAAGTCCAACAGGTTTATTTGGTAGCAAACGCCACTAGTTTTCGGGGCTTTGCCCCTTCATCAGGCGAGTGGGGAGTTCTGACCACAAACAGAGCATACAAAGGCACACACTCAATTTACAGAATACTGATTAGAATGCGAGTCTTTACAGCTAATCAAGTCTTAAAGGTGCAGACAATGTGAGTGGAGGTAGCATTAAGCATAGGTTAAAGAGATGTGTATTGTCTCCAGACAAGACAGTAAGTGAAAGCTCAACAATCACTAGGCAAGACTGATCTCTTCCTGTTGGCGAACACTTCAGTGGTCACGGGTATTCGGCCTCTGACCTTCAGGTAAACGTTCTCCAAGGCGGCCTTCACGACATCCAACAGTGTAGAGTTGGTGAGCAGAAACTGATAGCCAAATTCCGCACACATGAGGACAGCCTCAACCGGGATCTTGGGTTTATGTCACACTATTTGTAACACCCATAACTTGCCTGGGCTTGCAACATCTCACTTACTGTCCTGTCTGGAGATAATACACATCTCTTTAACCTATGCTTAATGCTATCTCCACTCACATTGTCAGCACCTTTAAGACTTGATTAGCTGTAAAGACTTGCATTCTAATCAGCATTCTTAAACTGAGTGTGTGCCTGTATATGCCCTGTTTGTGATCAGAACTCCCCACTCAACTGACGAAGGGGCAAAGCCCCGAAAGCTAGTGGTGTTTGCTACCAAATAAACCTGTTGGACTTTAACCTGGCGTTGTGAGACTTCTTACTGTGTTTAATTACTGCAGAAAACAGGTCAGACTTGAGGCACCTTAAACTTGAGATAAAAGCAGACCCAGAACAATGAGAGTGAGAACAAGCCATTGGGGACATATAAGCCATTGGGGACATATCAACCATTGATAGAGGACATAACTGCATAAATGTATCTACTCTATGTACAATGATGTGATAGCTATGGAGAGTCTACAGAAGGATCTAGATAGGCTGGGCGAATGGGCCAGGAAATGGCAAATGGAATTTAATGTTGGCAAGTGTGAGGTGGTCCACTTTGGTAGGAAGAATGGTAGGAAGGACTATTACTTACAGGGCGAAAAACTGCAACAGGCGACGGTGCAGAGGGACCTCGGGGTCCTTGTGCATGAGTCGCAAAAACCCAGCTTGCAGGTGCAGCAGGTGGTCAGGAAGGCGAATGGGATGCTGGCCTTCACAGGCTCGAAGGGCTGGATGGCCTACTCCTGCTCCTATTTCTTATGTTCTTATGTTCTATCAATGTCCGTACTTGTCTGTGTATAACAATGTGTTAATTGTCGATTGTCTATACTGTCTACTCAACTTGTAACGACGTGCTAACGGCTAATGTCCGTACTGTCTATTATCTAAAAAGTATAAAAGATGCTCAACTACCACTGTGTAGTTGAGAAGGTGGTTGCCTGTACTGCGGAGTGCCAGCGCTTTTCCCAAAGCTTTGTCCAAATAAAACTGTTTGTTGAACCTCCAAGTCTGACTCCGAAGTGGTGAATTTCTCACAATAAGCCCAAATTCTGTTTAAGTAGTACAGCTTTTCACCAATAGGATTCTGTTATATTGGTTACTTCTTTTTCCAATGTTTGAACTGAACAATTGTGAAACTAGATACCATATGAATTTTAAACAGAGGCAAAACTCAAAGCTCCATTTATGTGCAGTAATTCATTAACGTGCAAACCGATGTTTTCCTTTCAAACAGAAATATACTAAGAATGACTGTAGCTCTTTTGTTTTCAAATTCTACTCCATGATGGAATTTTAACTCTTGTAGAACTATAAACAATCTGAATGCAGTCTTAAATCCAGTTTTCTAACATCTTATCTCAATTTCGAATGGCAATCTGCTCTTAAATAGAGTAATGACTTAAAGTCTTGGCTATTTCTCACACACGCCACCGCCAATTGTGATCAGTACACATATTTGTAATGGAAACAATAGATCTTGCTTGTCACATGCTTATTTTCATGTCGCCATTTCTATATATTTGTCAGTCGATATAATGAAAGTGCTTCCACAAAGTATCAGGACAATGATTCATGTTAAAGTGCATTTGTATTCTTTGACATGGATTTCAATTTACAAAATTACAAGAAAACTCAAGAGGTCTTTACGCATGCATCGCTTCAAGTAGATAAAACATTTTTCCAATGTGCATATTAATCATAGTAAATTAACAAATCAATGAGAAGGTGCTATTACTACTCTGGGCAATAAGTTGAAAATTACCTCAACAGTAGTCCCTTCTTGTTCCCAGCAAAGTACTTCTTTGGATTTCACTTTCTGAGGGCTGTAATAGCTGCTCTCCATTTGCATTTCTGTCAACTGTAACAAAACGACAATGCCTCAGTTCAAATGTTACATTTTATCAATAAGTAGTCATAACCTGTCATCTCAATACACAAAACTGCTACAGACAAATTAATCTTTTAGTTTCCAACTAAATTCTGTTATTACACAGGAAACAGGTGGAGAAAAACAGCTGCAACTTATTATCCACATCAGGATATAAGGCTCGCTGTTGACTACGGTTTAATCACATTGAGATAATGACATGTATTTTGAACATAAGGTTAATGTTAAACTTCTCATGTTAACAATTTCTTTACATCTGCTCGTCAAATACCTTCATCACTGTCAAACCTATGTCTATAGCTTATTGAATAATTATTGCAATTGATGTGAAAAATTAGGGAAAAAAACGTGCTCCAGCCAATCAAACACAAAATCTTCTTGGGAAAGTTTTCACATAGGACATTAATATTTATAATATTTCAACAATCACATCTCAGAACCAATGGCATCCAACTACAAAATACCATCATAATCAATCAGTAAGAAATTTTCAAAGCTGTCAGATTGAATTCAGATTCCAAACCATTACCAATGGTTAACTTACCCTTGACAATTATCTCAATTACACTGTCATGATTGGAGGCAATATCCATTCCTACAGTATGGAAATACCCACAGCTCTCATTACAAATCCATTTCAACTACTCATGTTGTGTAACTCATGTTACACATGTTGGCTTTTCGTAGCTATGTTAATATGCCGTAAGGTAAAGAGTTATGCATAACCTGCACTCTTTATTACCTAACCAGCTTCATCTGTCAGCAATTACTTCAGAGGAAAGCAATTAATTGATTAAAGGAATTCAAAATCTAGAAGAACAATTTCAAGCATTATTCAATCAACAGTAGGATTAATTTAGCATCATGTTGTCCTGGAATGGCCCCAGCAACCTAGTGCAGCAACCTGACTGTTTCTGACCCAGGCTATGTGCAAATGAATTGTGAACATTGTTACTCAGCAACTAGAACAATTTTAAATAATCCATCTAAAAATTGGTGCGATTATGTGAGATTTGGTAATCATACATTGTGAATATTATGCAATTATAGCTGGAATCCTTTAACATGTTAAATCAAAACAGAATGAAACGCCAAGATAAATTCAAAAATGTATTTGAGAAGTCCTGAAATTTGTTCTCAATATTATATTTCAATTTAGCTAAATTAAGTTAAAAACTTAATCCGTTCCAAATAGTTGCAGTTTGCATGAATGCATTATTTTAAAGTAGCTACTCCATAAGCTACCGTTCTAGGATTCTTTTCCCAGGCAGTCATTGTTGCAAATCAAACGATTAGCACTAATTTTCTGCTACTTTCAATTTCTGCTGGATGAGTTCTACTGATCATTCTCTACATCCTCAGTGTCACTCTCAAAATCCTCAGGATCAAAAAATCTACATTTATACCCATGTCCTCAATGTTTGAGAGTGCTCGGTATATTTTAACATTGGTGTCAAAGGCAACATGTCTGGTATATCACGTCATAGAATCGCTCTCTACAATTTTAGTGTCACTGCACATTTTCAATGTTTATTGAAACATTAAATATTCCATGATGGACCACATCAGAGGGTCCTCCTTCATGAGCCAAAATTTTGATTTGACTTATTATTGCCACATGTATTAGCATAGAGTGAAAAGTATTGTTTCTTGCACACTATACAAAGCATACTGTTCGTAGAGAAGGAAAGGATACAATGCAGAATGTAGTGTTACAGCCATGTTAGGGTGTCGAGAAAGATCAACTTAATATATAGTAGGTCCATTCACAATCTGATGACAGCAGGGAAGAAGCTGTTCTCAAGTCGGTTGGTACTTGATCTCAGACTTCTGTATCTTTTTCCCGACGGAAGGTGGTGGAAGAGTGTATATCCGGGGTCATGGAGTCCTTGATAATGCTGGTTGCTTTTCCAAGGCAATGGGAAGTGTAGACAGAGTCAATGGATGGGAGGCTGGTTTGCGTAATGGGCTAGGCTTCGTTCACAACCCTTGTAGTTTCTTGCAGTCTTTGACATAACAGTAGCCATACCAAACCGTGATACAACCAGAAAGAATGCTTTCTATGGTGCATCTGTAGAAGTTGGTGGAGTTGTAGCAGACGTGACAAATTTCCGTAGTCTCCTGAGAAAGTAGAGATGTCGGTGGCCTTTAAATAAAGAGATTTCTTGGTGATCTGACTCAGTTATTTTATTTTCTGATGTTTTTCATGAAGTGTTTTGATTTTGTTGCTCCCTTGAGGAAAATAGTCAATGGGTCAAGTGACAATTGTACTAAATCATTTGTAAACACATTCAATGTGACTTCTTTTTTTCAGTTTTTAGCACCATCGACTGCCAATCTCATATCCTGGGGCTAATTCACTATTATGACGAGGATCATAGATGAAAACTTCCTCAAAGAGCCTTGGAGCAGGATTTTCCAGCCATACTTGCCCAAAAACCAGAAAATCCCACCCGAGATCAATGGATTTTTTCATGGTCTGTGTCCTGTCCAATACGATTCCCATGGTGTGCAGGACAGGAAAATCGCCACCCCACTGGTGTCTTACTTGTTAGGGTAATGGTTAGTATCCCCGCCTGTCACGCGGGAGACCAGGGTTCAATTCCCCGACGGGGAGCTGCCAAGTTCCATGAAAGCGTGACAGCAGCATCTGTCTAAGGAAGGCGATGGCCGCGTAGTATTACCAGCAGACTATTAAACCAGAAACTCAGTTACTGTTCTGGGAAACCGGGTTCGAATCCCGCCACGGCAGATGGTGGAACTTGAATTTAATAAAAAAAATCTGGAATTAAAAATCTGCTGATGACCATGAAACCATCGCCAGAAAAACCCATCTGCCCTTTAGGGAAATCCGCTGTCCTTACCTGGTCTAGCCTACGTGACTCCTGAGCCACAGCAATGTGGCTGACTCTCAGCTGCCCTCTCAGTAAGGGCAGCCAAGGATGGACAATAAATGCTGGCCCAGCCAGCGACACCCATGCCCCACAATTGAATAAAAACAAGCTTGCAGCTCTGATTCTTCTTGCAATCCATCACTCTTTATCAACTTCTTGCTCTACCCTTTTTTGATCTTTCCTTTCTCTAATCGCTGTCTGTTGCTTTCTATGAATGTTCTGCGCTAACACCCTTTTTACTCTAATACCTTCATCTTCCCCTTGTTTGTGTCACATTCCCTCACCAAGTAACAAAGTACAGTGCATTAGAACATACCCTACACGAAACAATATGAGAAAAAAGACAGATGAATCATAAAAGGAAGTCAAAGATTTACGATGGAAATTTGTTGCATTGTTACTTGGAAAGTATCGTTAAGGTTGGTTAAAACATGTCTGAGTATCATTCCAAGGTATCATCCCAACAAGTTTGTATGCGATTTACACAAGAACCTCGGAGAGGTTTGCCACCAAACTAACAGTCAAACATTTTGTTTATACGTTGGGTGGGATTTTCCCACCACATGTGCCCCAAAAATCAGAAATTCCCACCCAAGGTCAACGGATCTTTAAATCGGGTCGGGATGGCATGGTAGCACAGTGGTTAGCATTGCTGCTTCGCAACGCCAGGGACCCAGGTTCGATTCCCAAATTGGGTCAATGTCTGTGTGGAGTTTGCAAGTTCTCCCCTTGTCTGCATGGGTTTCGACTGGATACTCCAGCTTCCTCCCACATTCCTAAAGATGTGCTGGTTAGGTGCATTGACCTGAACAGGCACCAGACTGAGGTGAGTAGAGAATTTCACAGTACCTTCACTGCAGCATTAACGCAAGACTGACTAGTGATTAATAGATAGACTTTAAACTTTAATCCACCAAATTTTCTATCCTGCCTGCTACGATTCCTGTGGCGAGTGGGACAGGACATTTCCAGCCAGTATATATGTATTTTTTTACTACCTGGTCATGGGATGTGGGTGTCGCTGGCTGAGGCAGCATTTGTCACCTATCCCTAATTGCCCTTGAAGTGAGTGACTTGCTCAGCCATTTTAGAGGAGGAATCACATTGCTGGTAAGGATGCAGATTTCTTTCCTTTCCTCCATGACTTGCAGCAGCCATCCAAATTCTCCCTGCGTAAACTTTAGGGCTAGTCTGAGTAGTGCCATCTTCGTGGCTGTGAGAGCAGAGGGAACATTTAAATGCAGCTCCCCCTTGTTAGCGGTGCACAGCTACAGCCACTTCAGGCAGATTACGCACCCGGAGATTCCATAACAGCGTGTTTCACGTGGCAGCTCTTTCACTGCACTAAGTGCTGGTGGATTGAGGTGCATAACATGCCAAAAAGACGAGTGTGGATCACTCCATTATTCTCACCGCTTTGACACTTGGAAATTTTTTGGGAGAATTCCCCGATTATCTTCACATAGGTAAGTGACAGAACATCTCAAGTTGCCAATCAGGCAATATACAATTGAAATGTTACATATTTTGTTAATGTGCTGCATTAAAAGGAAGCAGAAGAAAGATCTGGCAAAAGCTTCTGACTATATTTTAAAAAGTTAACAAATTCAGAGAAAATAATTAATTGGCAAATTCCACCATACAATTTAAATAGTTTGTACCTTATCATCTAATAATCTCTCACAGCTGCCTGAACAAAATGTTAAAGGTGGATTGGCACAGAAAAGGTTTCTCTGCCTCCAACAGAGCAACACTGAACAGAAAATCTGGGAGGAATGTTCCAGCAATTCCTGAACTCTACAAGTAACCTCTTCAATTATCTGTCTCGAAGTAGTCCCAGTGCGCTGATTCTGGCAATTGCCCAGGAAGTCTAAACTACCAGTGGCCAATTTCCCTACTCGCCGGGACCCTCCAAAACTTTCTGTCTCCAAGTTACAGTCATAGACACCGAGCAGTTCAGACTTACCTGGTAGTTACTCAGGAAGTGTAAGAAAATTCATAGACTAGCTCCTGTGTGACTACGGGGAGATGGTAATACAATGGTAATGCTACTGAACTAGTAATCCAAAGGCCTTGGCTAATTGCTCTGGTGGCACAGGGTTCAAATCCCACCAAAGCAGCTGGTGGAATTTAGATTCCGTTAACAAAACTTAAATTACAAAGCTAGTCTCAGTAATAGCGAGCATGAAACTATTATCGATTGTCATAAAAACCCATCCAGTTCATTAATGCCCTTTTGGGCTGGAAACCTGCCATCCTTACCAGGTCTGGCTTACATGTGACTTTGGGCCCATTGCAATGTGACTGACTTTCAACTGCCCTTTGAAATGGACTGACAAGCCAGTTCAAGGGTATTTAAAGATGGGTTGCAAATTCTGGTCCTGTTAACACCCACGTCCTGAGAAAAAATAAAAACTGACCTCAGCCAATCCACCCAGCCAAACCCCACTTGACCCATCCTCCAAATACCCTGACCCTGCCCCAATTACTCTCCATAAACCACCCTACCTACCCGGCCCCACCCCACTCTTTCACCCGCTCACCCACTCACTCAACCTCTGAAAAACTGTTCCAATATCCTGACACTTTTCAATGTGTTAGTAAACATTTAGATAATATGGAAGAATTTGAAAAGGCTAGTGCTGTACAATGGAGGGTGTGACTTGTGTCCCTCCAACACCCCCTGCCAACAATCCAGCACAACATGGAAGCAGTTCCATGGAAAAACGCACCAAGTTCTGAAAAAGCCAGGATCGGAAGACCAAAAATGAGGTGCTCTGAGGTAACGCAGAAAAGCAGGAGCTGAATGGCAATCCGAGTGTGGCTGGCACTTCACAGGAGATTCAGGCCTTTCTGTCCGCTTCATGGTATTTCAGTCTCCAACACTGAAACAGCACCAACAATATCATGCGCCATCATGTAAACCAAAAAGGAGGGGCAAATTACCTAAGTTGCTGCAGTGGTTTATATTGCACCATGCCTTGTTAGTTGGACTTGCTTGTGTCTCTTCAGATTTTAAAAATGATTTTCCCCCCAATATTGCTGTAAGGGTAAGCTGGCAAAGGCACAGTGAGAACTACAGGGCACCTGATAACTCTGGTGAATAAACAACCAACAATATATCCTCCTTAACCGATGAAATGTTATTACCGTAGTGGAGAATTTCTGTTGGTAGCCAGATTCTCTTAAAATACTTAAGAAAACTTAAATTAATTTCACAAAGACAATATCATAGAAGCCCTACAGTACAAACTGAGGCCATTCAGCCCTTCAAGTCTGTACTGACCACAAACCCACCCAGACCCCATCCCCATAGCCCCACGTGCTTTCCCCGCTAATCCTCCTGACACTTAGCATGACCAATCAACCTGATCCGCACATTTTTGGACTGTGGGAGGAAACCAGAGCACCTGGAGGAAACCCACACTGACACGGGAGAACATGCAAACCTCACACAGACAGTGAGCCAAGCCAGGAATTGCACCTTTCAGTTTAAGATGTATAATTTTTTTTAAAAACATAAAAGACATACAAGACAAACAAAACATTAACTTCAGCCATGGGAGGCCTTCAGATGGCCAAGTAGCTCTGAGACAGTGCTTTACATCCTTCTGAAGATCTGAGGCACTGAGCCAAAATTCATCACAATTATATCTTTCTGATATCAAAGTTACTCTTAATTAGCTTAGACTTGATTTTATTTCATGTTAATATGTCAGTCCAATACATGACAGATATCTCAGCCAATGGTGAAATGACTCATCTGCTGACCCAAAAACCAGATATCTACCCCCTTGCATGATCTACTTCAGTAAGAAGTCTCACAACACCAGGTTAAAGCCCAACAGGTTTATTTGGTAGCACAAGCCACAAGCTTTCGAAGCATTGCCTCTTCATCACGTTAGTTGGACTGGCTTGTGTCTCTTTAGATTTTAAAGCATGATTTTCCCCACAATATTGCTGTAAGGGTAACCTGACAAAGGCACAGTGAGAACTACAGGGCATTTGGTAACCCTGGTGAATGACAGAACCAAAAATATATCCCCTTTAACTGATGTCCAACTCACCTGATGAAGGGGCAGTGCTCCAAAAGCTTGTGGCTTGTGCTACCAAACAAACTTGTTGGACTTTAACTTGGTGTTATGAGACTTCTTACTGTGCTTACCCCAATCCAATGCCATCATCTTCATATCATGGTCTACTTCCTTTGTGCTATGTCTCTCTAAGGACGCTGACACCCGAATACCTTTCCCAGCGACACTGCCAAAATAATCAACTGTATCAGTCCAGGGCCCTTTGGATAGATACACTATTATGCCCAGACAATAAGGTTTTCACTTAGACATTAAATGTTTCAGCATTTGTCCTGAGTTTGAAACTCCATTATATTTTCTACTGACTAAATAACTTTCAATTCTGAACTTTTAAAATTCTATAGTCTCTGCAATATTTATACATTGGCTGTGGAGAATATTTGAAACTTCTTATATTAATACACTATTATCATTCAACATAAATATAGTTTTCTAATATTCAAATCATCTTTCATTTCTTTTAATAATGTTTAGCATTCACGTATGAACAAACTGCCAACGTGATCTGGTTAGATTTAAGTTTTTTTTAACTCTTTCCTTCCCCTCTGTAACTAAACCTAAGAATCTGCCTATGATTCTGCTTATAACTACACGACCCCCTTCCTAACTGACGAAAGAAAAAGAGTGTGAATGAAAATCGTTGAATTCAATGCAAAAATATACACAACGGGAAACACAGATTGAATTAAAAGACAAAAAACGCAAAAAGGAAAAAAATCAATTCTAAATTTAACTATTTCAAATTTCCAAAAATTGACAAACTGAAGGAATGAGATTTGACACTTTGATCACTTATAGCATAAGCAAGCTTGTTCAGCAGTCATTAACAAGTTGCAAAAAGTGCTTGCACTGTCAAAGGCATAGCTTTCAATGACGAGTTGAATGGAGGAAAGTAAGATTGGCAGGCAAAAAAACTGTAAGGGGACAAACAGGAGATGGTCTATTGTATCTACATTCCCAAGTGGGGGAAAAGCAGGACCAAAAAAGTGTCATGGGTGAAAAAATATAGAGAGCAAAACGAAGAAGCAAAAGGGTGTGTAAGACAGGCATCAGGTTGCTAATAGAACTGAGAACCAGACTGAATATAGAAAGTTCAAAGGGCAAGTGGAAAAGAAAATAAGAGAGCTAATGACAGAGTATGAGAAGAGACTTGCAGCTAACCTAAAAAAAAACCAAAGGTCACATAAATAGTAGAGAAGTAGAAGTGGAAAGGGTCAAATAGGAGCCAAAGGTGGAACTATGCATGGAGATAGAGGGCATGGCTGAGGTGCTAATTGAATGCTTTGCCCCAATAGTGATAGTGAGTGAAGAGGTACTAGAAATAAGTTTTAAGTTTCACAAGTCAACTTACATTGACACTGCAATGAAGTTACTGTGAAAATACTGCATGGGTTGAAAATTGATAGAAGAGGGAGTTGAAAGGCTGGCTGGAGTTAAAGCTGCTAAGTCACCAGAATCAGATGGAATATGTCCAAGGACTGCAAGGGGAAGGAAGGCTGCAGAATTCCGAAGTTTCACTCTTGTTCAAAGTAAGGTACAGGGATAAACCCAAAAGCTACAGTGCAGTCAGTTTAACTTGATGGTGCAAAGTTCTTAAAAAAGATAATCAAGGACAAAATTGAAAGTGATGGGGGCAAGTATAAATTAAAGAAAGCCAGCACAGATTTGCATTAAGCAAATTGTGTTTAAGTAACATGAAGTTTTTGATGAGGAGCAAAGAAGGATGATAAGGACTTCCAAAGGCAGTTTTTAAAATGTGCCAAATAGGTTTGTTAGCAAAATTAAAGCCCATGAAATGGAAGGGAAAGTGGCAGCTAGGAAATGAAACTGACTGACTAACAGAAGAATGTAGTCATTAACAGTTGTTTTTCGGACTAGAGGAAGGTGCACAGTGGTGTTCCACAGGGCTCAATACCAGGAACACTGCGCTTTTTGACTTGGATGTACAGGACACAATTTCAAAATCTGGCGATGACAGAAAGCTTGGAAGCACTATGAAATGTGAGGAGGAGAGTGGTAGGCATCAAGACAACACAGATGGGCTGGGGGAATTTTATTTTCATTTGTAAGATGTGGGCATTGTTGGTTGGGCCAGGGTTTACTGCCCATCACTAATTGCCCTCAAGAAGGTTAAGGTGTACTGCTTCCTTGAACTGCTGCAATCCACTGCAGGAACACCCATAATGCTCCAGACAAACATGCAAATTAAGAGAAGGATTGGGCCACTTGATCTTCCGAGTCGGTTGCACCATTCAATAAGATCCTGGCTCATTTCACATTTGCCACACATCTTGAAGGTGGTACGCACTGTGTTGGTGGTGGAGCAAGAGAATGTTGACGATGGTGGATAAAGTGCCAATCAAGTGGGCTGCTTTGTCCTGGATTGTGCTGAGTTTCTTGAGCGTTGTTGGAGTTGCATTCAACCAGGCAAGGAGATTGCATTCCATCACACTCCTGATTTGTGCCCAATAAGCAGTGTTTAGGCTTTGGAGAGACGGGAAGTGGGTTACTCGCCACAGAATACCTAGCTTCTGACTGCTCTTGTAGCCACATTATTTGTATGGCTGATCCAGTTCAATTTCTCGTCAATGGTAACCCCCAGGACGTTGATGGTGGGGATTCAGCATGGTAATGCTATTGAATGTCATGAACGGATGGTTAGATCCCCTCTTGCTGGAGATGGTCACTGCATGGCACTTGGTGGCACGAATGTTATTTGCCACCTATCAACCCAACCCTGAATATTGCCCAGGTCCTGCTTCATACAAACAGAGGCTGCTTCAGTATCTGAGGATTCACAAATGGTACTGAGCGTTGTGCAATCATCAGCAAATATCCCCATTTCTGGTCCAAACATCTGCTATGATTGTAACACAAGTGTGCAGTCCGACCACATTCATCACAGGGATGTCGCAGCGAAACAGGTAAGTGAGTAGTTGGGAGCATTTTGCTTGGTTTTCATTGAAAACGGATGAAATATATTAGCAATTATAAGGTTTTATTAGGCATTACTTTATTGTAGTGGTAACGCTAATTGGGAGTAGGTGGGTTTAATTATTATAAATTAACTAAAATAATGAATTAACATAGTAAAGACAGGACAGGTGATGGACTGTGATTGCAGAATGTGAGTGCTCTAGAACACCAGTGTGAACCAGGGCGAAGACACCTGACCAAAGTGTCTGCAGTTTAGGAGCTTCAGCTCAGAGTCTTGAAGTGAAGAGCAGAATACAGCCATTGCAATGCATTGGTGGGGTGGTGATAGGTTATTAGAACACTTTGTTCCATAATGCAGTCACATCCCTTTGGACTAAGCCTTCTGATCTGATTAACGGTCAGAGCCAAAGGGGCTGACTGAGTGAGGCACACACGGGGAGCCGGAAGGCAGAACTGGAGGAACTTCAGCCCTTGCAATTGTCCAACAAGTCTGATGTTCTTACAGCCATATGTCTGAAAGCGATGACTACAGGATGGATGAGCAACCTGACCATGGCACCATGGTACAGGAAGCTATTCCAGTGATGGGAATTAATAGGAATGGGCGGCATGGTAGCACAGTGGTTAGCACTGCTGCTTCACAGCTCCAGGGTCCTGGGTTCGATTCTCAGCTCGGGTCACTGTCTGTGTGCAGCTTGCACATTCTCCTCATGTCTGCGTGGGTTTCCTCCGGGTACTCCGGTTTCCTCCCACAGTCCAAAGATGTGCGGGTTAGGTTGATTGGCCACACTAAGAAATTGCCCCTTAGTGTCCAGGGTGGCGGAGGTTAGAGGGATTAACGGGTATAATATGTAGGGATATGGGGGTAGGGCCTGGGTGGGCTTGTGTTCGTTGCAGACTTGATGGGCCGAAGGGCCTCTTTCTGCACTGTAGGGTTCTATGATTCTATGAATGTAGAGGCAGGGGGGAACAGTACGGTCAGGGAATAGTCACAGTTCTCTGCAGCCAAAAACATGAGACCAGACGGTTGCCTGCATTGTGCCAGGATTCAGGACATCTGCTCGTGGCTGGACAAGAACTTGAAGTGGGAGGTGGAGAATCCAGTTGTTGCGGTTCATGTAGAAATTCATGGCATAGCTAGGATTAGGAAGACGTTCTTCTTAGGATTATGAGCAGCTGGGGATAAATTAAGAAGCACAACCTCAAAAGTAATAATCTCTGGATTGTTAGATCAGCCACAAACACATTGGGATTGGGTAAGTAAGTTAGAGGAATGAATGTGTGGTTCATAACTGGTATGGAAGAAATGGATACTGGGGAAAGTATGCCAGATCTTACCTAAGTAAGATCATTATAAGGGTCTGAAAACAGATCTAGCTAAAGTGAAATGGGCACAAGGTGAAGTGGTCAGAAAGCAGAATTGCAGTGGCTAACACTTAAGGAGATATTTAGGTAGCTCACAGCAAAGATTTATCCCAGTAAGAAAGAAAGACTCTGGGAAGGATGCATTATCCATGGCTGAATGTGGAAGTTAAGGATAGCACCAAATACTGCACAAATAACAGATGTGTTGAGTATAGGGCTAACGGGAAGACTTTGAATAGTGTGGAGGAGCAGAGGGATCTAGGTGTATGTGTACATAGATCCCTGAAAGTTGGGAATCAAGTAGATAAGGTTGTTAAGAAGGCATACAGTGTCTTGGCGTTTATTGGTAGGGGGATTGAATTTAGGAGTCGTAGCGTTATGTTGCAACTGTACACAACTCTGGTGCGGCCGCACTTGGAGTATTGTGTGCAGTTCTGGTCCCCACATTACAGGAAGGATGTGGAGGCTTTGGAGAGGGTGCAGAGGAGGTTTACCAGGATGTTGCCTGGTATGGAGGGGAGATCCTATGAGGAGAGGCTGAGGGATTTGGGGTTGTTTTCGCTGGAAAGAAGGTGGCTAAGAGGGAATCTTATTGAAACATATAAGATGATTAGAGGTTTAGATAGGGTGGATAGTGATAGCCTTTTTCCTCTGATGGAAAAATCTAGCACGAGGGGGCATGGCTTTAAACTAAGGGGGGGTAGTTATAGGACGGATGTCAGGGGTAGGTTCTTTACCCAGAGGGTGGTGAGGGATTGGAATGCCCTGCCTGCTGCAGTTGTAAATGCGCCTAGTTTGGGGGCGTTTAAGAGGTCTGTGGACAGGTTTATGGACGAAAAGGGATTGGTTTAGGTTAGTGGGTCATTGTTGTTGTTTTTTTTTAACTGGTCGGCGCAACATCGTGGGCCGAAGGGCCTGTTCTGCGCTGTAATGTTCTATGTCCTAAATCTGCAAAGATTAGCAGTAAATCGGAAGACTGATCTGATTTTTAAAAACAGCAAAGAATGACTGAAAAATTAATAGAGGAAGAAAGTTGAGTATGAAATAAAGTTAGCTAATAATACAAAAGCAGACAGTAAGACTTTCTACAAGTGTTTTAATAAGAAAAAAAGAGAGCAAATAAAGCTTGTGTTTATCCTCTAGAGAGACTGTCTGAATTGATAATGGAGAATGTACGCTATGTATCAAGTTGCTTTAAGAGCTGATCACATGATTTGATAGTGATGTCTTTAGGGTGCTTCAGCTGCTGTTTTACTTTCAGTTTTGTACTTGATACAATGCAGACAACATCTCTTCAATAAAACCTGTTGTGTGTTTATTTGAATCTACATATGCAAACCAAGTACTTTCTTTTTCTGTTGAAAACCACAACCCCTAACATAATTTGGGCATTGCAATGAGGAAATAGTAGAAGCATTGAACAAATATTTTCCACGTGTCTTCACTGCAGAAGACTTGGGATACTTCACAAACATACTTCAAAAATCAAGAGATGAATGTGAGGGAGGAACTTAAAACAATCACCATCACTAGGGAAAAGGTACTAGGAAAGCTTTTATATCCAAGATAAATACAACCCCAGGGCCAGATGGCCTGTACCCAAGGATCTGAAAAGTAGCAGCTACAGAGATAGTAGATAGGTTGGTTATAATCTTCCAAAATTCTTTAGATTTGGGAAGAGTCATAGACTCATGCAGTGCAGGAGACCATTTGGCCCATCGAGTCTGCACTGACGACAATCCCACCCAAGTCCTATCTCCATTTATCCTAGCTAGTTCCGCTGACACTAAGGGACAATTTAAAATGACCAAACCACCTAACCACACATCTTTGGACTCTGGGAGGAAACTGGAGCACCCAGGGGAAACCTATCAGACACGGGGACAAACTCCACACAGGCAGTGACCCAAGCTGGGAATCGAACCTGGGTCCCTGGCGCTGTAAAGCAGCACTTCCAGCCACTGTGCCATCATGCCACTCAATAAGTGTCCAGTGAATTGGGAAAACAGTGATTGCAACAACGTTATTTAAGATTTGAGGGAGGAAGCAAACTACAGGTCAGTTAGCCGACATCTCTCCTAAGGAAATTGTTAGGATCCATTATTAAGGAGGTTAAAACAGGAAACCTAGAAAATCATAATTTACTCAGGCAGTCCACATGGGTTTGTGGAGGAAAACAACTCTATCAGAGGAAGTGACAGGGGAACCTGTAGGTCCTGTGAACTTGGATTTGTAGAAGACATTTCATTACGTGCCACATGAAAATATTACATTGAATAGGGGGTACATATTATCATGGATAAAGGATTGGTTAGCTAATGTGAAGCAAAGCAAAGGGATAAACACGTCTTTCTTTGGGTTGGTAAGCAGCAACAACTGGAGTACCACAGGGATTGGTGCTGCGTCCTTAACTATTTACAATCTATATCAACGACTTGAAAGGAGGAAATAAGTGTATGATAGTTAAATTTGCCGATGAAACAAAGATAAGTAGGAAAATTGATATTAAAAGGAAGGAGAGAGTCTGCAAAGGGACATAGGCAAGTTAAGTGAGTGGGCTAAAAATTGGAAAGTGGAGTATGATGTGGGAAAATGTGAACTTGTATACAAATGGACAGAGATTGCAGAACTCAGTGGTACAGAGGGATCTAGGTGTCCAGGTAGATGAATCACAAAAGATTAGTATATAAGTACGACAAGTGATTAAGGCGGCATTGGAATGGTGGAACTTACTGGAAAGAGAATGGATTATTAAAGTAGTTTACTGCAGCTGTACAGGGCCTTGGCGAGACCACATCTGGAATATTGTGTATAGTTTTAATCCCTTTATTGGAGAAAAAAAATAATTGTGATAGAAGCAGTCCAGAGAAGGTTCACTCGACTCATTCCTGGGGTGAGGGACTTCTCTTAAGAAAGGGGGACTATATCAATTAGAGATTGGAAAAATGAGAGGTGAACTTATTGAAAAATACAAGATCCTGAGGAGTCTTGATAGGATAGATACTGGGAGGATATTTCTACTTGCAGGAAAGACAGAGACACAATTCAAGAGTAAGGCATCTACCAGTTAAAACTGAAATGAGGATTTTTTTCCCCCTCAGAGGGTCACTATTATGTGGAATTTTGTTCCTTAGAATATAATGGAGATTGGGTCAGTGAATTTATTTAAGGCAAGAGTTAGATAATTTTTTGATTCACAAAGCAATCAAGAGTTTTTGGAGGCAAAGTAGAGTTCAGCCATGATCTTATTGAATGACAGAGCAGGCATTAAGGCTGAATGGCCTACTCCTGCTCCTAAGTCCAATGTTCTGATGTTCATATGTAAAGAGAGGAACATTAGAATTAGCTGGCTTACAGTAAATTGGCATTGCACCATAACCAATCTATGGGCAGTATTTTGAGTCCGCACTCTCCACGCAGAAGGTTGCCGGCGGGATGTCAAGACCTGGTGATCTTGCTGGCAAGGTCACATTCTCCAGATATCAGTGCCCATTGCCGGCGATATAAACCAGTTCACACCCATGATGGGCGAGAACCTGATTTGTGTTCATTTCAATAAATGTAAAATATTAGTAACCACTTCTTTACCAGCTCTTTTGATTTGATTTATTATTGTCACATTAGTATACACTGAAAAGTATTGTTTCTTGTGCACTATACAAAGTATAGCATTCATAGGGAAGGAAAGGATACAGTGTAGAATGCAGTGTTACAGTCATATCTAGGGTGTAGAGAAAGATCAACTTCATGCGAGGAAGGTCCATTCAAAAGTCTGATGGCTGTAGGGAAGAAGCCATTCTAGAGTCCATTGGTATGTGACCTCAGACTTTCATATCCTTTTTCCGACAGAAGGTGCAAGAGAATATGTCCGGTGTGCGTGGGGTCCTTAATTACCTAAAAATTGGAAGCTCTTGACTACTTCTACTTCGTCCCCATTGATGGAGACTGCGGCATATTCTCCATTACACTTCCTGAAGTCGATGATAATCTCCATCGTTTTGTTCACATTTAAGGAGAGATCATTACTGTCACACCAATTCATCAGATTCTCTGGCTCTTTCGTGTACTCTGCCTTGTCATGGTTTGAGATCTGATCCACTACTGTGGTGTCGTCAGCAAACTTGAAAATCGAGTTGATGGGGAATCTGGCCCCACAGTCATAGGTACATGAGTACAGCAGGGGACCGAGGACACACCCTTGTGGGGATCAGTGTTGTGGATGATTATGGAGGAGGTATTGTTGCATATCCTCACCGATTGCGGTCTGAGAGTTAGGAAGTTCAGGATTCAGTCACAGAGGGAGGAGCCGAGGCCCAGACCATGGAGTTTGGAGAAGAGTTGAGTTTTGAAGGAATAACAGTGTTGAAGTCGAACTGTAGTCAATTAATGAGTCTGACATAGGTGTCTTTGTTATCTAGGTGTTCCAGGGTTGAGTGGACCTGTTGCAGTGGTAGACAAACTGTAGTGGATCCAGGAAATGCGGAAGGCTGGAACTGTTCATGCCATGACTAGCCTTTCAAAGTACTTCACAATGATGGATGTCAGAGCTGATAGTCATTGAGGCACGCTGCTTGGCTTTTCTTCGGTACTGGGATGATGCTCAACTTCTTGAAACAGATAGGGACCTCAGATTGCTGTAGAGTGGTTGAAGATGTCTGGAAATACCCCTGTCAGCTGCTCCGCACAAGATCTTAGTGCTCATCTGGGTACCCCATCTGGGCCAATCGCTCTCCATGGGGTGACTTTCGAGAAGGCTGCTCTGCAGTGGTGACCTCAGATACAGGTTCATCCGAAGCTTCCAGGGTGGAGAACATGCTCTCGCTGACCTTTGCTTTTGCAGACCTTGCCACAGTCAGCTTGTTCCGGTACTGTCTTTTGGCATCTTTGGTGGTTCTCCTTTGATGGATCATATCTGGCTTTCTTATATAGGTCAGGTTTGCTGGCTTAAATGCCTCAGACACAGACTTCAGCAAGCAGTGGATATCCCTGTTCATCCATGGTTTGTACTTGGAAAACGTACAGATTTGCTTCTTTGGCACACAGTCTCCTACACTAACTAATGAAGTCAGTTACAGTCGTGATAGTCGCACAATTTTTAAATACTTCTCCCCTCACCAGATTTTCACAGGTTCACCCAAACGTTAACCTGCCGAGGGAATCCCCTAGGGGCACAAAGGTCACTATAGCCTCCAGGGCAGAGGGGAATGGCCAGGCAGACAGGTAGAGCCCTGACAATGTCCCCTGGCACAAGTAGGCAGATTGGGTGCACAAACCCTTGTGTGTGTGTCTGTGGTGGTGGGGCAGGTTTTGGAGTTTCAGCAGAGCTGGTTCTACTGAGTTTCTAAGAGCCCCCACCTCACAAGACTGGTGGTGCAAACCCACTCACTTTTTTTTTTGGCAGTTAAAGTGACAAGATCCAGAAAGAAAACTGGCCAAGGGAGCTAGGGAGTACTATGCCAATTTTCTCACTAGAACTAACACTGTGCCAAATTCTTGCAAGATTCCACCCTATGATCTATTTGTAAAGGGAAAAAAAACAGAAAAGTTTTGTGGAAGGAGATAAAATAATGGTACTCGGAGAAATTGCAGTCCAATGGGTAAAATGGACTGCTTCTATGATGCAAGATTCCATGCTTCATGATTTTAATTGTCTCTCCATTTCCATAGGATTCACAACTTCAGCTGCTCATTCAACCCTAGCCCCTGATTTTAAGATAAGAACAAGCAAAATGCCTCTCTTGAAATGCTAGAAGTTGCTACAAATAAATTGCCATTGCAATTATAAAAGAAATGACCATTAATTTTAACTGGCGAGATTTCCTATATTTAAGTACTTGCAACATGCAACTTCTTTGTGCGAAAATGTTTCAAGTACCCCAACCACCGGATACTTCAACATTCTAAACATCAGTGTCTGTTCTCGATTTATTTCACTCGTCAATGCAACCGAGCCCCTGTCATCTGAAGTCAATCTAACAAAAAAAGCTTAGCTTCAATTCGCATCTGCATCCAACACCCTGCAATCTTTCCCGATTCTCGCTCTTCTCCTTCCGTTTCCCAGCGTCCATTTTATGCTGCTGCAAGTATCTTCTGACATTTTCTGAATATCTGCTCCCCGTAATACAACACAAAAAACAGGAGTATACCTCAAACCTTGCTCTGCTATTTAATATCATCACTGATCCTCAAACTCAGTTCTAATTTTCCAATTGATCCCATATCCCTCGATTCCCTTACAGTCCAAAAATCTATCAGTTCCAGCCATGAACATACTCAGCAACTGAATTCCCACAGCTCGCTAGGGGAAAGAATAATTCCAAAGATTCACAACTCTCTCTGAGAACATTTCTTCTCATCTCAATTCCAAACAGCCATCCAATTATTCTCAGCCTCCACCCCTAGTATTAGGTTTCCCCCAACCAGGGGAAACAGCCACTGTCAAGCCCTCTAAAAATCTTACATGCTTCAATGAAGTTACCTTTCATTCTTCTAGACTCTTGAGAGTATAGGCCCATTCTATTCAATCTATTCATAGAGCAATCCTTTATGATAGCCTTGCCAGCCTTAAGTCTCACTCTCTCCCATTTTTTCTGACTTATGTTGGTGCTCTACATACTTACAGACCTTTCAAAGGTAAACTTGTGTGCTTATTTACTGTTCCTGTGCTTTGTGCACCTTGTTCTGTAGCCCTTTGGCCGTTGCTTCCTCGTATTTTATTCAGCATTGGACAAAATAATCAAAATCTGCTTCACCAGAAATACCGAGTTAGAGAATCTTTTTGTTCCAATTTCATGTCTTTCTCGCCAAGAACTCCCCCTCCCCCACACCAAAGTACAACTTTCCGTATTAAAGCTTGCATTTCTCATTTGAAAAAAAAGCATCATTAGAAAGTTATCTTGGAATAATTTTTCATACTGCAGCAAGTCTTCTCCAATTTTCTTCAGTGCTATATAATTCTACAGTCTGTCAAAGATACAACCAAGTGCCTGCACCAGAATATTTGTAAAATTTAAAAACCAGCCCCAGGTTTTTGGCCTCACCATGTCTCGGGATGTTTCGATAGTTTTTTGGCCTTCACAGGAAGGATCTGTGAATGAGTTATGTTTAAGTGTTTGGTTTTCAAAACAAAGTGTGCTTTAAAAAAAAACAAAGGCTGAATCCACTTAGATAAGGGTTTATTTGGTAATGGGTCAGGCATTGATGATGCATATTAAAGCCAGATGTACCAGTGTATAGAACGTTGCAGCTCAGAGCTACTTCAAACTGAGATAATGAGGATCAATTGTCTGATCCCAGGTGCATTAAACCAGAGTGGACCTCATTTATTTTGAGCAGAGTGGGGAAACTTTCCCTTAAGATCATAGTCTAAAGTGCAGAGGATAGATGGCAGGCTTTAATATACATGCACTCTGGCAAATCACTGAGTGTTTGCTTGAGCCAGGAACAATGTGAGAAAGACACATGGCCAGTCTGTCAACCAGCCAGGACTGGGAAAGAAGCCGACCACAGCAAGATGAAATTCAACTGGTTTCAAGATTACGCCCAGATTGAAACAGAAAGATGTCCAGGAAAATTGAAGAAAAGCCACTAATACCAATAAGGTAGCATATTTTTATTGATTTTCCTGTTCTCAAGTAGGATTCTATATTGAGGTCAAACTGAAACTTGATTGCATTGCTTATTCTGCACATTTAACTGCTTTTGCAAAATAAGTATTATACCTTTGGAAAGATTGGAGAAGCACCTGAGGGATCATGAAAAAGATTGAGAAATGTAACGACACTGTATCCATTTTTCAGATGTAAAACATGGAGACAACACTTCAGGGTTTGTTATTCTGGCTTCCCTATTCGGACTCCCTGCAAGACAACACGCTCACCCACCCTCCACTGGTTTAACACCAGCAGCTGTGGGATGCAGTCCTTAAGTGTACATTAATTCAGGGTCTTAATTAGCAATAGTCTGGGAAGGTCAATGGCCTTCAGTCAGGAGCCTTCCTGCCCCAGATCTCATTTTGGCGAAGGTGACGAGGTGCTTGATTAAATGCCTAACCCAACACTTGGGGGCTGGTATTAAATTCCACTCCAATGGTGTGTCATTCAGCATCATAAGGCAAAAAAAAAGAGATGTATAGGGCACATTGCTTGAAGCGGCTATTACTCATTCTGCATTTGGAATTGCAAAGCCCAATACCTGTTTGAGGTCAAATATCTAAAATTGAGCCATCCTGAACACAGATGAAGCAGCCAATTATATTATCCTCCCGCAGTGTCTCTCCCCTTACGCAGCTGAGTGGAACTGTCCCAACTTGGTTCCATTATAATCCATCCTATCGTAGCCAGAGGAAGTACATACATGCCATCAGTTTTTGCCCACTCACCTAACCAGACAATATCTGTCTGTAGATTGTGTGTCATCCTCACCACTCGTCTTCCCACCTATGTTTCTGTCTTCCGCAAATTTGGCATTGGTACATTCACTGCCCTCATCCAAGCCATTAATATATATTAAAAATAATTGTGGTGCAGTACAGATCTCTGTGGCACTCCACTAGTTATAGCTGCCATCCTGAAAATGCCCTTATGTCAACCATCTTGTCTTTTATTAAACAGTCCTCTATCTATGCTAATATGCTAGTTCCATTACCATCTTCTAAGCAGCCTTTTTGTGCATACCCTTTTCAAACTTTTTTTAGAAATCCAAGCATATTACATCTATTGGGTTCTTCTTTATCCTACTTATTAACACCTCAAAGAATTCCAATAAATTTGTCAGGCATGATTTCCCCTTCATGAAACTATGCTAACTCTGTGTGATTATATTATGCATTTCTAAATGCTCTGATATTACATCCTTCTAAATGGAATCTAACTTTTTCCCCAATGACAGAAGTTAAGCTAGCTGGTCTATACTTACTTGTTTTTGTCCCCCCCCACCCCCTTTTTTGAATAAGCAACTGGAAGTTTTCCAATCCTCTGGGATTTGCCCAGAATTTAAAGATTCTTGGAAGATTACTACGTGTGCATCCATTTTTTCTGAACCTACTTCATGTAATATCCTGGGATGCGATCCATTGGGTCCAAGAGATTTATCAGCCTTTAGCCCCATTAATTTCCCTAGTACTTTTTCTCCAGTGATTGCTATTGTATTTATTACCCCCCCCACCCCCACCTTGATTTAGCATTTTTGGAATATTCTTCGCATCATCCATCATGAAGACTGATGCAAAGTATTTGTTTCCCTCCTCTGCCATTTCCTGATTCCCCATTACTATTTCCCCAGTTTCAACCTCGTAGGGGCCTATATTCAATTCGGCCTCTTTCCTTCTTTTTACAAATATAAAGAAGCTCTTGCTGTCTATTTTTATATTACTTGCTACTTTACCCTCATAATTTATCATCTTTTTGGTCATCTTTTGTTGGCTTTTAAAATTTTCCCAATCCTCTGCCTCAGCACTAATCTTTGTCATGTTGTATGTTTTTTCCCTTTCAGTTTAATACTAGCCTTAACTTCCATGGCTAACCATGGTCTATGTTTTTAAATGACTTCTGTTCCTTACTTTTGGAGTGCTTGATGCTCCCTCCTTTCTCATTTGCATATTGTTCCATGACACATTTTGATTATTATTTCATGAATTATTTTGATCAATTTTTCTCTCATCTTTAGTTAATAGCTTAATTTTTACTTCACGGGTTGAAAGTTGGACTGCTAAGGAAATATCTTTGTTCATGGTGCTATTTTCAGGGATAAGTGAATAGGGCAGCAGCTTTCAGTTGGAAAGCACAGTGCATTCAGTGATGCCAAAAAGAGAACCAAGCAGTCTATAGAAATTGTTAATTTTAATATTGCCAAAGATTTGCAAAGCTTTTGGAGCACAAAAATGGACCATTTGATACCAGAGGTCCAAGCCAAATACAAGCTTCCTCTCACAATCAACCAATTCTTTCAGCATACCCTTCTATTCCTTCTCCCTCATGTACTTATCTTTCAATCCTACAAACACATCTAACCTATTCCCCTCAGCTACTCTGCGTGATACAAGTTGCACATTCAAAGCACATTCCCAATAAAGAAATTTCTCCTGATAAATTATTCTTGCCTGAACTCCCTACTCAATTTATAACTGACCATCTTACATTTATGACTCTTAGTTTTATACTGTCCTGTAACACTCTGGATGGGTTTTTATGGCCTTGCTCATCCCAAAACAGTAAAATCCTGCCCGATGAACCTTTTCATGGTCTGCTCCTCGCGCTCCGCAGGTGGGGTAGTAAAATTCCATGTCGATGGAATCTATGTCAATCCTCTCAAACCACTTCATCATTTTAAAAACCTCTATTAGTCACCCTTCAGTTTTCTGTAACAGAGAAGAGACCCAGCCTGCTTAATCTTTCCGAAAAATTAAGATCTCTCAGTTCTGGCATCTTCTTCATGAAATCACTTTAATAATTTCATAACCTGTGCCTCAATATCCTTTATTTAATATGGCGACCAACAACAAAAAAAGCCTCATAACAGATGGAATTTACACAACAAAAAGTAACTATAGAAATTTGGGTGAGAAATATTAAAATATTCAAACTAGTAAGCTGCCATTAACAAATGCATACCTCTATGTACACGTGAACATATATAATGCAGAGAAATTAAATACATATAAGGTTCAGCATCGCTGGTGGAACATATCATGAAAAATAATCCTTTTATTTATCACTACCACATGTAGAACATGAAATATTTACTACAATACGACACATTAATCCCAGACAAATAGTTCACCTGAGGCCTAACATTAATCATTTCAGAATCTTCAAGTGAAGCAAGAATCCACCCTGAATACTAATCCACAGAAAAACAGTAGGCATGATTATTTTGGACTCCAATTGCAGTCAGTTTTTTTTCAAGGACAAAAAAAATTCAATTCTTTGGTCACAACTGAATAGGGATCAAACTGGAGTCAATAATCCTGGAAATTCTTCTGAAAATCTCCCATCTTTTTTTCTGTTCATTACTGGCCAGAAAGAAAGGGGAATGGCAGCATAAGAGTAACTGGACAAGCAAACCAGGGGCCCAATTAATGCTCCAGAGACATGGGTTCAAATCCCAGCACAGCAGCTGAGAATTTAAATTCAATTAATTAATAATGCTGCAATAAAATATCAGTCTCATTAAAAATGACCATGAGATGTTTAGACTATCATAAAACTCCCATCTGGTTCACTGGTGTTCTTCGGGGAAGGAAATCTGCTGTCCTTACCCAGTCTGGTATATACATGACTCCTGACCTGCAGCAACAAAGTTGACCAGCTTGCATTCAACCATGACAGAAAGGTCAAAAAAGTAGGAAACTTGTCAGATCACCCAGCATCAAACTAAGCACCAAAACAACAAAGACGCACCCTTCACAGTCAACCCTATGACAACCTCTTCATTAACATGAAGGTATGTGCCAAGATTGGGACAGCTGTCCTAGTAGGGCGGCACAATGGTTAGCACTGCTGCCTCACAGCATCAGGGGCCGAGGTTCAATTCCAGCTTGGGTCACTATCTGTTTGGACACACGTTCTCCGTGCCTGCATGGGATTTCTCCAGGCGCTCCGATTTTCTCCCACAGTCCGAAAGACATACTGGTTAGGCGCATTGGCCATGCTAAATTCTCCCTCAGTATACCCAAACAGGCGCCGGAGCGTGGTGACTAGGGGATTTTCACAGTAACTTCATTTCAGTGTTAATGTAAGCCTACTTGTGACAATAATAAATAAACTTTAAACCTTACCTGGGAGAAGGTGGGGGGAGGTGGCTACACAGTGGTATAATGGTGGGAAGGAGTGGCCCATCAGCATCAACATTGACTCCAGACTCCATGTCATAGGTCATTGAGTCATAGAGGTTTATAGCATGGAAACAGGCCCTTCAACCCAACTTGTCCATGCCACTCTTTTTTTTAAACCCCTAAGCTAGTACTAATTGTTTGCATTTGGCCCATATCCCTCTATACCCATCTTACCCATGTAGGTCAAAAAGCTCACACACAAAACAAGCCCCAGCCACACAACTAGCCAATAACCTCACAGTGAATTAATCACCATGGAGGTTTCCACCAATCAAGTCATTTGCAGCCTTTCTGGAGCATTGAAAAATTAAGTAACACAGCAGGGAAGCTCAGTCAAGAATTTGCGAGATCTGTTCAAAATTTATTCCACTTTGCATAGGAAAGTGCCTCAAGGTACTTCACAAGTGCGATATCACACAAAAATTGATATTGAGACCAAGGAGGAGACATTATGATACACTGTTTTGAAGAGTGTTAATAAAATGGAGAGTGCAGTGGAAAAATACGGAAGCTTTCGGAGAGAATTCCAGAGGTTAGAGCTGAAACGGTTGAAGGAATGGCTGCCAATGGTAGAGAAAGCGATGGGAATGGATTACACAAAAGAGCTGGAAACACGTGTTACCGCATTGTGCTGCTGAAGCAACTTGTTTTTAATTCCTACTCAACACTGACCAAAGCAAACACACACATCTGACATAAAAAAACACAACTATGAACAACTGAGCAAAGAGATGTCAATGTCAACTTTGCTCTGGTTTTTTTTTACACAAACCTTAAAAGTGACAGTAGCTTTGGTGCAGTAAAATCCCACAGAAACCACTGGATCCTTGGGAGCTGACGACCTCGGACAGTTTATTTTCATGCCATTTTCATCAATTTCATAGGTCTCATCACCCTCTTCGGAATAACTGACGAGTGCAGGAACCAGGGACCATGCCCAAGATACCCATCCTTGGCCATCATCACCATCTTGCTGTTGCAGCTGCTGTTGGGTATCCGCATTCTGATACTGTGCTGCATGCTGTCCTTGTATCCCTGTTTCAGATTCTGCACCTGCTGACAAAAATACAATAAACTTTTAAGTCTGAACATAATAGTGGAACTGGATTAGCCCTGTCCTCCCCATTAAAACAGGAATCTCACAACCAGTGGGTGGCATCAAGTACAAATTCTGATTAATCCTGGGCATGCCAAAGATGGTTAACATTACTACAATATTTGCCAACAATGATCAGAGCAAGGGTTTTTCCACCTCTTCATGTGATAAAATACCCGCACTTTTGCAAGGCACACCATAAGTCCCACACTAAAAAGTCAGAGCACAGTTCCTCCATGGGTACAAACACTGATATGTGGACTTCAGTGTCAATCACATGCTGATAGATTGGAAAATGCTTTTTTTTCATGTCTTCTTCAAGTAGACTAAACCTCAATAGCTCCTACACAGGGGTTATCTGTACCATGGCTGTTTATCTAACGTTAAGTAGCCTGATGCAAGATAGTTTATTAGGCTGCTTGTGACATACTAGTATTATAAGTCTGACTTTCTCCTTTGCAGTGGCAAATTGAAAATGAACAGATCCGGTGATCAATGTTAAATTCTCCACATTGTTCCATTAACTCTATATGGAGAAAGATTGGGAGAAATAACACACCTGCAGTTGCATGTAACAACAACATTGCAAAATTAATAATCCCATGTAGCAACTGTTACAATCCAGTTTGGGACCATTAACAATCAGAGAACTACACTTTAAGGTTTTTAACAAAAATAAGCCTTACTGTATATATAAAAGGCTTAAACAAAACAAGTACAATTAACTTTACAGTTTGATTTATAACAATATACATCTCACTTTGTACTTCTCCCAAGAATTCTATTACAAGACACATCAACTTTAAAGTTATTTACTTCTGCAGGAACCACCTATAAGTATGCTACAGTCCTGTGGAAACTATTTTTAATTCTCCTCAGTTCTAGCAATCCTCAGAGGCACAACATTCATTTACCCACTACTGACAGTAGATAACTCAACCCCTTGTTCTGGCTGCCTTCTCAATAGCTCTATGCTAATTTTCTGGTTGTTTTCTTCGCCACAACACTGTAGGGACCATGTACATTCTTCCACTGATACAAAGTTAGCCAATATTATGACATTCAAATGGAAATGAAACTTCACCCACATTCTGCATAGTAAATGGTGAAATTAGTTTTTTACCCTGCTTACAGTGCAGGCCTATCTAACCGTTATTTACTTTGGCTATCTTCTTTCTCTCAGTGAACTGTGAACTGCACACACAGTTCCAAGCTGCAACTATCCCTTTGGCTGGCTCTGCTTCCCTTTGTATAGTCTCAACTAGTTTCAGTCTGTCTAGCGGTTTTAGTTTCCAAACCTTAGGTTCAGATTTTATTTCCTTAGAAAGGAAACTGACCGTCCCTGTTTCTATGGGCAGAATTCTCCATTTATTTTTAACTAAGTGTGGTGGCAACCAGTTCCAGGGTTACCTTTCCCACTAGCGGATTGCACGATTGTGTACTTGGAGTCTTATTAATTATGCAAGAGTGAGCACCTTTCTGAATCACCTGGTGGATCAGCAGCTGATACACCTAGCCATTGAAAGCTAGTGGGTTTGAAGGTGCAGGCACTATGTGTAAACCTCAGTCAAAGCACACACATATCATCCTCTCCAGCTTACTTGTCTTCACAAGACCATGCAGTTTCTGAAACCCAGAGGCAAAAGGCTAACAGTCTCAAAATGAAATCCGTACTTCTCTTCAACCACCATGCCTGCAATTCATGGAGTCTGGGCATAGAGTCATGTCCTCAATCCAAGGGAGGCCCCAGGATGCACATCAAACTCATCTGTCTGGCCTGGCAGAATGTTACCCAGGTCAGTGCAGCTGGCAACTGCACCAGACTCACCATAAATTGTAGACAGCAAATTAATGATCTTATCCATGCTGTCAAGGTAAGCGCTTTCTCAGCTCCCTCCATAGCAAACTCTCATCATGGTATCATGTATTCAAATGGCAATTCCCTTCACAGATCTCACGCATCCATTAGCAGGGGATACAGATTGTCTTAGACACTTTCACATCACCACAATCCCATCTGTCGTGCTGCTCACACACCATCCTCTGGTCCTCCTGTCACCTCTTTGCATAGGCAGTTTGTGAAGGACACAGCAAAGTGATCATGGAGGAACCACTCTCCAGTTCTTAGAGTGCCACGTGAGTGGTCCAGATATCTGAATCGCAACTTCAGAGGTCTTATGGTCTGCTTTATGAGAGAGCATGTGTAGCTGCTGGCAGTGATGTACCTCTCTTTGGCATGACTGAGGGCGAAACACAGGAGACATCAGCCACTGTTAAAATGGTAGCCCTCATCTCCAGAAACCATCTCTGCAGACATTCTGGACCCAGTTGTTGTTGTGAACATTCCCACCTTCCCCTTGTGCCCATTATCTGCAAGGTCACCCTATCCCAAATGGATCTCTAATTACCTCATCTGGAGTCTACGCAAATGATGATGATGATAAACCCCTTTGTTGGAAGCCAGGTTCTTTCTCCTCAGTTATTCCCTCAGTCTTCCATCATTCATCATCCTCATTCACCGCCTTGCACCTCTGCCTGCCATTGCCCCTCTTGTCATTAAGGGTTCCATGAGTCCTGTCCATAAATACCAGGGCAGCACAGCAGTCAACAATGCTGCCTCACAGCGCCAGGGACCCAGGTTCAATTCCCAGCTTGGGTCACTGTCTGTGTGGAGTCTGCACATTCTCCCTGTTTCTGCATGGGTTTCCTCCGGTTGCTCCTGTTTCCTCCCATATTCTGAAGGATGTGCTGGTTAGGTGCATTGACATGAATAGGCACCAGGCTGTGGTGACTAGAGGAATTTCATGGTAACTTCATTAGTGTTAATGTAAGCTTTACTTGTGAATAATAAATCAACTTTAACTTAGGTCAGCATGGAATTGGAGAGCATGAACCAGTCTGGTTCACAGTGGTGTTCAGCGCAACAGGAGCAGTGCTGCACAATGCCAGATGCATTCACCTCAAAGTCTCAAGTGAACCGAGGTTTGCCTTGAGCACATCGCTCTTTTTCCAAACAGGTTCGAGGCCAATGTGATTTCCCACGAGCATGACGCAGGATTGGAAGGCCTAACAAGATTTTGGCAAGCAGCAGTATTAATGAGCATTCATGAGATGCAAGTGAATGCAAATATTGTTCATGCCATCAGAGAGCGGGAGAATCATTAACCCATCTTTGGGTGAATTTCAAACTGTTTTTGCGCCAGCAGTTTTCTGAGTTTCTGCCTTTCTGTTTTCCTCATATGCCTTAATTCCCTCAGGGCCTAAAATTCATCAACCTCCATCTTCACTCAACAACTGAGCCTCCAAACCTCTCTGGAGTAGACAATTCCAAAGATTCACAGCCCTTGGGGTAAAGAAATTTCTCCTCATCTCAGTTTTAAATTGCCGACTCCTTTTTTCTGAGAATATTATAAATTCCCCAGTTGGGGGAAAGTATTTCCTCAGCATCCAGCTTGTCAAGGCTCTTATGAACTTTATATTTATCACTTTGATCGCGTCTCATTCCTCAAAAGGAACAGAGGCCTGGTCTACTCAATCTCTCCGAGAGGACAATCCTCACATCCTAGGATTATCTACTGAACAAGATGTTCACAGGGTATTGATACACATCTTCTATCCTATAATTCCAGGTGAAGCATAGACTGTACAGTGGGAGTCTCTGCAAATTATCACACAGGGTCAGAAAACTTACCTGCAGAGAATGCTTCAGTCCCGCAAGATATAAATATCAATGTCAGGTTTTTTAGATTACAAATTGAAAGTTAATGAAGGTATTAAAAGATACAAGAGTTAATTCGATATATAAATTTCATTACCCCATCATAAAATATATAATAATTTAGGCTGGGATTCTCTGCTTCTGTTCTTCTTGGGCAGGGTTGTTGATGGAAGCAGAAAATCTCACAAGAAGCCCCAGTCATGTTATACGTCAGTGAGAATGCTCACCATGATTGCCCCATCCCCTGTCAGTGCTGTAACAAGAATCCTAGCGTTTTAATAAATTTGAATATTATCAGATCCCGACACCTGATCATTCTCTCCCCCCCCACCGCCAATTAGATAATCCATTCATATCAGAGTGAGGGCATGTCAGCCTCAATTTTACTACCGGTCTCCCATGGTATGCACCTGCTGGGCAGACCCGCCAAAGGAGCTCAGGTGAGCACATCGCTCAGAGGGGAGGGAGTTCATGTCCAGACAGCACCTGGGGGTTCATGTCCAGGCCATCCTGGCACTGTGCTCCCACCCACTGCCACACTCTGCAGATAAAAGGTAAAATCCTGCGGTCAGACTCTTTTGCTTAATTTTAAACTTTATATTGGAAATGAGAAATTTCAGTCACTGAGAAAAAGAATCTATTAATTTAAACAAAATTCGCTAAGTGATTCCAGAAATTCATCAACAAACTAGTGGAAAATGTTTATATACAGCTTTAGTCATCTTAAAACCAAATCATGAAAAGCCTGGATTCTGCATTTAGAATAACAGTGAGGCTGTCAGCACTCACCATTAATAAAGAGTGAACTGGACAAGATTCAATATCCACATCTGCACAAGTAAACATGGAATTTGGGAAGCTGCTGTTCAAGGTGCCCTGCTTGTCTAACAACTTTGCTTGATCAGTACCTCATCAAGGTCTGTAGCATTCACTCACATGGAATGTGTGAGTTGTGATACTTATTCATGAGGATACACCACATGGGTGGCACGGTGGCATAGTGGTTAGCATTGCTGCCTCGAAGTGCCAGGGACCCAAGTTTGATTCCCAGCTTGGGTCTGTGTGGAGTCTGCACATTCTCCCGTGTCTGCATGAGTTTCCTCCAGGTGCTCCGGTTTCCTCCCACAGTCCAAAAGACGTGCTGGTTAGGTGCATCGGTCATGCTAAATTCAGCGTACCCAAACAGGCACTGGCAGTGGCGATTACGGGGTTTTCACAGTAACTTCATTGCAGTGTTAATGTAAGCCTACTTGTGACATTAATAAATAAAACCAAAAAAAATTTACACAGCCCAGATAAGGTTAGGCTTGTCCATTCAAGTTTTTACATGTATTTTTAATGATGAGTAAAAACTACTCATCGCCAAACAATCTCTCTGGCACTGACAATTTATAAAGGTAGACCCTTCATTCCTTCAGAATTTAATTATTGTTTGATATTTAAAAAGCATATTTTACTTTTTATTTGTCTCTTGCCTCTTTCTCAATTCGTTGTTTTTCTTTCCCTCACCTTGTTTTGCTTTCTAAACACAATTTTACATTGAATTATTATTCTAACATACCTCTTGCTTTGATCCCTGTGAGGATTCTTCAATCTGATTGGCTAAAGGGACACAGTGCTGTCCTGTCTATGCAGGTCCGAGATTCCCCTAGAGAGGCGCTGTATTATTTCAGAATCCCAGCAACTTTAAACCACCACTCAAAAGGTTCACAAAAGGTCTACAGGCATCTGACAGCATGATGAATGACAGCGAATGCTGTTGCCGCTGACAGCAAAATCTGGATCGATTTTAAATAAGGAATGCCTTGAAACGGCCTGGATCTGCACCTCAAGTGCTGTAAGCTACATGTTTTGTAGTATGAAAAGCAACAGAATTTAGGAAAAAACAGAAGTTTCTGGAAATTCTCAGTAGCTCTGGCAACATCTAGCACTCTGGAGTTTTTCCAGCAACTTCTGATTTTATTTCAGGTTTCCAGCGTCTCCTCAATTTTGTATTGTATCAGAAATTAATAGCAGTCCATCTATGTCAACAAAAATGGCTGTTAGCTCTCGAACTATCCAATATTATTCTGATTCTTTTTTCTAATATATTGCCAGAATTGGATTTCATTTTTATGGTGCACACGTCCTAACTCGAGAAACAAATTGGAAGTCAGCTTTTCAAATTTTCCCTAGCTCACCTACAATTCTCCTGTCTCCACTTAGATTGCCAATCGCCAAGACCTATTTGAGCAACTTCCCAAAAAAGCTGTGTTAAATCATTCCTCCAACAGAGACCACATACACAATTGCCAGAAAAGCAACAATGGAAACCATATTTTCTAAAATGGGTCTAACTACTGTTCTGAACCATGTGAGATTCCATCCAAGGATTCTGTTCCCAAGATAATAGTAAGTTGAGAGAATAATGGTGTATTCCTGGATTTACAATTAGCCAGTACTTGGCAGTTAAATACACAATATCCACAGGCCAAGGTGGATGCCTATTAAGTCAGAGTCCCAGGGAGATGTAGAACTAAAGCAGGCCCAATTGTTACCCATTTAATATTATACACAAGGCCTAATTATTGTCCAAATTAGCACAAACTACATACAAATCTAAAACATATATTAAAATATGCCTTTCACAGTTTCACAACGTGAATGGTTAGTTCTCTCTTGACTAACAACTGATATTCCAACATAATCAAATGAACAAACACAGAATTTATTAATAAAACCAGATCTCGATACAACTGTCTGTTAATCAAGATTCTACTACTTTTTTGGATATGAGAATTCTTGCTTGTGCATATATTTAACTCAACTAAATGCTTAAAACAAGCCATACATCACATGAAGGACCTCTACAAAATTACGCTTATGCTCAAAAGGTATAACAAAAGAACTTAAGAAACAGGAGGTGCTGTAGACCAGCCTGTACAGCACTTCAATATAATCTTGTGTTCAATTCCACTTTCCTACCCACTTTTTCCTTTGATTCCCTAGCAGACCAAAAATCCCAATCTTAAGTATATTCAATAATTGAATGTATTCATGGGATGGCTGGATATAGCATTTGGGGCGAATGGGATCAAAGGTTATGGGGAGAAAGCAGGATTAGGCTACTGAGTTGGATGATCAGTCATGATCGTAATAAATGGCACAGCAAGCTCAAAGGGCTAAATGGCCTCCACTGCTCCTATCTTTTATGTTTAATAATAGAACAACCACAAACCACAGGTTGAAGAATTCTACTACGTTCCAAGTGAAGAAATTGACATGATTATAATCCTAAATAACCACCCCCTTATCCTGAGACAGTGTCCTTGTGTGCTGAACTCCCCTGGGGAAACTACCTCTTAGCGTCTGTCCTGTCAAGCCCTTTCAGGATCCTGCATGTTTTAATCAAGTCAGCTCGCATTATCCCAAGCTCCAGAGAACATAGACCTAATTTACCCAATGTTTCATCAAAGGACAACCCTTTCACCAAGGACTAATCTGGTGAACTTTGCTCTAAGCCTCCAATACAAGTATTTCCCTCCTTAAATATGAAGTTCAAAATTGAATACAGTATTCCAGGTGCGCTCTCACCAAATCCCTACACGATTGTAGCAAGCCTTCTTCATTCATCAGCATGCCATTTGCCTACCTAATTGCTTACTACATTTGTATGCAAACTATCTGTGTTCTTTTTATGAGTATACCCAAGTCTCTCTGAACACGTTATGGCAAAACTGGCAAGTAGAATTCCATAATGCTTTGTATCCTTTACAGACACAGACAATCAAGCAAACAACAGCATGCACTTAAACAGCATTATTGGTTACTAACCACATTTGATATGGCACCAGCACGAATACACACAATATAGAAGGTCAAACTGTGTTGACAGCCAGATATATTGAGCACAAACAACAAAGGTATAGTCATAGTTAGGGAGGGGGATGATGAAGAGTCAACTCTGGAAGTAGGTCTCACAAGTGTTATTTCTTTACTGAAAAGGGCACAGCACTTTGTGCCTTCCATTAGAGGATTTTAATTGAATTCTGATTGAATAGCTACTTGCCTCCATACATGTGGCAATGCTGGCGAAATGGCTAAGCTGGGTTTGCCACCGAGCAGATGTAACACTACAGTACTGTGCAGCCACACTGAATGGGAGAATATTTCACACAAGCTGCCACAGACAAAGCAGACAGTTAGGGGTTTAATCACCAAGACGCATTCATGGATGGCATCAATTCACTTGTCACAAGTATGGACGAGAAATTGAGATGTCATATTTTCTGAATTCAGTGGATAGGAGCTGCCCACAAGCAATGGCATGTTTGGAGCACGCCTGAAGGGCCAAATGGTCTACTTCTGCTTCTATTTTCTATTATGTTTCTATGTATATTTCCCTATGCCACACTGAGTACTGGCTTCACGGCTAGCAACATCCTCCGTGACCTTTAAAAACCTGAAACAAATTTTTTTTATAAAATCAATTCTAACAAAAACAAAAATAAGCTGGTTTTACAATTCGCCATTTCCTCTTAGGAAAGATAAATAATATCAAGTTCAAATCATAGAGTCATAGAGGCTTTTAGCCCAACTTGTCCATGCCGCCCTTTTTTTTAAAACCCCCCTAAGCTATTTGGCCCATATCCCTCTATACCCATCCTACTCTTGAAATTATTTAAATGCTTTTTAAAAGACAAAATCGTACCTGCCTCTATTACCGCCTCTGGCGACTTGTTCCAGACACTCACCACCACCCTCTGTGAAAAAATTGCCCTTCTGGACACTTTTGTACCTCTCCCCTTAAATCTATGACCTCTAGTTTTAGACTCTCCTACCTTTTGGAAAAGACATTGAGTGTCTACCTTGTCTATGCCCCTCATTATTTTGTAGACCTCTACAAGATCACCCTTCAGCTTCCTACACTCCAGAGGAAAAAGTCCCAGTCTATCCAGGCTCTCCTTATAATTCAATCCAAGTCCCGGTAGCATCCTAGTAAATCTTTCCTTCACTTCTTCTAGTTTGAGAATATCCTTTCTACAATAGGGTGAACAGAATTGCACACAGTATTCCAAGTGTGGCCTTACCAATGTCTTGTACAACTTCAACAAGATATTCCAACTCCTCCATTCAATGTTCTGACCGATGAAACCAAGCATGCCAAATGCCTTCTTCACCACTCTGTCCACCTGTGACTCCACTTTCAAGGAGCTATGAATATGAGCCCTTAGATCTCTTAGTTCTGTAACTCTCCCCAGTGCCCTACCATTAACTGAGTAAGTCCTGCCCTGGTTCAATCTACCAAAATGCATCACCACATATTTGTCAGAATTAAACTCCATCTGCCATTCATCAGCCCACTGGCCCAATTGATCAAGATCCCGCTACAATTTGACATAAATTTATTCACTGTCCACTATGCCACCAATCTTACTTTCATCTGCAAACTTACTAACCAGGCCTCCTATATTCTCATCCAAATCATTAATATAAATGACAAATAACAGTGGATCCAGCACTGATCCCTGGGGCACACCGCTCAGTTTGAGCCTCCAGTTTGAAAAACAGTTCTCTACAACCACTGTCTTGCTTCTGTCAAGAAGCCAATTTTGTATCCAATTAAATACCTCACCCTGGATCCTGTGAGATTTAATTTTATGCAACAACCTATCATGCAGTACCTTGCCAAAGTCCACGTAGACAACATCAACTGCACTGCCCTCATCTACCTGCTTGGTTACCCCTTCAAAAAACTAAATTTGAGAGACATGATTTTCCACTCACAAAACCATGCTGACTATCCCTAATCAGTCCTTGTGTCTCTAAATGCCTGTATGTCCTGTCTCTCAAAATACCTCCCAACAATTTACCCACCACAGATGTGAGGCTCACTGGCCTGTAATTTGCAGACTTTTCCCTGCAGCCCTTTTTAAACAAAGGCACAACATTTGTCATTCTCCAATCTTCAGCACCTCACTTGTGACTATCGATGATTCAAATATCTCGGCTAGGGGACCGGCAATTTCCTCCCTTGCCCCACATAATGTCCTGGGATACACTTCATCAGGTCCCAGGGATTTATCTACCTTAATGCTCATTTGGGTGCACCCAAGGTAGTCGAACTAATTTAGGGTGAATTTTACTGCAAGGACACGTTTAACCAATTGATTGGTGAATCTTCTATCTATTTCAGAGAGAACAAAACATTCCTCTGTCAGCCAGAGTTTCAAAAAGCTGATTAATTCAATGCAGAATACAGTCAACCCACTACACTTCACAGATGTGAAGGATAGGAAGGAAAAAAATTCTGTTCTGTCTAGTTTTTCCCTACTTTGATTAATTTCAAACTCAAAAGCAGTTGCATGGTCTTGTACCTAACATCTGCTACCGTTCATTGGGAAGGTTAATGGAAGAAAAATTAGATAGAATGAATAATGAAGTGTCCAGATTGTTATGTCCAAAATCATTAGTATGCACTAAAGTTGTGGAAAGAGTGCAGTCAGCAAAACCTTTGGATCTCCAAAACAAACTTACATTACAGTAGCACAAAATTGCTCAAATGCAAGAAAGCAATTTGGATCTTTTCCATCTTTATAAAAGCTATAATTTTTCACCACTTAACAGGATGATTGAGCCCTCTGACATTCCATGTGACCACTTTGAAACGGAGACAATTTAAGACCTGCAAAATATTTTGCTTATTGTTTTCACTGAAATCAAACTACTAAAAGGAGCTTACACATCTGCTTTCTCAGTAACTTGGGAAGTACCTGCAGTGTTTAGAATTAGTACTCCATTAACTTATGATTGCATAACGAAGTAAATCTGAAAGTGTAAAAGCCAAAAACACATTAGCCCACTTGACAAGGCCATGCAATGAAGGCCATAAGACTCAACTGAGGTTAAACTGTGATAAAATCATGTATGCGTGTCACTACAATGACATTCAAATGATTAACTCTTAGTTGCTTTTACCAATTTAACTAACCAGAAATATTTGGAATTAACACTGGCATTGATAGGCACACTGGGAGGACAATATTGTTGCCAATATTAATTTATTAGTGTCACAAGTAGGCTTACATTAACACTGCAATGAAGTTACTGTGAAAATCCCCTTCTCACCACACTCCGGCGCTTGTTTGGGTACACTGAGGGAGAATTTAGCATGGCCAATGCACCTAACCAGCACATCTTTCGGACTGTGGGAGGAAACCGGAACACCTGGATAAAACCTACATAGACGTGGAAAGAATGTGCACAGACAGTGACCCAAGCTGGAAATCGAACTCCGATCTCTGGCACTGGGAGACACTGTGTAACCACTATGCCACCATTGCAACAGCTAAAAAAAAATCTCGAGAGCATTTCTCTTTTAGCAAGAACAGCAGTTTGCAGATGATACCAATCCGCAGGAGTAATTTGAAAAAGGTGACCCAGGAATTACAAGATTAATTGAACTGATGGTGTAAGTGGATAGAAAAATGGGAAATAATTCAATGCAGAGACACATGAAATAGAGTATATGGGGCTGAGGTCTAGAAAAAAACACTGGTATTCAATCAATCCAGTTAAAAAAGCTCAGGGTGAAGTCAAATTAAACAGGTCAGTGCTCAATACAGTGAATGCAGAAAGCTGTAGAGTAAACTGTGGAATTCAAGTCAGTAAGTAACGTTTAAGTGCTCTGGTCAGACCGCACCTCAAGTACTGCATTCAGTTCCCATCACTGGTGCAGAAGGGGGGCATTGGACCACTGAAGGCAGCATTGAGAAAAACCTCCAGATTGGTCCAGGTAGGACTGACCTGGAGTCTCCAGGAATTGAAGATCAATCTCCAGCACCCAACTCTGTGCAATCCTGGCAGAAAATCATAGGGATATTGTATAATGATTGGTTCCCCCACCCCTTCCAATTCTGATAGAATCCCTACAGTGCAGAAGGAGGCCATTTGGCCCATTGAGCCTGAACTGACAACAATCCTAGCCAGGCCCTATGCCTGTAACCCGACATATTTACACCGCTAATCCCTGGCACTAAGGGGCAATTTAACATGGCCAACCACGCTAACCTACAGATCTTTGGACTGCGGGAGGAAATGTGCTGTTCCTGCATGATGTGGGAGCTGGTGGGCCCCAGTGCGATTCCCAGTGAGCATGTCTGCAGTAAGCGTCGGTTGCATGAGGAACTCCAGCTCAAGGTTGACGAGCTGGATTCTGAGCTTCGGACACCGCGACACATCAGGGAGGGGTAGGGTTACCTGGACGCTGTGTTTCAGGAGACATTCACACTCCTTAGACTAACTAATTCAGCCGGTGATTAGGGACAAGAGGGTGTGGTTGCGAGTGAGGCAGGAAGTGGGAAGGAGGAGGCAGGAAGTGGGATCCTGGAGGTAGAGTTCCAAGAGCCTCAGTCCCTGAATCTGTACAACAGGTTTGAGTTTCTTGCTCCCAGTGTGGACAGGAACGGGGACTGCAAGGAGGACGAGCAAATTCACCATGGCACTGTGGTGCAGGGAACCGTTCAAATGCAGGAGAAAAAAAAAGAAATGTAGTAGTAATTGGGGATAAGGTAGTTAGGGGCATTGATGCTGTTCTTTGTGACCAGGATTGAGAATCCCAAAGGTTGTGTTGCCTGCCTGGTGCTCAGGTCCAGGATATTTCATCTGGGCTGCAGAGCAACTTGAAGTGGGAGGGTAAGAATACAGTTGTCGTGGTCCACATAGGTGCCAATGACATAGGTAGAACAGGAACCGAGGTTCTGCTAAGGGAATATGAAAAGCTAGGAGCTAAATTAGAAAGCAGAACCAACAAGGTGGTAATCTGGATTACTACCTGAGCCACGAACAAATTGGCACAGGGTCAATAAGATTAAGGAGATAAATGCAGGGCTCAAAGACTGGTGTGGGAGGAATGGGTTTGAATTCATGGGACATTGCCACCAGTATTGAGGAAGATGGGACCTGTTCAGATGGGATAGTCTTTGTCTGAATCGTGCTGGGACCAGGGTCCTGGCAAATCGTAGAACTAGGGCTGTAGATAGGACTTTAAACTAAATAGTGGGGGGGAGGGTTCAGGGGTGGGGGAAATTACAAAATCTTAACTAAAGGAGAGGGTACGTGTGCAGGTTAATGATGAGGACATTCAACTAGTTAAAGGAGTCGAGGGCTTTGGAGAGGTTAGTAACATTTCCGGGCCATGTAATAGGACAGAGAGTATAGAAGGTGGCAGGAATCTAACCTCAGGCAGAGTTAAAAAGGTGACAAGCACGAGAAGGGAGGTGGTCAACGCAGTGCAGGGAGATGGTCTGGGGGAGGATAATCAGTTTGCGACAGAAAGGAACAGAGCACGCAATCAAAAGAATGCACTAACAAATCGGGTCCAGATAAAGGCTAGCATAAAGACACTTTACCTGAATGCACAAAGCATTCAAAACAAAGAGAATTAGTTGACGGCACAGATCAGTACAAATGGGTACGATCTAGTGGCCATTACAGAAACGTGGTTGCAGGGTGACCGGGACTGGGAACTGAATATCCAGGGGTATCAGATATTTCGGAAGGATAGACAGGAAGGAAAAGGAGGCAGGGTAGCTCTGTTAATTAAGGATAACATCAGGGTAGTGAGAGACGATATAGGCTCTAAGGAGTGAAATGTGGAATCGTTGTGGGTGAAGATAAGGAATAGTAAGGGGAGAATGTCACTGGTCGGCGTGGTCTATAGGCTCCCAAATAATAACTTCGAGGTGGGGCGGGCTACAAACAAGCAAATAATGGATGCATGCAAAAACGGAACAGCAATAATCATGAGGGATTTTAACCTGCATATCGATTAATTGACTCAAGTCGGACGTGGTGGACTTGAGGAAGAGTTCTTAGAACGCTGTCGGGATAGTTTCCTCGAACAGTATGGTACAGAACCTACGAGGAAGCGAGTTATCTTGGATCTGGTCCTGTGTAATGAGACAGGTAAAATTAAAGACCTTCTTGTGAGGGATCCTCTTGGAATGAGTGATCACAATATAGTTGAATTTCTAATACAGGTGGAGGATGAGAAAGTAGGGTCCCAAATCAGCGTCCTTTGCTTGAACAGAGGGGAGTACAATAGGATGAGGGCGGAATTAGCTAATGTAGACTGGGAGTGCAGACTAGTTGGTAGGACTTCAGCAAGGCGTTTGATAAGGTCCCCCATGCAAGACTTCTTGAGAAGGTGAGAGGGCATGGGATCCAAGGGCCTTTGGCCTTGTGGATCCAGAACTGGCTTGCCTGCAGAAGCAGAGAGTGGTTGTGGATGGGTCTTTTTCAGCATGGAGGTCAGTCACCAGTGGAGTGCCCCAGGGATCTGTTCTAGGACCCTTGCTGTTCGTCATTTTCTTAAATGACCTAGATGAGGAAGTGGAGGGATGGGTTAGTAAGTTCGCTGATGACACGAAGGTCGGTGGTGTTGTGGATGGTCTGGAAGGATGTCAAAAGTTGCAGCAGGACATAAATAGGATGCAGGACTGGGCGGAGAAGTGGCAGATGGATTTCAACGCGGATAAATGTGTAGTCGTCCATTTTGGCAGAACCAACGGGAGGAACGAGTACACTATCAAGGGCAGGAGTCTTAGTGTTGAACAGCAGAAGGATCTTGGGGTCCAGGTCCACAGGACTCTTAAATCGGCCTCGCAGGTGGAGGATGTGGTCAAGAAGGCATATGGTGTACTGGCCTTCGTTAATCGAGGGACTGAGATTAGGAATCGGGAGGTAATGCTGCAACTTTATAAGACCCTTGTCAGGCCTCATTTGGAGTACTGTGCGCAGTTCTGGTCGCCTCACTATAGGAAGGACGTAGAAGCTATTGAAAGGGTACAGAGGAGATTTACAAGGATGTTGCCTGGGCTGGGAGGCATGCCTTATGAAGTTAGGTTGAGGGAGCTGGGACTCTTTTCCCTGGAGAGACGAAGGTTGAGAGGCGACCTGATAGAAGTTTATAAAATGTTGAGGGGAATAGATAGGGTGGATTCTCAGAGGCTATTTCCCCGGGTTGAAATGGTCGCTACGAGAGGACACAGATTGAAGGTGCGGGGAGGCAAGTACAGAAGTGATGTTAGGGGTAAGTTTTTCACTCAGAGGGTGGTGAGTGAATGGAATCGGCTGCCGTCAGTGGTGGTGGAGGCGAACTCGCTGGGGTCTTTTAAAAGACTTCTGGATGAGTATATGGGTTTTAATGGGATTGGGGGTTATAGATAGGTCTATAGATTGGTAGGTGTTGATGTGATCGGCGCAACTCGTGGGCCAAAGGGCCTGTTTGTGCTGTGGTGTTCTATGTTCTATGTTAGCTGAGGGACAGTAGAGGATTTTTAAGGAATTTTTCTCATTACTCAGCAAAGATATATTCCAGTAATAAAGAAGGAATGTAAGAAAAGGGACAACCAGCCGTGGATAACTAAGGAAACAATGGAGAGTATTAAGTTAAAAACGGATGCGTACAGAGTGGCCAAAACTAGTGGGGAATTAGAAGATTGGGAAAGCTTTAAGAAAACAATAAAGAACTACTAAGAAGGCGATAAAGAAAGGAAAGATAGATTATGAAACTAAGCTAGCACAAAATATAAAAACTGAGAGTAAAAGTTTTTACAAATGTACAAAAAGAGTGGCTAAAGCAAATGTAGGAAACTTATGAGGAGAGGCTGAATAAACTAGGCTTGTACTCGTTAGAGTTTAGAAGAATGAGGGGAGATCTCATTGAGACATATAAGATGATGAATGGGATGGATAGGATAGAGGTGGAGAGGCTCTTCCCACTCAGAAAGGACAGTAGGACTAGAGGGCACAGCCTCAAGATAAAGGGGGGGCAGTTTAGAACGGAGTTGAGGAGGAACTTCTTCACTCAAAGGGTGGTGAATCTCTGGAATTCTCTGCCCATTGAAGTGGTGGAGGCTGCCTCGCTAAATATATTTAAGATGCGGGTTGATAGGTTTTTTTTATAGGCAAGGGGGTTAAGGGTTATGGGGAGAGGGCAGGAATGTGGAACTGAGACACGACAGTTCAGCCATGATCTTATTGAATGGCGGGGCAGGCTCGAGGGGCTAGATGGCCTACTCCTGCTCCTATTTCTTATGTTCTTATGTTCTTATTAAGACGAGAAGGGGGATTTAATAATGGGAAACAAGGAAATGGCCGAGGCCTTAAACAAGTTTTGCGTCCGTCTTCTCGGTAGAGGACACAAATAGCTTACCGAAAATTGACGGTCGTGGGACTATAGGGGGTGAGGTCCTTAAAACGATTACTGTTACTAAAGAGGTAGTGCTTGGTAGGCTAATGGGACTAAAGGTAGACAAGTCCCCGGGCCCGGATGGAATGCATCCCAGGGTACTAAAAGAAATGGCAGAATAGCAGATGCGTTAGTTGTAATTTATCAAAATCCACTGGACTCTGGGGAGGTGCCAACTGATTGGAAAACAGCTAATGTGACGCCACTGTTTAAAAAAGGAAGTAGACAAAAGGCGGGTAACTACAGTCCGGTTAGCTTAACGTCCATAGTTGCGAAAATGCTAAAACTCATCATTAAAGAAGAAATAGCAGGACACCTGGAAAAGAATGTTCAAATCTAGCAGACGCAACATGGATTCATGAAGGGCAAGTCGTGTTTGACGAATTTACTGGATTTTTATGAAGATGTGACTAGTGCAGTTGACAGAGGGGAGCTAGTGGATGCGGTGTTTTTAGATTTCCAGAAGGCATTCAATAAGGTGCCTCACAAAAGGTTGCTGCATAAGATTAAGGTACACGGAGTTGGGGGTAAAGTGTTAGCGTGGATTGAGGATTGGCTATCTAACAGGAAGCAGAGAGTTGGAATAAATGGGTGCCTTTCCGGTTGGCAGTTGGTGACTAGTGGCATGCCGCAGGGATCGGTGCTGGGGCCTCAACTGTTTACCATGTCCACAAACGATCTGGAGGAGGGGACCGAGTATAGGGTAACAAAGTTTGCTGATGACACAAAGATGAGTGGGAAAGCGACTTGCGTGGAAGACACGGAAAGTCTGCAGATAGATTTGGATAGCGAGTGGGCAAAGGTCTGGCAGATGGAGTATAACGTTGGCAAGTGTGAGGATATCCACTTTGGAAGGAATAATAGTAAAATGGACTATTATTTAAATGGTGAAAAATTACAACATGCTACCGTGCAGAGGGATGTGGGGGTCCTTGTGCATGAATCGCAAAAACTCAGTTTGCAGGTGCAGCAGGTGATCAAGAAGGCAAATGGAATGTTGGCCTTTATCACGAGGGGGATAGAGTATAAAAGCAGGGAGGTCTTGCTGCAATTCTACAAGGTACTGGTGAGGCCACAATTAGAGTACTGTGTGCAATTTTGGTCCCCTTATTTGCAAAAGGATATATTGGCCTTGGAGGGAGTACAGAGAAGGTTCACCAGGTTGATACCGGAGATGAGGAGGTTAGCTTATGAGGAGAGATTGAGTAGATTGGGTTCGTATTCGTTGGAGTTTAGAAAGCTGAAGGGAGATCTTATAGAGACATATAAGATAATGAAGGGGCTAGACAGGGTAGAGGCAGAGAGATTATTTCCACTTAGAAAGGAAACAAGAACTAGAGGGCACAGCCTCAAAGTAAGGGGGAGTCAATTTAGAACAGAGCTGAGGAGGAACAACTTCTCTCAGAGGGTAGTGAATCTTTGGAATTCTATGCCCATTGAAGCAGTGGAGGCTACCTCGTTAAATATGTTTCAGTCGCAGGTAGATAGATTTCTGACCAATAAGGGAATTAAGGCTTATGGGGAGCAGGCAGGTAAGTGGAACTGAACCACTATCAGTTCAGCCATGATCTTATTGAATGGCGGGGCAGGCTCGAGGGGCTAGATGACCTACTCCTGCTCCTATTTCTTATGTTCTTATGAAACCTACACCAACACAGGGAGAACCTGCAAACTTCACTCAGTGACCCAAGACCAGAATCAAACCTGTGTCCCAGATACTGTGTGAGGCAGCAATGCTAACCACCGTTACAGTGTGCCACCTCAAATGTTGAAGTTAAAACTGAAATGTGCATTTCTGCAGGCTTATTATTTACAGAAATGGCATAATTGTTCTTTTCATAATTCTTCTTGTGAAGAATGAGGCAAATGAAAGCCATCATTGGAGGCATCAGAAAGCACAATAATTGCAATTATATGTTTTCTTCCGATGGAATGTTTCGGAAATTCTCGAGAGAGTTTTCATTGTAAAAATGGTTCCTCATGCTAATATATTTCTTTTAGTGCTCATTAGCAGATGCGATCTTGGTTCCTTTTTTTAAGTCGCCTGATTGGAAGCAGTTAATTTCATGCGTCTTTGAAATAGTAATCAGGATGCTACTAAAGTTTGTTTTGTAAAAAAGCTAAGAAAGAGGAGAGCTGTATTTAACAGCTGGTCTTAAAGCTAGAAAATGTTTCAGGCAATCAGCAATTAGTTAATAGATGGGGTGGGGGGTGTGGTGGGGAGGGGATTGGGGGGGGTGGGGAGCGGGGGTGGAGGTGGTGGTGGTAGGGGAAATGGGAGAAAGAGGATGCGTTCCATCTGCCAGACAAAATGAAAGAGTATTTGGAAGAAGAATTGAAGGGTAATGGAAAACTGTTAACGGAGATCCAACTGAGATTGCAATTTAAATTTGTTTGCGATCTATTCTGTGTAGTTAGCCAAACTTGGTAACTTGTTACAATCATATGAAAATGTTGATGGCAATTTATAAAAATGAGCCTCGTTTCTGGGTGAGCCAGGTTTTTGCTGAATGTTAGACAAATGATTCAAATGCAAGCTTTGGAGATTGCAAAATATCTGTGGAATTGCGCAGAAAAATCTATGAGTTTCTTCATAAAAACAAAATCTAGGGTTTTTGCCTTCACTACTCATTCAGGAAGTATATTCTGTCCACTGATCATTTCTTGTATAGTAAAGTATCTAATGCCTCAGTCTGTATATGCCTTTAATAGTTTGTACCCATGTCCTTTGACCTTCTCTTTGTAATTTTCCAGTTTTACTGTTTCCAGTCTCCTAACGCATAAACTCATTAAAATAACTTATTTCGCAGCTCAACATCCCAGGTTTCTCCTGTCCTACTTCATAACTTTAGCCTTAGTCAGGATAAACACTTGGAGTTAGAGGACCTGAGTGGGATTGTTGTCAGTGCAGACTCAATGGGCCAAATGGCCTCCTTCTGTACTGTAGGAATTCTATGATTCTATTAACAAATCGCAAAACGATCGCCAAGGTCTAACTGGAATATTGGTGCAACAAGTAGAAAACTGCAAACGAACCAAGTTACCGCATGCAAAATATTTCATAATTGGAAGCCTTTCTTTTCCATAATGATGCAAGGAATTAAAGGAATTTATTTTATAAAAGAGTGAAATATGCCACATACAGCAGCAACCAAGAAAGCAAATGACAGCATCGCAGACTTAATTCAGCGCTATGTTGATGCAGCTCCTGAATGTAGAGGGAGTGCAGAATCAAAGTGCTCTCCCCACTCCAAAGTAGTTAAAAGGAAAGCAGAAGCAAAAAGGAAAAAATCCAATCTCAGAGTCAGGAGCTTACATCATGGAAACAGGCCATTCAGCCCAATTTGTCCATGCTGCCCTGACCTCGACGACTGCATGATAAGGCACACAGATGGGTCAACGTCCAACACTTCATCAGTCACAGTTTAAAAGATCCCAATAATTTTATTTAATTAGCACATACCTCACACAAAAAAAATTCCATCATACAACCGTATTGCAATGCAAACAGCAATGTGATTGAACGAGGATCTGCCCTAATAACTAATCAAACATGATTTCAAATCATGGCAAGCCTAAGAAGTTGAGTTTAATTTTTAAATGAATTAAGAATTAGTTGTAACAGTGTGTCACGATGATGCTGAACTTTCTTTAGGGAAGGTAACCTGCAGAATTTGCTCAATCTGATTAAGTGTTTGAATCCAGTCCTCCAGCAACTTGGTTGAATTTTAACTGCCTTCAGAAGCAGCTGTGAGCAAGATTCTCACTACAAAGAACAACACAAATCAATTTCGCCACAGTGACTGGTTTTATTTAAGAAGGTCTATCACTCTCTTCTCAGGACAGCTAGGGATGGGAATAAATGTCGGTATTGCCACTGATGCTTACATATGTTAAAAAAAGATCGCTTCTAAAATGTATAAATTAACAGTATTTCCACAATGCAATCAAGGAAACAAAAGCAACTTAGGCCTATTAGAAGTGTATTAAAAGCCCCCAGCTATTAATTTCCTTCTATCAGTTCCTAATACAGTGCTCTCTTTTTTGAAATAAATGGCTTTTGTCAAAAGATCTATACTTGAAACGTTAACTCAAGTTGACTGGAAGCTCGTGATGCCGAGATCAAAATCCTGAACAACGGGAATTGCAAGGTTCTCTACTGCATCTTTTTCAGTGGAAGATGATTAATTGACTGTCATCATGGCAAAGTTCACAGTCTAATTATTCTGCCTCCCTAATTGGTTGAAGTAAAGGCTAATGGATAGTAACTATTTGGTTGTAGCTGATTAATTATGTTCACCTATTAAGTCAACATTAATACTAACAAAATTTCTTCACTGATCAGAATGCATAGAATTTCTCTGGGTAGTTACATGTTTTTTATTTGTATATTTGCACTACATATGTATAAAACCCTGTCCAACATTAATGCCAACATTAAGGGCATTTAAATGATCACTGGATAAACATATGGATGATATTGAAATAGTGTAGGTTAGATGGGCTTTAGGTTGGTTTCACAGATCGGCGCAACATCGAGGACCGAAGGGCCTGTACTGCGCTGTAATGTTCTATGTTCTATAAATCTGTGTGTCACTGGTCAAGAACGTAAACTGATTTATAAGTATACATAATGGGGCACTGTTCAAGGATCAATGTGAACCCTATGTTAAAAAACATTGACCTTCATTTTTGTTACCATTCATCAAGCCCTGCAGCAAGTCATCTCCGTTTGAAGAGATGTGTTATAGTTGTTAAATATATATTAGCAGCTGTGGCTGTTCAAGTCAGGGTCAAAAGCTCAGAAAAGATAGGAGCTGTCAGAATTAATTTAATTCTACTCAGACAAAGGCAACAGTGGATAGATAGCTGCTTATTCAACCTAAATGGTTTTACTTACCTTGACTGATCACTTGGTTAAGTCAGCCACCGATGTGCAAATTTTGAGGAACACCATCTCTGCCTCTTCGAATGACTCAAGAGTGCAAATTTTAGTTGGCAAGCAGAAGTTAGTCATGTTTACATTTTGCAAACATTATTCATCTTTCTAGCTACCTAACAGGCGTACTGATGAACACAGAAAGTTTGATTCTAAACTTTTCACCCATGCAGCTGTTTAAGTTAAATAGCTTTATGGGTATGATAAATAGTCAATCAAGTTGCCTTATCTAACACAGTCTACATTCAAGTTTAATTTTATCTCTTGGATTGCTGCTTAATAGAATTACCTCAGCTTACAAATGAGCCATCTTTCCTCTCCCTTTGTGTTTTCAGCTTATGCTTTAGACAAGGTTTGCTTTGTTCCAATTTCTACTTATTTTTGTTACAGTTGCAGTCAGAATTCAAGTTACTCCCACAGACACTTAAATTTCCCAAATTAGGACTGTAAGTACTTCATTTTGCTCGCGATTCACTCCACTGCATTATGTCTAAAAACATTAAGTTTTTGAACTACTATACAAGTTCGACAAGCCTCTACTATTCATCATCTACTTTGCATCTATTTGGCATCTTTAAGGTAAGCAGTGTCTCAGAGATGGCTTTCTCAAGGGCAATTAAGGATAGGCAGTAAGTTCACATCCCAGGAATGAATCAAAAAGAGGCAAAATATGGATGCTGAACACTAACAGAAGAATTACGATCATCCTCATTTTAAGATGTAGATTTTGAGCAGGTAGCCAGGTGGAAAACTTCAGAAAATTAACAGCGTGAGGTTGATGGCTTTGCCGTCAATGGAGCCAAAGGAGAGATACAGATACAAGTTGTAATAATCTGGAACACCGTCTAAAATAGGGGCCTGAAACAGATTTAACATCTTTCAAAACAGAACTGACTAAAATATTTGAAAAGGAAAAGTTTGCAGAGCTACGGGGAAACACTAAAAATATATTTTAAAAGGTGTGAATTTGAAGCTGCTAAGATGGCATAAGGTTGGGCATTCAGATTTCTTGTGGAAATCACTACTCCTGAATTGTTTCGTAGCATATCAAGCACTATAGGGATAAGGTAGGAAACTGGAGTTAATAAAATCAGTCAAAATCTCGCTGAATAGCAAAGCAGGTTCATGGGCTGTGTGGCTTACTGCTGCTCTTATTTCTTACTGTTCTCCCAGGGCATATTATTTACCAGATTACTTTGGACAGACAAGGATATATGTTGATGTCATGGCATACTTGTCTTTGCTTATGGAACGGATTCTTCACATTAAGTATGATAAAATGTATCTGGACAGCATCTGAATTACAGATAATATATTCCATAGCACTGGAGAGATGTTGTCAATTGTCAACAAGATTCTGGCCAGAGCAGCTTCATAGATATTGTTAATGCTTACACCAGATTTCAATGTTCATCCTACAAACCTAACAGCTGTTTGTACCAAATCCTTAAATCAATTACCCAAGCCTGCTCTTCATATGTTAAAGTGAGCTTCTTGTATTTTGAACCTATCTTTTTAATAGCAATGGTTTAATTACTATAATGCTAAAATGCACACAACTTTTTAACATCAGCAATAATGTACCACAAGGTAAATGATTATACATCATTTCAGAAACTCTGATACTCTTACCTGCTGTGTTCCTTCAATTGTATACAAAATTTGACATGGACATACAACAGCAACAATATATTTTTTGGCCAGCTTGGGCTAAGTCTGCAGCATAATACTCCAAGCCAGGAACAAATCTTCTTCGGCAAGGAAAAATTATTGAGACTGCCCAAAATTGCGTAGACTTTCACCTCTTTCCAGATCAAAACTGTTGAGTTATAGCCTAAGTCACCATAGCCAAACAAGTACGGAAAAGACAAACACATAAAATGATGTTACTTCCATGTAAGGATTTGCGAACACCTGTAAGCAGTTTAAAAACAGAAGCTGCTGGGATAAAGTCATAAGAGAGCTAATGTTCTAATCTAAACCAATGCTCCTTCCCCCCATTTTCAGTTAAATATATAAATCCCTAAAAATGACAGGACAAGTTGAAAAAGCTTCAAAATGATGTGGAAATTAGGGTGTTAGAAATAGAAACACAGTACAGAAGTTTAAAAAACATTCTAAATCTGCACAAATATCTGGATAAATGATAATTAGAACATGAGCATCTTACTTTAGGAAAAACATCGAGGTAACAGACTGAGCACAAAAGCATGGTGGCACAGAGGTTAGCACTGCTGCCTCAAAGCGCTAGGGAGCCGGGTTGAAATCCTGGCTTAGGTCACTATCTGTGTGGAGTTTGCATGTTCTCCCGTGTCTGTGTGGGTTTTCTCTGGGAGCTCTGGTTTCTTTACACAGTCCAAAGATGTGCTGGTTAGGTACATTGACCCGAACAGGTTGCAGAATGTGTCAAATAGGGGAATTTCACGGTAACTTCATTGCAATGTTAATTCAAGCCTTACTTATAACTAATAAATAAACTTCACTTTTTACTTTTATCAGGTAAGAGACACTTATCGGCACAGAAGGTTAAAAGATCTGACGAACGTGTTTGAAATTCTGAGAGTTTTTCTATAGCTAAGTGGGGTTCAGATCAGGCAGCATCATGAGTGCTGTCAAGTCTTGTCCTACTCTGCCACAATCAACAGTCAAGATAATGCCCAGCTACTTTTCTTCACTATTAAGATCCTTCTTAAATCCCTGTCCTTCCAACTTCACCCCTCACAAGGATAAGTAGTTCATGAGTTTATCACCATCCATTCACTGCCTCTCCTGCTTCACCCTTGTCCATCAAGCCAAAGTTTTAAAAGCCTTTAAAAAATGAAAATCCATAATGAAATTCACTTGGATAACTATGCATTAGTAAAGGAGAACAAGCATGGATTTGAGAAAGGTAAATGGTTTTTAATTCATCTGATTGTATTTATTTAGAGAGAGATGATGCCATGTACGTGGACTTCCAACATGTGTTTCATACAGTGCTACATAACTTTATTGCCAATTTGCCTGTCCCAGTCTACTTGAAAATTCAAGTCCCCCACAATTATTTTCCTTTGTTACAAGCTCCAATAATTTCTTCCTTAATGTTCTCTCCAACTGTATAACAAATGTCAGGGGCCTGTTAACTACTCCCATTGGTGTGTTCTGACTTTTGCTATTCCTAATTTCCACTCATACAGATTTCATGATCTGCAGAGGCTAGATGCTTTCTCACTAAAATCCTGATGCATCCTTCATTATAAAGAATACCCCATCTCTTTGCCATTATGTTTATGTTTCAAAATATTGTGCACCGTGAAATATTTATTTCATAAGATAGGACACTACAGCACAAACAGGCCCTTCGGCCCACGAGTTGCGCCAATCACATCAACACCTACCAATCTATAGACCTATCTATAACCCCCAATCCCATTAAATCCCATATACTCATCCAGAAGTCTTTTAAAAGACCCCAGCGAGTTCGCCTCCACCACCACTGACAGCAGCCGATTCCATTCACTCACCACCCTCTGAGTGAAAAACTTACCCCTAACATCACTTCTGTACTTGCCTCCCCGCACCTTCAATCTGTGTCCTCTCGTAGCGACCATTTCAACCCGGGGAAATAGCCTCTGAGAATCCACCCTATCTATTCCTCTCAACATTTTATAAACTTCTATCAGGTCGCCTCTCAACCTTCGTCTCTCCAGGGAAAAGAGTCCCAGCTCCCTCAACCTAACTTCATAAGGCATGCCTCCCAGTCCAGGCAACATCCTTGTAAATCTCCTCTGTACCCTTTCAATAGCTTCTATGTCCTTCCTATAGTGAGGCGACCAGAACTGCGCACAGTACTCCAAATGAGGCCTGACAAGGGTCTTATAAAGTTTAACAAAAAGTGTGTATCTGCAAATAAGGAAAACTAAGTTTCAAAAAAAATGAAATCTAAAGGTTCTTTATCTGAGCATATAAAGCATCTGCAATAAGATAGATGAATTAGTGGCAGAAATAACGATCATAATCTTGTAATCATGTTTCTGAAATGGAAATCAGATTCAAATCATTTAACTCTATTTGTGCCACTAATTCATCTATCTTATTGCAGATGCTTTATATGTTCAGATAAAGAACCTTTAGATTTCATTTTTTTGAAACTTAATTTTCCTTATTTGCAGATACACACTTTTTGTTAAACTCGTTGTCCCTTCCTGTCCCACTCTGCTTATTTTTACCCCTTTTGCTATACTTTATTGATGTCTCCATCTCTCTCTGTTCACCTCAACCCTCCCCACCGGTTTATCAAAGGCCCGAGCCACAACTCTTATTATATGACTGGCCAGGATACTGGTTCCAGCCCAGTAGAAGTAGAGCCCAACCCAATGGAATAGTTCATTATTCCCCAAGCACTGATGCCAGTCTGATGTGAATCAAATTTCCCCCTTCATACATCACTCTTTAAGCTGTGTGATTCATTCTCCAATCTGTTTAACCTTTTGCCTATTAACCTTCATTAACAAAGTATAGAGCATAAAAACATGGACTTTATGATGTGCATTTACAAAGCACTGGTCTGACCTCAATCAAAGTAGTGTATCCAATGCCCATACCGCACTTTAGGAAGGACACGAAGGCTTTAGAGAAGATAAAGAAGAGGTTTCTGAGGATGGTTCCAAGATAGAGACTTCAGTCATGTGGACAGACTGGAGTAAATGGGATTATTCTCCTTAGAGAAGGTTAAAAAATTTGATCAAGGTGTTCAAAATCACAAGACATCTAGACAGAGTACATGGCGAGAAACTGTTCACACTGACAGAACAGTCAAGAACTAGAGTAAGCAGAGTTAAAGTGATTGACAAAAGAGCCAATGGTGACATTTGGAAAAACGTTTTTGAGCAGCGAGTGCTCAGGATCTGAAGAATGTGGCAGGAGCAGGTTCAATCGTGGCTTTCAGAAGGAAATTGGATAGGCAGCTGAAAAGGTAAAATGTGCAGAGCTACAAGGAAAGCGCAGAAGAACAAGATTAGCCAAGTTGTTCTTGCAGAGAGTCAGGAGGGACACAACAGATGGAAAACTCTAACGAGAATACCTCATTTGCTGTCCATGCTCTTTTCACCCACGGTGTCCACCTTGAAAACTGTGGCTCTATCTCTGCCTCTATTTCCCCTTCAAATATCTTGGAACACGGCGTCAGCTTCAAAATCCACACCCACCTGCCCTATAACTGTCTTAATCTCTTCAATGAAGTTTCAATTCTTGTCACAGTACTGAAACATTCCTAAACAACACCACAGCCAGCGTTATCTGACCACAATGTGTAAGTTCTTCTCATCCATTCTACAGCCTTTGTCACAGTAACCATACTATCTTCGTCCAGTTCACTTGAAGTGCCCTCACTTGGTTTCACTCTTACCTATGGTTATACCCAACTAATACAAGCAAGAGGCTTCTCTATTTGTCCGTGTGTGGTCACCCACATTCTTCAAGGAGCTACCTCATCCACTGGCGACATCATCTGCAGACATGGGGCAACTTCACATGTATGCTGATGAAAGCCACCAAACCTTACCTAACCTTGGTCATCTCCTTCAATGCTTGGTTGATATTTATCTGACTAAGACCAAAGAGACAAAATTTCCTCATTGGGGAACAAAAGTCGTTGCCTTCAGTGCTCAACATGAAGTCCATACCTTTATCATTAATTCAATTCCACTTTGTAGACCCTGTCTGAAGGTAATCTCACAAGCAACATCTCTGACCTACTCAACTTCCAGCTGAGCCTCTGATCCCAGATGCTCACCATCACAAAGGCTGCCTATTTCCATTTCCATTAAATATACGATAGTGTGCTAATGTTACTCAACCAGCAATCTGGACGTCTGGAATAAAAATCCACAAAGCAAAACTCAAATCACATCATGTCAGTTTGAGAACTTAAAAAACCTGGCAAAAAAGAAGAGTGATCACAAAGTTGCGGGACTGTCATTAAAAACACATCTGGTTCACCAAAGTCCTTACCTAGACTTGCCTGAAAATTCCTCTATTCCCACACCACAGTGACTAATACTCTATTTCCACACCATTTCAATTGACTCAAACGGCCCTTGAAGTGGTCCAGCAGTTGTATCAAAAGCAATGCCCACCACCATCTTCTCTAGCAGAGATAGGTAATAAATACTTGCCATGCCCATAAAGGTCCACATCCCAAAAATTCATTTTAAAAATCTGTCCATCCCCCACACCTGCTGTGGTGCCCTCATTCATGCCTTTCTCCTCTCCATGATCTTTATTACATGCTCTTCCAGGGCTTTGAATACTTAAGTCCAAGGCTGAAACTCAGTAAAGAGTTACTTACTAGCTCTCAACAAGAAGTCTCACAACACCAGGTTAAAGTCCAACAGGTTTATTTGGTAGCACAAACTTTCGGAGTGCTGCTCCTTCATCAAATAGGGGGACATATTGGCACAGACTCAATTTACAAGATAATGGTTGGAATATGAGTTTTAACAGGTAGTCAGGTCTTTAGAGATACAGATAATACGAGTGGAGAGAGGTTAAGCACAGGTTAAAGAGATGTGTATTGTCTCCAGCCAGGACAGTTAGTGAGATTTTCCGAGCCCAGGCAAGTTATGGGAGTTACAGATAGTGTGACATGAACCTAAGATTCCAGTTGAGGCCGTCCTCATGTGTGAGGAACTTGGTTATCAGTTTTTACTCAGCGATTCTGTCGTGAAGGCCCCCTTTACTACGCCTACTCCAGTCCAACGCCAGCATCTCCACATCATAGGTCTCAACAAGCATAGAACAAGCCAAGTATTACTAAACTTTCAAAGAAACTCTACAGTACAGAAGGAAGCCAGTCAGCCCATCAAGTCCATACCGACCACTATCCCACCCAGCCCTATTCCACTTTGAACGTGTGTGTTCAATAAAGAGTACAAAATGAAGTCAGACAAAACTAAGGGTTAGTGCTTCATTCCCTGTTGCAACCACACATCTAATTAAAAAAAGTATTTAGAAATGCACAAGATATACGAGCAATGCTTTACACTGACCTTATAAACTCAAATAACACTACTTGATTACTGGTAAATTTAGGGAACTTTATGCTATTACCTAACATCCACAGAGATTTGGATGGAGCCTGCCAGAACTCTTTGTACTTGTGATCCTTAATAGCCTTTAGCAAGAAAACCTTGTCTGATCTATTGTGCTGAATTTAAAATAACACCTCTGAACAAAAGATCTGGGGAACAGACAAACAAAATAATAGTTCTTAACTGTTGGATAATGTCCATTTTCCTTTAATATTGCAGCACTTGTTGGAATATTTTAACCAATAATACCATTTGATCTTGTGCAATATGCTACACGTTAGCACACTCCCATACCAAAACCATCATTTTTGCCAGTAAAAATTGATATTCTTGGTAGAAGGTCTTGAGTGAAACCTGCAAATTTAATGACTGCAAAATATTGGGCAGGTAGTATTTGTGGTCATGCAGCCATCTGAAATTATAATACTGCAGAATACAAAGCCTTGAATTAAGTCCAGACATACTAGAAAATGTTGGTATCAGAAAGAGGGATGCTCTGTTCAGACAATTTACAAGTTGCACATAGTAAAAGCTGCTTTCACAACAAGACACAGGATAAAAATATTTGTGCATTGTGTTCTCAGACAGGTTCCAGTGGCGGGTCTCCAACAGCTTGAAATGCAGTATTAAAAGCAACAGATAGTGTGCTTTAGATTTCATACAAAATTTAATACCAAAGAAAGGTGAGCTGCTCAAAAGCTACAAAACATTACACTAGTTGCCCATCGCACTTAGGTTGAAAATATCTGACTGGAACATTGATTTACAAGTTCACTACATTAATGGAGTGCACGCGGGCATCTTTCTCATGATATCCCACCACCATTTAATCTTCAGCTCATCCAAAACTCTGCTGCCTGTATCCAATCATTCACCCAATCCTACTCAGCCATCACCACAATCCTTGTTCATGTGCATTGGCTCCCAGTACACACCACCAATGCCATAAACTAAAGATTCATCAAACATGTGGTAGCTGGACCTTCAGTTTGCCTCATCATCATTACCGCTTCCTTTAAGACCTTTCTTGAGACACAGATCTTGGTCACATCTCCTAATCTCTTTAGCTCAACGTCTGCTTTGTTTCTCTTCACTCAGTTGTAAAATGCCTCAAAATGCTTTTCTGTCACAAGTACAAAACATGAAGTTGCTCACTTTCCCCTCCAAGCCACATACCATCCTGACTTGGAAATATATTGTTTATTCACTGTCGCTGAGTCAATATCTTGGAACTCCCTCCCTAACAGTACTATGAGTGTACTTGCACCACATGGTACAAGGCAGTGGCTCACCACCACGTTCTCAAAGGAAATGAGGGATGTGAGCTTTGACAAAGGGTCATCTGGATTCAAAACGTCAACTCCTTTCTCTCCTTACAGACACTGCCAGACCCTCAGATTTTCCAGAATTTTTTCTTTTGGTTCCAATAAAAGCTAGTCTAGCCAGCATCACCTACGTCCCATGAATGAATAGAATAAAACTCAGCAAAACTATAACCAATTATATAGGAATGAATTTTTGCTGCAAGATGCTCTAATAAGCTTCCTAAATAGAGATATTGAGTACAAAGGCAAGGAAGTCATGCTGAACCCTGTAGAGTTACAGGTGTAAAACAAGGAACAGGACTGACTGGAGTTCTGAGTATCGGCATGGGCTCAATGGGCAAATGGCCTCCTTCTGTACTCCAAAAGACTCTATGCTGAGATTCTCTGAAGAACATTTGTATTAACCTTATTTAGAGTGCTTTCTTACACCACTCCCTTCGATTTATTCTTCCGTTCTTCCTTATTTGGCTCAACTTCTTCGATCTCAGCTGCTTGGTATCACACTATGTTTACAACACTCTTATGAAGTGCCTTGGTATGCTTCCTTATGATATAGTTATATAAGCTGCTGTTATTTTCCCCTAGAATATTTATCTTTAACCACTTATAATCCAAATGTCTCATCTATTATGCAAAGCAGTTCATACATTTTAGCACAGGTTTAGTTTTGAAGTTTTACAAAATATACTCAAATTTCACAATGACTTCCTTTATTAATATATAGAAGTTTATTTGGGTAGCTGGGCTAGCTTGGGTAGACGGTGCTTTTTTCAGGGAGATACGAAGGAAGTACTCCATAGTTACGTGAGAAGTGTAGGCATATGTTGTCAAGCGTAGAACATAGGACACTACAGCACAAACAGGCCCCTCGGCCCACAAGTTGCACCGACCATATCCATACCTACCAGGCAATAGAACTATTTGTAACTCCCAATCCCAAGCAGCTTTAGACATGGGAGTTACTTGGACTACAAAGGACCCAAGTACCATTTTCTGTTGCAATAAGGGTACCTCTGTATTCATTTGCACACTGGCGCCAATACAGAGCAGGAATAAGTAGTTGCTATCACTCACCCATTCAACATAACAAGTATTAAAGGGTTTATAACACAGGAGATGGAGCTAACTTCGGACAAATGGGGAAATTCCTAAGACAAGGAGATAAAAGTGAAATAAAGTTTTGACGACAGCTTAACATCGCAACCTTAACATACAGTGGCTGTATCAGCACATTCCAACGGATACAAATAATGGATAAAGGCTGTGCCTGAGCCAGACCCCCCTTCCAACTGTGTGAAGACAGAAAGCTAACCAAAGGGAAGATCGAAGAGGATTAAGAAAAACATAGAGGAATGCTCTTCTCTAAAATGTTTCAAATTCTTGCTTTGTAACATCAAAATGTGCTGCAGCCAATGAAAAAAAGATTAACAATAGTATATAACTGAACACTGTTAAATCTTAACTTTTTCGAAGGCGCCAACATATTTTTAACTATCCGCTTCTTATCAAGTGCTGAAAACCTGAATTCCACAAGCCACACATTTATATCGGTAATTTGATATTTCTGTTCCAAGCAGCTAATCCAACTTGTATATTTTTCTGATAGACTACTAATTCACTTGCATGGTTCCACATAGCAGCAGCATGACAACAAACTGCACATCTGGCACTGAATGAAGAATGCTATTCATGCCAGCCAACACTAATTGCCTGGGTTTCTAGCAGTTCCTACAGATCATACGGCGCAGTATTCCTCTCCATAAATTACCATGACTTTCTGGAACTTGTGCTTCAGCACCACATCCCATGCTGATCGGGCTTTACATCCCAGTGAAGTCATCGGATAAGAATTCTACAAAAATCAACACCTCAAGGCTGAGAGAGATTAAAATAACTGAAGCTTTGAAATTGTAAGTATTTCCAAATTCTAGCCTGGAGCTTCTATTTTTTTTAAGAAGTACTTTCCCTTTCTTAAACTGACATGGCACAGAGGAAAGAAAGCACTTTTTACACAGCACCTCTCACCACCTCAGGACAGGCCAAAAGGCTTTACAGACAAAGTGCAGGTATTGTATTTTGGAATGTGGTCACTATTATAACGTAGGAAACATGGCAGTCAATTTACCACAGTCCTACATGTGAAAATAGTCAGATAATCGAAAGGTTAAATTGCCATAGTCTCAGCCTCCCATCCATTCACTCTGTCTACACTTCACACTGTCTCGGCAAAGCAACCAGCATAATTAAGCACCCCACGCACCCCGGACATTCTCTCTTCCACCTTCTTCCATCAGGAAAAAGATACAAAAGTCTGAGGTCACGTACCAATTCAACTGATTCAAGAACAACTTCTTCCTTGCTGTTGTCAGACTTTTGAATGGGCCTATCTTGCATTAAGTTGATCCTTCTGTACACCCTGTTGTGACTCTAACACTATATTCTGCACTCTCTCATTTCCTTCGGTGCGTACGGTATGCTTTGTCTATATAGCGCGCAAGAAACAATACTTTTCACTGTTTGCTAACACATGTGACAATAATAAATCAAATCAAATAGGTTGTTCTTCTCTTCGAAGGAGAGCGCTGACTGGTGGTCATTTAACCTGAGGATCACCACACCTCAGGCAAGGTTGAGAACGCGGGGCCTTCATTAATAACCTCAGCCGATACTAGAATTGAACCCACATTTCGCTCTGCACACAAACCAGCCATCCAGCCAACTGAACTAACCAACTCCCAATCTATTTCAATGATACTGGTTGGGAGGTATAGGAAAAATCAACAAAGTGCAACAGTAACATTCGTATTTTTATTACTGTTAACCAAAGATATTAAAAAATACAAGACAGTGGCAGGTAAATGAAATTAGGTCTCTGACAAGCCTTGATCTAACTGAATGGCAGAGCAGCTCAAGGGGCTGAATGGCCTACTTATGTTCCTATGCATTTTTTCAAAAGCACAAATGCTGGAAAAGATTTTTTAAAAACCCATAAGGCGCAGAACTGAAAGGTATCAATGTTTTTCTATTTCATTTATATTTCAGGCCCTCAATTAAAGCGCTCAAATGAGAGGCATAGATAAGCTGAATAGTCAGGGGCTTTTTCCCCCCAGAGTGGAAAGATCAACTGCAACAGGGCACATGTTCAAGGAGAGAGAGAGTAGGTTTAGGGGAGATGTGCAGGGAAAGTTTTTCACAGAGGGTGGTGGGTGCCTGGAATGCACTGCCAGCAGAGGTGGTAGAAGTAGGCACGTTAGCAACACTCAAGGCCTTTCTTGATAGGCATATAAACGGGAGGTGAACAGAGGGATAGAAACTGTATGGTTGGTAAGTTGTGGATCTAAATAAGTATTAGGAATTGATGCAGGCTTGGTGAACCAAAGGGTCTGTTCCTTTGCTGGATTATTCTTTGCTCTCTGAGAAATGTACTGTCATGTAGGAATAATGCACTGGTCTGTAATTTTATTTTAATTCAACATTACCCTTCCTTTAACATCCTGCTGCCACTCTCCTGTTAACTGCTCAATTAGTTTGTCTATTTTTGTTACTGCATGATTGTTACATGTTTGCACATTTTTTCCATGCAAGTCACACTATAATTCAGCCTTTGGACTGCAAACTGTTTCTTGAGTAAAATACCATTATTATTTAAAAGCTGCATTAAACATCACATCTTCAGGCAAGTTAACTGTGTACAATCCTCATTAACAGCATTGAAAAAATGTCTATCTATATACCAACAAATTTCATCACCTACTTCAAACAAGTACTTGGTTCAGATTTGTTCTTAATTTATCACTAGCATCATCATCACCATCCCTGAATAATTATTGTTAGGCTACAGAGAGATACACACCACTGTGTCATTACAGGAAACTGCAATGCAAGCTGAAAGAAAACAGTCATCATTTTATTTCCTCACTGAGAAAATAAAACACATTTAGAAAAAAACACCTGGAACAGGACGCTGAATTATCTGGAGCATTATTTACTCATTCTCTTACAACTAGCTCCCATTAATGGAATCTTAAGATTGCACTCCAGGCAAGTAAAAATATTTCATAGAAGCCTTACAGTGGAGAAGGAGGCCATTCGGCCCACTGAGTCTGTACCAACCACAATCCCACCCAGGCTCTATTTCTGTAATTCCACATATTTACCCTGTTAATTAATCCCCCTGACTTTAGGGTCAATTTAGCACGGCCAATCAACCTGACCACTTTTGCCAGAAGTATCTTGAGCACAAGTAAAATGAAATTCAGTTGTGCAGCACTTGTGGCTAATTAATGACACAATTAAAGTAATTTTTATAAAGCAAATATAAATACCACACTTTCAGAATCAGAACTGCCACCATTTTTTGGTTTGGAGACTTGTAATATGACATCTCACTCTGGGTCTTGAATTATGTTACTACAATTTCAAGTAAAGTTGTTGACAATTTACAAAGAAGGTATGTTAAATTTCACAACTTTCCCCTCTAATTTTCAAGAAATGCATTTCTCATCCTCAATCTTCACAGACCCTGCACAGTGACCTATTTCCCATCTCATGCAAGCAAACTGACAAAAGTGAGGGGGTGCACAAAATCAGTCTGCATTAGACTCCAATAATATTTGATTCCAATAATAACCCAACTGACAAAATCTTGCCACTAAGGCTGAAATGCTGGAATCAATTATTAACAAAGCTTTAACAATGGCAGTACAGTGGCTGGCATTGCTGCATCACAATGCAAAATACTTGGATTCAATTCCGACCTTAGGTGACTGTGTGGAGTTTGCACATTCTCCACCTGTCTGTGTGGGGTTCCTCCAAGTCCCCCCAAGATATGCAAATTAGGTGGACTGGCCATGCTAAATTGCTCCTTATTGTCCTAAGATGTGCAAGTTAGCTGGACTGGCCATGCTAAATTACCCCTTATTGTCCCATGATGGGCAGGTTAGGTGGACCGGCCATGTTAATTGCCTTTTAGTATCCCAAGATGTGTAGGTTGGATGGTTTAGCCACAGTAAATGTGTAGGGTTAGAGGATAGGATGGGATAGGGAAGGCGGCCTAGGTAAGTTACTCTATTAGAGGGTTGGTAAAGACCAAGTGGTCTCTTTCTGCAGTGTCGGGATTCTATGAATGGAGTTAGAAAATCATTGCATGATCAGATAAAGTCAACCTAATTTGACGAAAAATGTTTTATTAGGGTTTTTGTGGATGAAATTTGGAGGATCATCAAAGGGAACAAATAGATGTAATTTAGCTCTGTCAGAGTCATCCAGACTCAAAATGTTAGCTCTGTTCTCTCTCAACAGATGCTGTCAGATTTGCTGAGATTTTCCAGCACTGTCTGTTTTGGTTTCTGATTCCAGCATCTGCAGTAATTTGCTTTTACATAAGTAGATTTGCTGAGATTTTCCAGCACTGTCTGTTTTGGTTTCTGATTCCAGCATCTGCAGTAATTTGCTTTTACATAAGTAGGTATAGTATACTGGGATTTCTAAAAGGCACTTGCTAAGGTGCCGTACAAAATATTAATACACAAGATGGAGTTGGAAGCAAAATACTAACAAGGACAGGAAATGGGTAAATGGACAAGAAGCAGAGCATAGAGATAAATGGAGCTATTTCAAGTTGGCATGCTGTAACTGTCACAAGGATCAGTGAGGCCGTCTTGCAATTAAAATCTATATTAATGACTTAGATGAAGAGACTGAGAATATGCATTAAGTTTGCTTACATTTGCTAGGTGGGAATAAGCTGTGAGAAGAGACAAAAGTTGCAAAGAATATAAACAGTTTGCATGATGGACAACAAAGTGCAGATGGCATATGACATGGGGAAGTGTGAGATTATTCATTTTGTTAAAAAGAATGGAAAATCAAAATTTCTTTTAAAAAAAGACATGAAATTTGGAAATATTGATGCCCTGAAAAGCTTGGGTGTACTTGTACAAGAAACACAAAATTAGCATGTAGGTACAGCAAGCAATTAGGAATGAAAAACAGCATATGGACTGCAAATGGTTCAATGAAACAGCTCACCACTACTTTCTCAAGGGAAATTAGGAATGGGCAATAAATGCAGGCTTTGCCAGCAACACCACATCCTATGAACAAATAAAATTTTTTAAATGGTCTTTATTGCAAGCAGATTGGAGTTTAAGAACAAGGATTGGAAGACCACACACCTGGAACACTATGTGTAGTTTTGGTCACCATTTCCATAGCTTGCCTGGGGCTACTGCCAAGCTTAGTAGATTGGGCCCTGGGATGAGAGGATGGGCCTAAATTGAAGGGCTGAGTAAACTGGGCTTATACTCATTGGAGTTCGAGAAGAATGAGGGGTAATCTCAATCAAAAGCGTGTAAGGTTTTGAAGGGGCTTGAGAGATGACAGAGAGGCTGTTTCCTTAGAAGTGGAATCTGGAAACAGGGGTGCAGGCTCAGATTAAGGCATCACTTAGGACTGAGTTGAGGAGAAATTACTTCACTCAACAGAAGTTGTGAATGCTCTAAATTGAACATACTCAAGCCTGGGAGATAGATTTTTCATCGTTCAGAGAATCAAGGGATATTGGCATCAGTCGGGGAGTGAGATTCATCAGCCATGATCATATTGCAAGCTCAAATGGTCATACAATCTATTTGTGCTCCAATTCCTAACGTTATATTCTTTGTACCAAAAGGCTTGGAACACTGAAAGATCATGAAAGGTACCTCACAAGAGGTTATTGCAGAAGGTAAGGGGGCATGGAGTTGGGGTAGGGTGTTAGCGTGGATAGAGGATTGGTTGTCAAATAGGAGGCAGAGAGTGGGGGTTAATGGGTGCTATTCGGATTGACAGTTGGTGACTAGTGGAGTGCCCCAGGGGTCGGTGCTGGGGCCTCAGCTATTTACCATTTATATAGATGATCTGGAGGAGGGAACCGAGTGTATGGCATCGAAATTTGCTGATGACACCAAGATTGGTGGAACGGCAAATTGCGCGGAGGGTGTGGAGAGTCTGCAGAAGGATCTAGATAGGCTGGGCGAATGGGCCAGGAACTGGCAAATGGAATTTAATGTTGGCAAGTGTGAGGTGGTCCACTTTGGTAGGAAGAATGGTAGGAAGGATTATTACTTACGTGGAGAAAAACTGCAGCAGGCGACGGTGCAGAGGGACCTCGGGGTCCTTGTGCATGAGTTGCAAAAACCCAGCCTGCAGGTGCAGCAGGTGGTCAGGAAGGCGAATGGGATGCTGGCCTTCATAGCGAGGGGGATTGAATATAAAAGTAGGGAGGTCTTGCTGCAGCTGTATAGGGCTTTGGTGAGGCCGCAGCTGGAGTACTGTGTGCAGTTTTGGGTGCCGCACTTACGCAAGGATATTTTGGCCTTGGAGGGAGTGCAGAGGAGGTTTACTAGGCTGATACTGGAGTTGAGGGGGTTGAGCTATGAGGAGAGGCTGAATAAACTAGTCTTGTACTCGTTACAGTTTAGAAGAATGAGGGGAGATCTCATTGAGACGTATAAGATGATGAATGGGATGGATAGGATAGAGGTGGAGAGACTCTTCCCGCTCAGAAAGGATAGTAGGACTAGGGGACACAGTCTCAAGATAAAGGAGGGACAGTTTAGAACGGAGTTGAGGAGGAACTTCTTCACTCAAAGGGTGGTGAATCTCTGGAATTCTCTGCCCGTTGAAGTGGTGGAGGCCGCCTCGCTAAATATTTTTAAGACGCAGGTTGATGGGTTTTTGGTAAGAGAGGGGATTAAGGGTTATGGGGAGAGGGCGGGAATGTGGAACTGAGCCACGACAGATCAGCCATGATCTTATTGAATGGCGGGGCAGGCTCGAAGGGCTAGATGGCCTACTCCTGCTCCTATTCCTTATGTTATGTTATCCCATTATACAGCCCAGAGAGCGAGATAATGACAGATAGAACTGGGTCAATCTTTATGCTTTTATAGCATCTATTTACACAGTTACAGATTATGACCAGCACCAACTAACCCAACGACTGCAATTGAAGTCGATGTTCTTCTTTTTGATGAAGTCAGCGTCTTTAAGGGCAGGTGTGGATCACAGGTTAATGTCCACCACCTGCCTGCAATTGGACAGAATATATAATTGACACTTTGAAGTGATTTATATATATTTAAAAATTCTCAGTGTGCAAGTCACTGAGTAGACTAGCCAAGAATTATAGCTCACGTCTAGTTGTCCCCGAGTAACCGCATGCGCGCACACACACACACACACACACACACACACACACACACACACACACACACACACACACACACACTCTCTCTCTCTGGAAGTCCAAACAGCAAGTGCTTGCATTTTTTATAAAGTGTTACTGAAATGACTGGATGATGATTGACAGGGATTGTCCCTGTCAATCAACCTAATCAAAAATCTGCACTGAAACCCCCAAGAGAGATCCAACTAAACACAAATGCATTAGCTCAGCTCAACTCAACTCAAATATTCCAGGTCTAAAACGAGTCCTTTCATGCCGTACTCCCAACTACCAGTTTAAGGGAAATCAGCACCCTTTAAAACGGAACTGAATTCTGAACATACCCCAAACAAGAAACAGCATGTACATATATTTCTTAAAGGCACAATGTCATCATGATATGTCCAAGTCAGCATGAAATATAACACGATTAGAGAACTTGGAAATAATAGTGTTCTCATGCACTTGATGCCCTTGTTGTTCTCGGTGCCAGGAATTCCTGGTCTGAGAGGTGCTGCAGTTCCTCCAGTGGACAGGACACTGGAACCTCAATACCTTAGCAGTGGAGGATAAATGTTTAAGGCATGAGTGAGATGCCAATCAAGTGGACTAATTCGTTCCAACATTAAACTAAATAGTTTCTACTTACCCATTTGAATAATGGATGTGTCCTTTGCTGTAGAACTTGTTTCTTCCACTTCTGTATCCTTGTAAGAGCAAATTTCACCATAGTAAAGTGCAATTCCAAGCTGAATAATACGGATAAGCATAGGAAGTTGTTGGTCTGTGATGGAGAGCTTCAAACTTTCAACAAGAGCCTGAATCTGCAAAATTAAAAAACAAACTGAATTATTTCTGCTTTATTTTGAAATTATAGAACATAGAACATAGAACACTACAGCACAAACAGGCCCTTTGGCCCACAAGTTGCGCCGATCACATCACCTACCAACCTACAGACCTATCTATAACCCTCAATCTCATTAAACCCCATATACTCATCCAGAAGTCTTTTAAAAGACCCCAGCGAGTTCGCCTCCACCACCACTGACACAAATTAAAAGACACAATTAAAAGCCTGGAAGACAATTGAATAAAAGGGAAATCCAAAACTATTTAATAAAAGTAGGGGAAGAGGGAAGAGAAAAAAGAAATAAGCATCAAAGATAGAATATGAAAAGAGGCTGTCAGCTATCATAAAAGGGAATCCGGAGCTTTTCTATTGGCATATAAATAGTAAAAGGAGGAGTGGAACCAGTTCGAGACAAAAAGTGGAATTTACACACGAAGGCAGAGAACATAACTGAGGCATTAAATAAGCACTTTACAACTCTCTTTACCAAGGAAGAAGACGTTATCAAAGTGACTGTAAACAAGGAGATACTGGATGGGCCAAAAGTTGGCAAAGAAGGTCTCAAAGACTGGCTATACCTATGTTGATAAGACATCAGGACCACATGAAATGTGTCTGACGTTACTGAAGGAGTAATGGTGGAAATTGCAGAGGCATTGGCCATAACCTCCTAACTCTCATTAAGATCCTCAGCATGACTCAAGTTGCTGGTGAGATCTGGTACTCTACCAATCATGTTTTCTTTAAAGTAGACAAAGTTTCAGAACCAAGACACTTGGGAAGGCAATGGCGTAGTGGTATTGTCACTGGACTAGTGATCCAGAGACCCAGGGAAATCCTCTGGGGACCTGGGTTCAAATTCTACTACGGCAGATGGTGAAATCTGAATTCAATAAAAATTCTAGAATTAAAAGTCCACTGATGACCATGAGACCGTTGTCGGTTGTCATAAAAACCCATCTGGTTCATTAATGTCCTTTAGGGAAGAAATCTGCCGTCCTTACCTATTCTGGACAATGTATGACAGTGGTTGTGATTGACTCTGAGATGCCTTCTGAAATGGTCTAACAAACCACTCAATTCAAGGGCAATTACAGATGAGCAATATATGCTGGCTCAGCAAGAGCCATTCCAGTGCTGTGACAAGGGCAGAAACTGATTAGTGGGATTAAAACATGGGAGTTCCAAGAAAGATAGGCACAGGTTAGATCTGCAACAAAATGTTCAAGGATTGTGGAGAAGACCGAGTTGGAGCTGGATCAGAAGTTTACATGGTGAAGAGTCCAGGAGTGTTTTTTTTCTGAGAGCAGGAAGATGATGGTTGATTTGAAAGGGGATTAGTATTTAAGTTCTTGCAAATATATCTCTTATCATGAGATTCTAAGATACAGACTTTATCTCCACACCACCGTACCTTGATATTGGTTTATTGCTTTTTTGCAGGGCAGGTTTCAGGGGAAACAACAAATTGTCTTGGTTGTTTTGCTTTGATACAACACTCCGAAATATATACAATGTGCATGATCAAAAACTGGAGGAAAGAGCAACGCCTTTCATGGTAAATGTTAAGCATCTGACAAGTTATGTCTAACTGATAGTGTTTTGACCTTTTTAACCAAACACATTTAAATTTCCTTTGTTACAATCTATATAGAAACCAATAACTTTTAAGGAAGTCTGAATTCCCAGTGACCAACTCAGAGGATCACATACAAGATTTCATGTTTTAAGACTTGATTGTACCAAACACACTAAAAGCACCCTTATTAACAATACTTAATAGGCAATAATACACTAAACTATAGAAAAGATCTTACAGCACCAAAGACTCGATGACATATTTATACATCATATCGCACTCTCCACAGAGCATCAATCAAAATAACACCCAGCTTCCAACACGTTCACTATTGATTTGATTTATTATCACATGTATTAGTATACAGTGAGAAGTATTATTTCTTGCACGCTAAACAGACAAAACATACAGTACATAGGGAAGGAAGGGAGAGAATGCAGAATGTAGTATTACAGCCATAGCTAGGGTGTAGAGAAAGATCAACTTATTGCAAGGTAGATCCATTCAAAAGTCTGGCAGCAGAGAAGAAGCTGTTTTTGAGTCGGTTGGTACATGTCCTCAGGCTTTTGTATCTTTCTCCTGATGGCAGAAGGTGGAAAAGAGAACGTCTAGGGTGCGTGGGGTCTTTGATTATGCTGGCTGCTTTTCTGAGGCTTTGTAGTTTATTGAGGACTTGGACAGAGCAGGAGCCATACCAAACTGTGATACAACTGGAAAGAATACTTTCTATGGTGCATCTGCAGAGGTTGGAGATTTGTAGTGGACATGCCAAATTTCCTTTGTATCCTGAGAAAGTAGGGGCATCGGTGGGCTTTCTTAACCATAGCTCCAGCGTGGAGGGACCAGGACAGGTTGATGATGATCTGGACATCTAAAAACTTGAAGCTCGCGTTTCTACTTTGTCCCCATTAACGTAGACGGGGCAATGTCCTCCATTACACTTCCTGAAGTCGATGACTATCGTCTTCACTTTGTTGACATTAAGGGAGAAATTATTGTCATCTCACCAGTTCACCAGATTTCCTATCTCTTTGCTGTACTGTGTCTTGTCATTGTTCTGAGATCTGATCCACAGTGGTGGCATCAAAAACAAACTTGAAAATCGAGTTGGAGAGGAATTTGGCCATACAGTCGGAGGTATATAAGGAGTGTAATAAGGTGCCAAGGACACAGCCTTGTGGGACTGGTGTTGAAGGTGAACATGCAGGTGGTGTTGTGCTCTGTGCGTTGGAAGTCTAGGATCGAGTTGTTGTTTAAAATATAATCACCCCTAAAACCTTCCACGTGTAACACCTTAGTGTAATCTTATTTTTTAATTAAGTTATGTCTCAGCCTGTCCTGCAAAAACTAAGGCATCTTGCGGAAGCCAGAGCGAAAGACACAGTTCCAAGTGTTATCAACAGATCAAAATTCAGGTATCATACATCAAGTCAACAGTGCTGTTCTATGCAACTGATTTTCCTGTTTCTATCACGCAAAGAAAAAATCCTACATTCATTCAGCTTATGATGACTGGAAACCTACATTCACTTCCAGTCGCATGTCCATTTAACGTTTTATATATAGGTGGTAATTATATCCAAGATTCAATCCAATAAAACATAGTTCTACTGTGATCATCCTTGACTTAAGAGGATATGACTAGATTACAAGAGTACATCATATAGCTAAAATTCAGTTAAACCTTCTGTTTGAACTTCAACCTTGCTGCAAGCTATCTAGAATCAAGCAAGTAAGGCACATGTGCTGGGTCAAAAGGAGGGCTCACCTCGAAATGGTCTGAGACAGTGAACCAGTGAAAAATATGCAGAGGAAAGACCCAAGGCTTAACAGGCATTTCCAAGGTACTACAGAAACACATTTCTTCAATATCAACATGGAGACAAAAAAATGATTTATTGCACTAATGTGCTGACAAGCCACTGGAATTAACTGTTACATATAGGTTAATTCAAAGCTGGCAACATGTTGCAAAGCAGTAATTCAATCAAGCAGTTCTGATGATGTCCAACTGCGAGAATGAAGCTTGAGCAGTTTATAACAGTGCAGAATCCCATAATGAACTACAGCCTTAAACACAATTGCAGCCACCATTGGAAGTGATGCAAATTTTTTTTTACACCAAAGGCATCAAATTGTTCAAACTAATCTGTAAGCCTGGGATCACAGATCAGAAAAACTTGCGTCAATATACAATATCTATACCATCACAGAAAACTAGGTTTTTTTTTAAACATTTCCTTAAAATGTTGGTTTGCAGCATCCTTTCTATTATACAAAAGATGTTCGCTACCTAGGAAAAAATGCAGTGTGGTGAACATAAGAACATAAGAAATAGGAGCAGGAGTAGGTCATCTAGCCCTTCGAGCCTGCCCCGCCATTCAATAAGATCATGGCTGATCTGTCGCGGCTCAGTTCCACATTCCCGCCCTCTCCCCACAACCCTTAATCCCCTCTCTTATCAAAAACCCATCAACCCGCGTCTTAAAAATATTTAGCGAGGCAGCCTCCACCACTTCAACGGGCAGAGAATTCCAGAGATTCACCACCCTTTGAGTGAAGAAGTTCCTCCTCAACTCCGTTCTAAACCGCACCCCCTTTATCTTGAGGCTGTGCCCCCTAGTCCTACTGTCTTTTTTGAGCGGGAAGAGTCTTTCCACCTCTATCCTATCTATCCCATTCATCATCTTATACGTCTCAATGAGATCTCCCCTCATTCTTCTAAACTCTAACGAGTACAAGACTAGTTTATTCAGCCTCTCCTCATAGCTCAACCCCCTCAACTCCAGTATCAGCCTAGTAAAACCTCCTCTGCACTCCCTCCAAGGCCAAAATATCTTTGCGCAGGTGCGGCGCCCAAAACTGCACACAGTACTCCAGCTGCGGCCTCACCAATGCCCTATACAGCTGCAGCAAGACCTCCCTACTTTTATATTCAATCCTCTTCGCTATGAAGGCCAGCATCCCATTCGCCTTCCTGACCACCTGCTGCACCTGCAAGCTGGGTTTTTGCGACTCATGCACAAGGACCCCGAGGTCCCTCTGCACCGTCGCCTGCTGCAGTTTTTCGCCCCGTAAGTAATAGTCCTTCCTACCATTCTTCCTACCAAAGTGGACCACCCCACACTTGCCAACATTAAATTCCATTTGCCATTTCCTGGCCCATTCGCCCAGCCTATCTACATCCTTCTGCAGACTCTCCACACCCTCCGCACAATTTGCCGTTCCACCAATCTTGGTGTCATCAGCAAATTTCGACACCCTACACTCGGTTCCCTCCTCCAGATCATCTATATAAATGGTAAAAAGCTGAGGCCCCAGCACCGACCCCTGGGGCACTCCACTAGTCACCATCCGCCAATCCGAATAGCACCCATTGACCCCCACTCTCTGCCTCCTATTTGACAACCAATCCTCTATCCACGCTAACACCCTACCCCCAACTCCATGTCCCTCGACCTTCTGCAATAACCTCTTGTGAGGTACTTTGTCAAACGCCTTCTGAAAATCTAGAAAGACCACATCCACCGGCTCTCCTCTATCCACCGCCCTAGACACATCCTCATAGAACTCCAGTAAATTTGTCAGACACGACTTCCCTTTAATGAAACCGTGCTGCGTCTGCTCTATCAAGCAATTCCCTTCAAGATGCATTGCAATTTCCTCCTTAATGACAGATTCTAACATTTTACCTACCACAGACGTTAAACTAACCGGCCTATAATTCCCCGCCTTTTGCCTGGCACCCTTCTTAAACAACGGCGTAACATTAGCCGTTTTCCAATCTTCCAGCACTTCCCCGGAATCCAGCGACGTCTGGAAAATAACCACCAAGGCATCCACTATCACCTCCGCCATTTCTTTCAGAACCCTTGGATGCATTCCATCCGGTCCTGGGGACTTGTCCACAATCAGCCCCTCCAGTCTGTCGAGCACCGCCTCTCTAGTAACAGTAATGTCATTAAGACCCTCCAGTCCTACCACCTTTCCATCGCTAACACCCAGCAAATTATTCACGTCCTCCTCCGTGAAGACAGAAACAAAAAAGTTATTCAATACCTTAGCCATATCCCCATCCCCTACCACTAGGTCCCCTTTCTCATCCTCTAAAGGACCAACGTTCACCCTAGCCAGCCTCTTCCTTTTTATATATTTATAAAAACTCTTGCTATCCTTTTTTATATTAAGCGCTAGCCCAGCTTCATAGTTTCTCCTACCCTTCTTTATCAACTTCTTTGTCAATCTTTGTTGACATTTAAACCTCTCCCAATCCTCTTCTCGCCCACTACTCTTAGCTACTCTAAATTCCTCCGCTTTTAATTTAACACTTTCGCCCAAGACACCAGGTATGGAATGGCCATTTCTAGGTTATCAATGGGTTTTCTTCCAAAAATTGGATTTGTTTTGCTCTTTACTGGATATTTTAAATATGCTGTGCTTTGCAGGGTGTACCTAGCTTCTCCTTAAGCACAGCCTTGAATCCTTATGTATTCACCTCAACTACTCCAAGTGACAGCAAGTATTTTCTCACCAGTCTCTGTGTTACAGTTATTGGCTATCAGGAAATAACTTAAAGTATTTACAAATACATGCAGAATTCTACACAGACAAATGACAGTAAGTATCCAGGCTAGTCAAATGTGTTTCATTGGTATCAGTAATTAATTGGACACGTGAAGAAAGTGATGAAGTATCACTGTAGGCATGAGATATTCTTTGATCTGGATATCAAACTTCTGCTAACACTAAATCCACATTTACACATTTGTTTACCATTAAACTGCCTTGTCTAAAATCTCAGGGTAATTCAAGGGCGAACACAGGATAATGCAAAAAAAAGGATTCATCAAGGAACTTTGTAAATGTCTGTGTTTGCTTAGGTGGATTTGTTCATTTATGAAATATTACTTAATTAAAAGACTGCCAAATAAACTTAAGCAGAAAGAATTTCTGAGACTCATTATTCCATAATCAACTAATTAATATCAAATTTAAGATACAGGAAAGTAGAGCATAATTTAGTCAAGTTGTTTCTGAAGACAGCCTGATCCACTGGAACAAAACTTACAGAAACAAAAAACACTATACAACGGACACAGGCAAATTTCCACAGCAAGGCAGCTCATCCTTCAAACATCCTATCCACAATTATCAATTGAAGGAGAGATGCTAATGATAAAAAAATTGCAGAATTGCTCTCCATCGGATTTCACTTCCTCAACATACATAACTACTTATACAAAGGCCAGAATTTTCCAGCCCCACCCTCCCGCCCACATCAAGCTTTTCCACAGCAGAGGTGGCTCGCTATTGGCCACCAACAGGATTTTTCAGTCCCACTGAAGTCTATGACATTTTGTGTGGCTCACCCATCCCACAACTGGGGGACCCACAATAAGGGTCAACTTCAGCAGGACCAGAAAATACCTCAGCAGGAAGCACAGGAAAATCTCGTCCATAGCCTTTCTGCCAAAAGTGTCTAAAAGCTATTTCACAACGATGACAAAAAGTCATTTTTGTCTAGGATTTGGTGGCTGCCCTTTCAAAATCAATTTTATTGGCCTCAAATTTTCTGAAGACCTCCATCAATCTAATGCTGCTTCTACCTAACTGAACAGATGCAGCAAGTTTCCCAAAGCAGAGTTGATTTTCCTATGCATACAGAATTCCTTATATTTGGAGGAACCTGAACTACCAATGTAATGGTAGTTCTTAGATCTCTCCTACAAGAATTCATCATGTGGAATGAATTCCTCTCCTGCTATTCACATCCTCCATACCAAACATCATCATTTTATAAAAAGTGGTAATTTGACTTGTATATTTCCACTAATTGAACTTTCTGCTGCAAAGAAAACATTCCAATCAAGTAACCTGAAGAGGTATTGGCTTCAAGGAAACTGTTGGGAAATATACATTCTTTGTTTTGAGATTGATTTTGAGTGTCTTTTTCATTACTGTGTTACATAGAAGGATGTTGCATTTGGATATTTGTGGAATTTTGTGTAAAGATGAAAAAACAAATGTGGAATTGTTTTCTAATAGTTAACATCCCTTCAATGTATATCAAACACTATTAAGTAGATAAGAAATATATTTAATGAAGTAACCTACTCCACTTCCTATTCTGCAATTGGGTACAATTCAACCAAGTACTGCTAAATTAAATATCAACTTTGTGCAACTAACTGTGAAATTAATTTGGATGTGTTCAAATCTAGCTACTAACTAGTGTGAATGCATCACAAAACAATTAACCAGCAGAGTCCACTAGTTTTTAACAACCTCTTGAGAGAGAAGATTCAATTTGATTATTGTCACATGGGCGAAAAACTGCAGCAGGCGACGGCACAGAGGGACATCGGGGTCCTTGTGCACAAGTCGCAAAAACCCAGCCTGCAGGTGCAGCAGGTGGTCAGGAAGGCGAATGGGATGCTGGCCTTCATAGCGAGGGGGATTGAATATAAAAGTAGGGAGGTCTTGCTGCAGCTGTATAGGGCATTGGTGAGGCCGCAGCTGGAGTACTGTGTGCAGTTTTGGTCGCCGTACTTACACAAGGATATTTTGGCCTTGGAGGGAGTGCAGAGGAGGTTTACTAGGCCGATACCGGAGTTGAGGGGGTTGAGCTATGAGGAGAGGCTGAATAAACTAGGCTTGTACTCGTTAGAGTTTAGAAGAATGAGGGGAGATCTCATTGAGACGTATAAGATGATGAATGGGATGGATAGGATAGAGGTGGAGAGGCTCTTCCCGCTCAAAGGACAGTAGGACTGGGGGCACAGCCTCAAGATAAAGGGGGGACAGTTTAGAACAGAGTTGAGGAGGAACTTCTTCACTCAAAGGGTGGTGAATCTCTGGAATTCTCTGCCCGTTGAGGTGGTCGAGGCTGCCTCGCTAAATATTTTTAAGACGCGGGTTGATGGGTTTTTGATAAGCAAGGGGATTAAGGGTTATGAGGAGAGGGCGGGAATGTGGAACTGAGACAGGACAGATCAGCCATGATCTTATTGAATGGCGGGGCAGGCTCGAAGGGCTGGATGGCCTACTCCTGCTCCTATTTCTTATGTTCTTATTAATATAAGATGAAAAGGATTGTTTCTTGTGCACTATACAAAGCATACTGTTTATAGAGAAGGAATGGGGAGAGTACAGAATGTAATTCCTCCTCATTTCAGTCTTCATTTAGTCATTATTTTTAAACTGTGTCCCCGAGTTCTACATTCACCCCACAAACAGGTCTCTCAGCTTCTACCCTACCAAGTTTACTCAGAATGTTATGTTTCATTCTTCTAAACTCCAATAGGTCCAATTTGCTCAGAAGAGAACCAGGAATTAATCCGAAGTTCCTCCAATGCAAGTATCTGTGAAACACTTTGCTTGTTGGGAGCTTAGTTCTTCAGCGTTGTAGTTCAATGCTATGAAAAACTTAAGGATCAAACAAATTTTGAAAAAGTTGAACGATCTTTAACTTGCATTTATTACCACTGGCCAAGATCACATGAACTGGTTGTTTCACGAGGTTAATAGCTGGTAAACACAGATCCTAACTTGATCTCTCCAACCAACTTTAAACAGATGTTCTGACCAGTGGCATCATTTACAAGTCTGAAAGTTTAGTAACTTTAAAAATGAAGTTTTCTTTTTATGAAACAGTTGAATCAGGCTTACATAAACATAACTTAGTTAAATGGCCTTTTTGATAGCTAGAACATCTGTGCTCGATGTATTTGATCTTTGAGCGTGAGACCAAGACTTTGTCTCTTGAGATTTCACATCAGGCAAAAAAACAGAATTCTGAAATCTAGAGAGCACTGTATCCACTGCAGAGCTGAAAAAATATTACTCTTTTTTAACAGCCACTAAAACTAACCCTTCCCCCACCCTTCCCACAAACTCTGCCCCTCCCAAATCTGCACCCACAGGACCAGGAGATCACATAACATTATGAAGGGGAAATTCAGATGAACAATATCAGTTAAATTCCTTGGCAAGTTAAATGCATTCTTCCCTCAAAATCTGAATTTATACAATACTCTAATCAGGTTGATCCCTCCGAAGCATTCATGGATATTCCCAATTCATTACTAGGTTCCACAAGTAATCAGGGTGATAAGTGATGTGTAAAGATGTTTATCGTAAACACTGCCAAGAATTAGAAAGGACAGTTTTGAAATGCCCTGAATTATCTCAAAGTTATTGACATGATTGTTGATTTGATTGTGTGCTTGAAAATTACTCTGGGTCATTGATGCAATTGAGTTCTTCCATGTCAAATATAAAACTTCTTTTGATAAATTTCAGGAACCATCCAACCAAGCAAACAGATAATGGTACAATTTTTGGATTCCTAAGAGTTTGAAAAAACCTGTATTTATTGTCTAGTAAGTAGCATGCATTTTCATCCTAACTCTTTAATTTGTCAGGTTGATTTCTGTTGCAAGCATGTTCTGATATCAAGTCAATCTGTAGCTTCCACTTCAGTCACTTCTGCACATTTGACTCCAGAATGAATTTTTCTGTGAGAAAGATTGGTCTCCAAAGAACTGACTACTTTACCATACTTACAAAGGACAGGCCAGTTCTCCAGTTATTTTTTTCCCAGGTCTTCAATATTGGAACAAGAAAATCACATGAAAATGTGCATCTGATAACTAAAGTAAAGTTTTCAACTAACAAGATTCATTATAATTTTATGTAATGTTTCAGCCACATTCAACAATACCACATTGGCTCAGCAGTAATAGCACTTGTAGCTTGCGTCAGAAGATTGTGGATTCAAACTCCATTCCAGATTTTAAGAACACAACCTATGGTTATCATGTTATACTGAGGAAGTATAGAATTGCCGGAAATGCCAGTCTTTCAGATGAGACATTCAGGAGGATGCAAAAGATCCACCACACTGTGCAAAGAAGGGAGGAAGTTCTCATGGTATCCTAATATTTAGCATTCAACCACCAAAATAAACATTTTTTTGTTGATGGGAATTGTTGAGCATACGTGTTGCTGATACACTGGATTCACCAACACACAGCACCAAAGCAAGAGGACATCGAACAAGTAAATCTATCACGGATTCCCTAATATCTGCTTGATTGGTTAAGGAGGCATCAAACAGTATTTAAAGAAAGAAAATCATAGCTGAGAACATAGCTTCACTGTAAATTGTTTGTCCTGCGCAACTTGTGCCAGCAACTTTCAACTCAAATGAAAACTTGGGAGCAGGTTGGCTAATCAGCTTGAATCAAAGGAAAATAAAATGAACTCAAGTTTCCAAGAAATAAATATATTTCAGAAGGTTATGAATTCCATCCAAGACTGCACTCAAAGTACATTTATTTACACATTTACAACAGATCGCTTTTAATGCTTCATATTAGGTTGATCTCTGCACACTGAAGTTACAAACAGTGTATGCACATAACCGTCTTAATCTCCCTAGTCTCAATAACACATCAAAATATTTTGCCAATAATTTGATCAGCAAATTTACAGAATTGCTAGCTTCAATTATTGAGCAAACAAGCATGAGAAAAATCCCAAGCCCCCAGCAAACCTCCTTCTTCCACCAGAAACACAACCTAATTTTTTAAAAAGATTTGTAAATGCAACAAGTTTGTATATCTGTTAATCTAAGATTATAACCAGCTCTGTTTAAGCATCTTGTAAAATCATATTTCTAAAAATTTAACATAAATTTATCACTGGAGGGGTTCTTCTGCTTCTCACTTCTTGGGGAATGTTGCTTGGCTGACTTCTCCCAGAATGCATCAGTGAAGTCCCTCAGTTGCCTCTACCGGATGCTTGTCCTCCTCTTTTAAGAACTCCCATAAAGAACACGGTGGCACAACTGCTAGCACTGCAGCCTCACAGCGCCAGGGACCCAGGTTCAATTCCCAGCTTGGGTCACTGTCTGCGTATTCTCTCCATGTCTGCATGGGTTTCCACTGGAAACCGGGTACTCCAGTTTCCTCCCACAGCCCAAAACACGTTCTGGTTAGCTGTACTGGCCATGCTAAATTCTCCCTCAGTGTACCCGAACAGGTGCCAGAGTGTGGTGATTAGGGAATTTTCACAGTAACCTCATTGCACTGTTAATGTAAGCCTACTTGTGACACTAATTAATAAATAAAATACAAAACTGATACTTCAAAACTAGACAGCTTACTCATTAATGCCTACTTAAACAATTCTGCAATTACTTCCCAGTTGTGAATCAGTCTACTCTACTGAAGAAATGATAGTCCAAAGGATAAAAAAGATCTTGGGTACCTTGATGATTGATGGAATTTTAGAATTGAGGTTGTCATAAGTAAAGTGCAAACGGGTGCAGAAGGAGCATTTGTAAAGCAACGGGTCTTGGTAAAATTCGATCTTTCCACTTGCATTTCGCTTGTCCAGGCAAACAGTGCAGTCAGAAAAGTTGATAACCTTCCTCAAGACCAGTTCCGGAGCTGAGAATGAAGAATAAACATGGAAGAGCATGGAACAGATTGAAATTATTGTGAAAAATACATGGGAGACAACATCATGGTGCAATTATTCAAAACAGAAAGATTTGAATTTTGAAACTGTTCTGTCAACATTTACAGTGGGAAAACTCTATAGGAACATTTAAGCTTTTGCTGCAATTTATTGACACCTTACTTTACTCCCCAGGTACTTTTCACAAGCGAAGTATGGTGTTACAACACAATTATTTTTAAAAAATCAAAATAATACATATTTTGTCGCAACTATTAACTTTATCCACTGCATTTTCTGGAATTGCAACATGTTAGTTAGGGATCTCATTTGTGACTTTAACATCTGCTAAAAGTAATAAGAACATAAGAAATAGGAGCAGGAGTAGGCCATCTAGCCCTTCGAGCCTGCCCTGCCATTCAACAAGATCATGGCTGATCCAAGGTGGATCAGTTCCACTTTCCCGCTTTCTCCCCATAACCCAATTCCCTTGTCTATCAGAAACCATAATATTGGGGAGAAATTAAAAGGGGAGCTAAAGGAAGTCATCAAAAGAGAGGCAGATAGAGAGTAAAAAGAAACAACAAAATAGGAGGAATGTTAGGAAAATGAGAAAGCAGCAAAGCAAAGAAATACAGTAATATAGTCCCAAGAACGAACTTCAAAATACCATGCACAGAGCTCCTTGAAGTTTAAAAAAAAGAGTACTGCCAGAAATGGGAGAACCTCAACACAAAAGTAAAATATTGCAGATGCTGACAATCTGAAATAACAACAGAGGTTCTGAAAATATTCTAGGTCTGGCAACATCTGTGAAAAGAGAAACAAGTTGAAGTTTCAGATTGATGACCTTTCAACAGAACTGGAAGAATTTCACTTCCATCTAGTGCTGTTTGGCATGTGTAACCCATCCCCCACCCTTCTTCCACCAGTGCTGAGAGATACCATGGCCTGAATTTTACCACCTCATCAGCTCCGCTCACAAAACGCATTCTCCATTTCCTAGCCACTGACTCTAGTAACTATCTGAAGCAGACTGTTCCCAATCTTGATGTTGTATCTCAAGATGAGCTTCATCCATATCCATTCTACCACAAAAACCTTAGAACATAGAACATAGAACATAGAACATTACAGCGCAGAACAGGCCCTTCGGCCCACGATGTTGCGCCGACCAGTTACAAAAACAATGACCCACTAGCCTATACCAATCCCTTTTCGTCCATAAACCTATCCAGAGATCTCTTAAACGCCCCCAAACTAGACGCATTTACAACTGCAGCAGGCAGGGCATTCCAATCCCTCACCACCCGCTGGGTAAAGAACCTACCCCTGACATCCGTCCTGTAGCTACCCCCCCTTAATTTAAAGCCATGCCCCCTCGTGCTAGCTTTCTCCATCCGAGGAAAAAGGCTATCACTATCCACCCTATCTAAACCTCTAATCATCTTATATGTTTCAATAAGATCCCCTCTTAGCCGCCTTCTTTCCAACGAAAACAACCCTAAATCCCTCAGTCTCTCCTCATAGGACCTCCCCACCATACCAGGCAACATCCTAGTAAACCTCCTCTGCACCCTCTCCAACGCCTCCACATCCTTCTTGTAATGCGGGGACCAGAACTGCACACAGTACTCCAAGTGCGGCCGCACTAGAGTAGTGTACAGTTGCAACATTACACTGCGACTCCTAAATTCAATCCCCCTACCAATAAACGCCAAGACACCGTACGCCTTCTTAACAACCTTATCTACTTGATTCCCAACTTTCAGGGATCTATGTACACACACACCTAGATCCCTCTGTTCATCCACACTATTCAAAGTCCTCCCGTTAGCCCTATACTCGACACATCTGTTGCTCCTACCAAAGTGAATTACCTCACACTTCTCCGCATTAAATTCCATCCGCCACCTCTCGGCCCAGCTCTGCAACCTATCTAAGTCTCCCTGCAGACTATGACACCCTTCCTCACAATCTACCACACCTCCAACTTTGGTGTCATCAGCAAATTTACTAATCCACCCAACTATACCCTCATCCAGATCATTAATAAAAATTACAAACAACAGTGGCCCCAAAACAGATCCCTGAGGCACACCACTCGTAACTGTACTCCATGATGAATATTTACCATCCACCACCACCCTCTGTCTCCTATCTGATAGCCAATTCCTGATCCAACTTCCTAGATTACCCACAATCCCATACATCTGCATTTTCTGCAGAAGCCTACCATGGTGAACCTTATCGAACGCCTTACTAAAATCCATGTATACCACGTCAACTGCCTTGCCCCCATCCACCTCTTTGGCCTTCTACTTCCATCTCCATAACATCGACTCCCAACTCAGCTCAGTTGTTTTAGCTGCTTCTGTGACCTCAAGTAATCCAATGTTTCCTGGCAGGCTTCTCATCCACATAAGCTTGGATCTCATCTAAAAATTTACTGTCTTTATTTGAGTTTGCACCAGAGTTGTTTACCCATAATTGCCACGCTCACTGATTTAGACGGCCTGGTCTGGCAATGTCTCAACTTTGAAATTCTCATCCTGGTTCCTTTCCACCCCACCCCCTCCCCAGCCTCCCCATCCCACACCCCATCCCTGTACCCAACTCTGACGTGACAATCCTCAAAGACCTTTGCACTCTTCCAATTCTGCCTTCAGGCACATCCCTATTTTAACTGGTCCACCATTGCATACATATTGCTTATACTCTAAGCTCTGGAATTCCTTCTCTAAACTGCTGCACTTCTCTACATCTCCCTCCTCCTGAGAGAGGCTCCTTAAAATGTAATTCTTTGAGCAAACTTTGGGTCGCATCTTTTAATTTTTTCTTGATGTCAAATTGGGTCTGATAACACTCCTGTGATTCACACGGGGGGATTTTTAGAAACTATGTTACAATCCATTAGCCAATAAGAAATTGGAACAGGAGTAGGCCATTCAGCCTTTTGAACCTGCTCTGCCATTTAATAGCATCATGGCTGATCTAACACTCAAAGTCCACTTTCCTGCCTCATCTCTGTAACCCTTCATTCCCCTACTGATTAAAAACCTATCGATCTTAGCCTTGAAAAAATTCAAGAACTTGGCTTCCACAGCTTCCTCAACTAAAGAATTCCAAAGATTCAGCACCTTTTGAGAGATGTAACTCCCTTGTTCCCTTTGACAGGCAACCTTAAACAAGAAATTGAATTCAATGACCAACTGAAAGGATCACACAAGATTTCAGATCTTAAGACTTTTACTGTAACAAACAAACTAACATCAATGTTGATTAAATAGTATTTAGTATGCAACTACTGCTCTAAACTACAGAAAGCATATCCTCCTTTTAACTTTTGTGATGTTAGTGTCTCTTTAAGAAAGGCATGCTCACAGCCTTAGGTGATGTCATTGCTGGAAGGAGGAAATAAAACTGTGCCGGTAAGGTGACATAGGTTATTTTTAGTTTCGTTTTGGCTGCAGTGTTAGAAGATAGCTGAAAGATGTCTCTTTCTTTGTTTTCATTTTGAAAGTTTTACCAGTTAGCTGAAAGGACAGCTTATTGCCATGCTGCAGTAAAGAAGCTATGTTTTTGGTGTTTTGGGAAGATGATGACTAGAAGCTGCTCTGAGTTTTCAAGATTATTTGAAAACAGCATTCAACCCAGGTTGATTCCAGTATCATGAGAGCTTTAGCCTATGCAGCGATAAATCCGTTTAACGGGTTTTGTTTATTGGATATTGGTTTTGATTGGAACATCTGATATATACATAGGTTAAGAGTTATACATTATAGTGGTTGTTTTGTTTCTTGTTAGTAATTGATAAAAGTTCTTGCTAATCTTCTTACTATACATGCTGACGATATTCTTAAAGAAACTTTGTTTGATAAAAGCTCCCTGGTGGGTCACTTGAATTACACCCGAAGTGAAAAAATCTTATGCTTATCCTAGCCAAATTCAAAATGCAAAACTTATGATTTAAGCAAGCTTCATAAAACACTTTGGAGTTTCTGACCTGAACCATAACACAATCAAAAACCTCACATACCACATCACAGTTATGCTTCACTGCTGGCTCTCCATATACTTGCAGTTTTTATAGGAACCTGTACATCACTTGCAGAATCCAACAGCTTAATTGCTCCCTGTTTTACCAAGTCACAAGACTGAGTACCGTGAAAAAGCACTTCTCATGTTTCCTGTAGTCATCCCAAACTAAATGCAAGTTGTAAGGCCTACTTCAGTACTTCTTTTCCCTCCTGACCAGGCCAGGTTGAATCTTCCTAATTCTTTACATTGCAATGGGATGCATGTCTTTAACCAAAGACCGGTTTTCCTCCTGCTTTCTGCCTTTCATTAATTTTTTTCACAGGATATTGGGTCACATCATTTTTATTGCGCATCCCTATTTGCCTTTGAGAGGTGGTGACAAGCTGCCTGCTCTAACCATTACAGTCCATGTTGAGTAGGTACACCCTCAGTGCTGTTTGGGAAGAATTTCAGGATTTTGACCCAGTGACAGTGAAGGAATAGTGATATATTTCCAAGTCAGGATAGTGTGTGGCTTGGAGGGAAACTTGCAGGTGATGGTGTTCCCATGTCACCAAACAGCACTGTGGGTGCACCCATGCCAGATAGGGTGCAGCAGTTCAAGGCAGTGACTCACCACCACCTACTCAAGGGCAATTATGGACAGGCAATAAAAATGGTGGTCTAGCCAGCAATGCCTATGCCCCATGTAAGAATACAAAAAAAAGAGGACACACTGCCCTTTCTACAGACCACACTCCAGCTGCAATCCATTATTTCTGTCGGATGCCTCTCTTTCAGTCTGAAATCCTGGATACAGAAAGTCTGACCAGCTGCTCTTGTATTTCCTTTCTGGTATGAAAATTTTGCACCATCTTCAGCAAGCCTTTCGAATTGTCCTCATTGTAATCGAGCCACGCAACCTGTTATACAAACTCCTCCCAAGCCTTTCAAAGGATATTTTGCTTTACTTTGAATTATGAATACAGTTTGAAAGATAACTTTGTATTCATAACATCTATGTTAAGGATGCTATATAAATGCAGAATGTTACAGTTGGTATAAAAAAATTCTTTATTATTTACAAATTAAAGTCCATAAAATTTTCATATCATTTGCATTCAACATTCATTTGCACATTTGACACCAATTACTCTCAAAAGCAATTATTTAGCTGTCATTTGCTATCATTTGCACTCAAAAGCAATCATTCACCTATCATTTGTCATTGAGGAACTTGCATTATTGTCATCAATTGTTATTAAAATTTAGCAAAATTACTAAAGCATTCTGACAGCAAAAATGATCACAGAGCTTGTTCTCCATATTTCCAAATTTCTATAGCTTCAGACATCCTAAAACTGAGCTAACTTTAGTAAAAGCAGATTCTGTTTTAACACACATTTTTGGCAAGCTCATGTTTTGTCTTCATAACTGTAACTTGTGCAGTTCATTCCTGCATGGCCACCCAGAACTGGAAGTGATGATGAAGGCTTGCTCTGTTGCTGGCTGGGGGAGGTACTGGGGCCCATTTCCAGAGTTGAGTGGTGGTGGCCAGAAGGTTGGCAGTAGGAGCCAGAAGATCAGTGGTTGGAGGGGGTGGTATAGGATAGACACGAGGTGGGGTTGGCGTGGCACAGGGAAAAGAAACCACCAGGGAAAGCTGAAAGGAGATTGGGGGATGGCAGGTGAGGAAGAGACACCGTGGATGCTGAGGTATGTCTCGCTTCCTGCGTGTTTTTTTCCCAGGACAACAATTAAAGAAATGAATCAAGAACTAATAGGGGAATTTGGTGATGTTCTCAAGCATGTATCATGGAATGATTCATTGGACTAAATGAAAAAAAAACCTAATAAATTCAGATTGCATAAATAATTGGCTGCCTTATGTTTTTCAATGCAATATGTCTTCTGGTGAACACATGATGTCAAAGGTGGCAAAACACTGCTGATTGCACGAAGAACTCATTCCAAGTAAGAAGATTTGATGTGAAATGATCGCTGATACTTTTTGAGTGCACTGAGTTCATCTGAATGCAAAAAACCATGTCACAATTTTCTGGTAGGCATTTCATTCTCAAATATGCTGCTTTATTAAATGACTTTTGTATGTACGTTGCAGACCCACACTTGGATAAAATAGAACTTCACTCACCCAAGATATCCATGAAAGCTCGATCCCAAAACTCATCTACTGTGTAGCATTCTGCAGACGTAATGTTGACTGAGAGAACAATGTCATCCTCCACGTATTTCAAGATGAGATTATTTACCACAATGTTTACATTGTTCACAACACGCCTAATCAAGCTCTGTACATAACCTACAACAGGATAAACGAGAAAGACATAATTAATGCCACTCAAATCTATACAGCAAGTTTTTGTTACAGAGAGAAATCAATTGCGGAAAGTTCCTATCAATTTTATACATCGGCTCAGAACAACTGCTATCTATCCCAACTTTGCTGGGCCAAATGGCCTCCTCTTGCTCCTATTTTCTATGTTTATCTCAAGGAATGGTCAATGGAAGCACTGAATAAAATGGGTTCTAGAGCAGCATCATAGCTCTAACACGCAAGCTTTCTAGAATTATTCCTCCACATCACCTGAGCCTGATCAAAACAATTAAAGGAAATTGCAAAATAGATAGAAATTACACTAGCCATCTCCAAGTAAACTGGAAGGGTTTTCAAATATTTCATTACGTTAGAGCACTGTTTTCAATAAATGTGGGTTCAGAGGGATTTGAATGTCATAGCTCACAAAACACAAGTTAACATGCAGATGGATATCCAAGCATTTTGGAAGACAAACAGTATGCAGGTCTTCACTGCAGGGGAATTTGAGTTCAAGAACAAGGAATTATTGCTGGAATTGTACTGGACTTTTAGGAGACCATACTTGAATACTGTATGCAGTTTTGGACATTGTACCTAAGAAAAAATACATCTGCCTAAGAGAGGATGCAACAGAAGTTCACCGTGTTGATTCCTGAGATGAGAGTGTTGTGCTATGAGGGGAGATTGAGCAGAATGGGCCTATGCTCACAGGACTTCAAAAAAATGAGAGGTGATCATACTGAAACATAACATTCTGAGAGGATTTGACAAATTATATGCAGAGAAATGTTTCCTTTGGCAGGAGAGTGCAGAACAAGGGAGCACATTCTCATAATAGGGGTCAACTATTCAGAAGATGAGGAGAAATTTCTTCACTCAAAGGGTTGTGAATCTTTGGAATTCACTACCCCAGAGAGCCGTGAATGCAGTCATAGAGTACTTTCACAGCAGAGTTCAATAATCTTTTAGATTCTAAGGGAATGAAGGGATAGGGGGAAAGTGGAATTGAAGCTATCATCATGGCAGAACAGGTTCAAAGGCCTCATGTTCTGTGCTATTTATCGTGTCCATTAAAAACAACACAATGTAAAGTACTTAACTAAAACCAAGAAAAAATGAGACAGGAAAACAGACTTGGAACGACAAAAAACAAGCAGAGGGAAAATGTAAAAGTTCAAGCTTTAAAAACAATTTTTTTAACTTAGCAAATTACCTTTGGTTTAGAACATAGAACATAACAGCGCAGAACAGGCCCTTCGGCCCACGATGTTGCGCCGACCAGTTAAAAAACAATGACCCTCTAACCTAAACCAAACCCTTACCATCCATAAACCTATCCACGGATCTCTTAAACGCCCCCAAACTAGGCGCATTTACAACTTTAGTTTCCATTTCACTTCTAACTCTTTATTGACACCAAAATTGTCAATTTTGCTTTTTCTCACTCAGGGTTCAGACAAATTTGTTTGTACTTGGACTAAACATGGAAACATGCATCAAAAATAGAAGCAGGCAGAGGCCATTCAGCCTTTTGAGCCTACTCCGCCATTCATTATGATCATGTCTGATCATCAAGTTCAATACCCTGATCCTGCCCTCCCCCATATTCCTTGATCCCTTCAAGCCCAAAAGCTATATCTAATTCTTTCTTGAAATCACACAATGTCTTAACCTCAACTACTTTCTGCTGTAGTGAATTCCACAGTTATTTACCACTCCCTAGGTGAAGAAACTCCTCCTCAACTCCGTCTTACAACATTTGCCGCTTACCTTCAAACTATGACCACTAGTTCAGGACTCCATCACCACTGGGTACATCCTTTCTGAACCTTCGCTGCACTCTCTCTGTAGCAAGGACATCCTTCCTCAGATAACTGCATACAATATTGTATTCAGTCAGAAATTCTCCCATTTCTGAAAGGGCCTACATTTGTTTTTGTCAATCTTTTTCTCTTTACATACCTACAGAAACTTTTAGGGTCATTTTTATTCTACCCGCTGGCTTACTTTCATACTCCATTTTCCGCTTCTTAAGTAATCCCATGGCTTGCCTTTGCTGAATGTTAAGATGCTCCCAATCCTCACATCAATTTGAGTGCTTCTTCTTTGAATCTAGTACTATTTCTAATTTCCTCAGTCAGCCATGGTTTGGCCACAGTTCCCTTTCCACCAAATAGGAATAAACAACATTTAGAGTCCACCTATTCGTTCCTTGAATGCCTGTCTACAGTCTTTCCTTTCAGTAATGTTTCCCAGGCCATCATAGTCAACTAATGCTTTATACCATCATAATGGTATAATTACCTTATTGAAATTCAGGATCCTGGTCTCAGAATCAACCACATCACTATCCACATTGATAAAGAATTCCATCATACTGTGGTCACTCTTTCCCAAGGATTGTCCCACAACTAGACTGCCAACTAATGCTTTCTCATTACATAATACCCAGTCCAAGATTGCCTGCTACCTTGTTGATTCAACATATTGGTCCAGAAAACTATCCAGCATACACTCCAGAAATTCCACCTCTATAGTACTGTGACTAATTTGACTCTCCCATTCCATATGCAGATTAAAAACACCCATAATCACAAATAAGAACATAAGAAATAGGAACAGGAGTAGGCCATCTAGCCCTTCGAGCCTGCCCTGCCATTCAATAAGATCATGGCCGATCTGAAGTGAATCAGTTCCACTTTCCCGCTTTCTCCCCACAACCCTTAATTCCCTTGTCTATGAGAAACCTATCTACCCGTGACTTAAATATATTCAGCAAGGTAGCCTCCACCACTTCAACGGGCAGAGAATTCCAGAGATTCACCACCCTTTGAGTGAAGAAGTTCCTCCTCAACTCCAATTTAAACTGCATCCCCCCCCGCCTTATTTTGAGGCTGTGCCCTCTAGTCCTGCTATTCTTTCTAAGCAGGAAGAATCTCTCTACCTCCATCCTATCTATCCCCTTCACTATCTTATATGTCTCTATAAGATCCCCCCTCAGCCTTCTAAACTCCAATGAGTACAGACCCAGTCTATTCAATCTCTCTTTGTAGGCTAACCCCCTCATCTCCGGTATCAGCCTAGTGAACCTTCTCTGCACTCCCTCCAAGGTCAAATTTTTTTTTATTTCATGCATCTCCTATCTAATGCTATTCCCAACATTACTACTACAGTTTGGTAGGCTGTATACCACCCCCAAAAATGTTTTTGCCTCTAGTTGTTTCTTGGGCAGCTCGGTGGTACAATGGTTAGCACTACTGCCTCAATGCCAGGGACCCGGGTTCGATTCCCAGCTTGGGTCACTGTCTGATTAGAGTCTGCACATTCTCCCCGTGTCTGCACGGATTTCCTCCAGGTGCCCTAGTTTCCTCTTAGAGGCTGAAAACGTGCTGGTTAGGTGCTTTGGCCATGCTGAACAGGCGCCGGAGTGTGGCGACTAGGGGAGTTTAACACTGCAATGAAGTTACTGTGAATGTAAGCCTATATGTGACACTAATAAATAAACTTAACTCGATCCATACAGATTGCACATCATCTGTACTAATATCTTCCTTCGATATTGTATCAACATTTTTAATCAACTTATTTTTTAATTTCTTATGGAGCATATGCTTCACTATAAAATAAGCGACTTTCACAAATTGAGCTTAATTTAAAAACCTCAACTGAAGCATACTGAACTTTTATATCAACTTTTTTGTAGCTAAAGTACAAATATTTACACAATCTAGGTACCATATTTAATACTTCAACTATCTTCTCATGAGCTTTTGGAATGAATTTCACTCCCATTAGATCTTTTCCCAACCAGCCTCCCTCCAAAGCAAAAAAAAACAGTAAGCTAACATTTAACCTCCTGTTATTTTTATTTCTGGATCTAATTTGTAAAGGCCAGCATACTGGTGTTCTACACCGCGCTCCCTATTAAGCAGAAAGACTTGAGTTGTGTCAACAATTGACACAGTCAGCACCTGCATCACAGCCTACTGGGAAGAAACCTATTTAAAATTGTTCAACCATATCATAGCTGGAAAAACGAACTCCATTATGCATTCCCAGTACGTAGTAAACGCCATCATCTGCAAAATGCAGGAGTGAAATATCATACCCGCCAAGTGCTTTTTTTCTCCTCCATAGTCACTAATAAGTATACAATGCCAAAACGTTCGGTTGTGCAACAAGAATTTTATATCTATAGCAAAAATAGTTTCTTCCCATTGCACTAATAAGGAAATCAGAAACTCCCAACGGAAAGACCTGAGGAACTGAACTCATGGTAACTCTATCACTGAAAACTTTCCGCTCGCATAATCTGTAACTAAGAGTTAACAGTTCACTGATTCCCGTACAGAGGTAATAAAGATGAGACGGGCCATCCTCCAAGAGAATTTTAGAACACATGTGGCTGTAGACCTTAACGATGAACATATGAGTTTATAAAGCATCAAAATTGAGTGATTGCTTTAAGTTGGAACCAAGATGAGGAATCTCTTTTAATTGAAGTCCTGGCTGGTGGATGACAACATGCTGAAATGTGTTCTGCAAGGGAATGCAAAGCAAATTTTTTTACTTAATTGTTGCTCAAGTGCACATGGTCCGCAGAAACTATAGATGAGTATGTTTCACTTCCCATTTACGTCATCTAAACTATGTACTTCCACCACCATTTTTCTAATGCCTCTTGTGAAAAACTTACAGTAGTGCTGCCTGCTTTGTTGAAAGGATCATTCCTCTTGGTTAAGTAAAAGATCACCTAGACTAAGGGCTTCTTCACTAATCTGAATATTCAACTTGGCACAAAATTGATTAGGTGCTGCAGAAATGAGATATTGAGCGAACACATGAGAACATAGAACACTACAGCACAAACAAGCCCTTCGGCCCACAAGTTGCGCCGATCATATCTGTGCCTAGCAGGCCTATCTATAACTCTCAATCCCATTAAATCCCATGTACTCATCCAGAAGTCTTTTAAAAGACCCCAGTGAGTTCACCTCTGCCACCATCGACGGCAGCTGATTCCACTCCCTCACCACCCTCAGTGAAAAACTTACCCCTGACATCTCCTCTGTACCTGCTCCCCAGCACCTTAAACCTGTGTCCTCTCATAGCAACCATTTCAGCCCTGGGAAATAGCCTCCGAGAATCCACCCTATCTATTCTTCTCAACACTTTATAAACCTCTATCAGGTCGCCTCTCAATCTTCGACTCTCCAGGGAGGAGAGACCTAGCTCCTCAACCTATATTCATAAGGCATGCCTCCCAATCCACACAATATCCTTGTAAATCTCCTCTGCACCCTCTCAACAGCTTTCACATCCTTCCTGTAGTGAGGCAACCAGAACTGCGCACAGTACTCCAAGTGGGGTCTGACAAGGGTCTTAATAAAGTTGCAGCATTACTTCCCAACTCCTAAACTCAATCCCTCGATTAATGAAGGCTATCACACCATACGCCTTCTCGACCGCATCCTCCACCTGCAAGACTGATTTAAGAGTCCTGTGGACCTGGACCCCAAGGTCCTTCTACTTCTCAACACTGCTAAGAGTCCTACCCTTGATATTGCACTCCTTCATCCCACTGGACCTGCCCAAATGGACCACTAGACATTTACCCGCGTTGAAGTCCATCTGCCACTTCTCCGCCCAGTCTTGCATCCTATCTATGTCTCGTTGCAACTTCTGACATCCCTCCAGACTATCCACAACACCACCAACCTTCATGTTGTCGGCAAACTTACTAACCCATCCCTCCACTTCCTCATCCAGGTTATTTATGAAAATGACAAACAGCAAGGGTCCCAGAACAGATCCCTGGGACACTCCACTGGTGACCAACCTCCATGCAGAAAAAGACCCATCCACAACCACTCCCTGCCTTCTGCAGGCAAGCCAGTTCTGGATCCACAAGGCAACAGCCCCTTGGATCCCATGCCTCTCACCTTTTCAAGTCATCTTGCCTGAGGGACCTTATCAAAACCTTGCTGAAGTCCATGTAAACCACATCCACTGCTCTTCTTTCGTCAATGTGTTCAGTCACATTTTCAAAGAACTCAGCTAGGCTCGTAAGGCACGACCTGCCCTTGACAAAACCATGCCGACTATTTATGATCATACTAAACTTCTCTAAATGTTCATAAATCCTGTCCCTCAGTATACTCTCCATCGACTTACCGACCACTGAGGTCAGACTCGCCAGTCGGTAATTTCCCGGGCTATCCTTGTTCCCTTTCTTGAAAATAGGAAACACATCCGCAATTCTCCAATCCTCCGGAACCTCTCCCATCTCCATTGACGACACAAAGATCATCGCCAGGGGCTCTGCAATCTCTTCCCTCACCTCCCACAGTAAGCTGGGGTACATCCTATCTGGTCCCGGCGACTTATCTATCTTGATAGAATTTAAAAGTTCCAACACATCCTCTTTCTTAACGTCCACATACTCAATCTTTTCATGTAATGATGTTGCAAACATTTCTCCAAAATAACAATAAAGAATCAAACAGTTTTGTGATATCGGTTGGGTTGAGGGATTAGCCACGACATGTCTTCCTACAAATAGTACCATGGGATCCATTTGCATCTTGCACCCACCTGAGAAGCAGTAGAAATCTTAGCTTAACATTTCATCTAAGAGCTAACATCTTTTCTTTATCCATTCATGGGATGTGGGTGCCACTAACAAGGCCAGCAACTGTTACCTCATCCCTAATTGATAAGGCCTTAAACTGCTGCATTTTGTGTGATTAGGTATGGCTACAGTACTGTTAGGGAAGTAATTCCAGGATTTTGAACCAGCTCTGATAAAGGAATGACTCAATTCCAACAGTGGAGCATGAACCAATAATCTGACACAGGTGACAGAATACCACTGAACTGAGGCCAAGCGCTCCGAGATACATCACTTCATTTTTACGTTAAATTTATATCTTAGTATACTGAACCTTTTAATCAGTCCCTTTCATTTCACTTCCAGCAACTAACTGTACAGCTTAATGTCAGAAGAGATACTGAATTAGAAAGCTGATTTTTACTTTCCTATTCCCATACAAAAATGTTTCCTTTGAGGTATGAAACAGTGATAAGAAACCTTGGGTAATATTTTTCTTGAACTCATTCCCACTCACTGTTCGCATTTATTACCTTTTGTGATTCATTCTTATTTATTAGTGGGCAAAAGGCCAGAATTATTATATTCTCATTCTGGAGCTGAAAACATGCGGCATCTTTTGTCATTTATCTAACTTTTCAGCAGTACAAGGATGTCTCCACAGTTCATGGAGATGGCAGAACCATCAGAAGTATAAACACACAGAGGGACCTGGGTGTGCAAGTCCACAGATCCTTGAAGGTGGCAGCAGAGGTGGAGAAGGTGGTGAAGAAGGCATATGGCATGCTTGCCTTTGTAGGACGGGGTATAGAGTATAAAAATTGGCGTCTGATGTTACAGCTGTATAGAACGTTGGTCAGGCCACATTTGGAGTACTGCGTCCAGTTCTGATCACCACACTACCAAAAGGACGTGGAGGCTTTGAAGAGAGTACAGAGAACATTTACCAGGATGTTGCCTGGTATGGAGGGTCTTAGCTATGAGGAGGGATTGGGTAAACCGGGGTTGTTCTCCCTGGAAAGTCGGAGAATGAGGGGAGACCTAATAGAGGTGTATAAAATTATGAAGGGTATAGATAGGGTGAACCGTGGGAAGTTTTTACCCAGGTCAGAGGTGACAAACACGAGGGGTCACAGGTTCAAGGTGAAGGGAGCGAGGTTTAACTCAGATATCAGAGGGACATATTTTATACAGAGGGTGGTGGGGGCCTAGAATGCACTGCCAAGCAGGGTGGTGGAGGCAGACACGCTGGGACTGTTTAAGACTTATCTGGACAGTCACATGAGCAGACTGGGAATGGAGGGATACAAAAGAATGGTCTAGTTGGACCAATGAGCGGCGCAGGCTTGAAGGGCCGAAGGGCCTGTTTCCTGTGCTGTATTGTTCTTTGTTCTTTGTATTCAGCGCTCCCCGAGTACTTCTCACACAGGGTTGTGAATCTATGGAACTCAGTGCCCCAAAGTGCAATGGATGCAAAATCTATCAATGGATTCAAGAAAGAGATGGATAAATATTTGATCAAAAGCAGGATAAAGGGCTATGGGAAAAAGACAGGAAAATCAACTTGAGATGAAGATCTGCCACGATCATATAGAATGGCGGAGCGGGCTTGAAGAACTGAATTGCCTCCTTGTTCCTATGTTCCTAATAAATATTTCTAAAATTTCAAACTTAGTTTTTTCTTTAAAAGCTTTGTGAGAACTTTTGTAAAGTTACATCTTTGCTGTGAAGCTGTTAATTAATCACACAGTTACCCCGCAATACAAATAAAATTCATCACAAAAAAAAATTACATGGTACAAATCAGTTTGTTAAAACATATTTTAATCTCCAAAACCAAAGTGTTGCTGCGCAAAATGAAACCACTTGGGCCACATTTTGCAGCAGCAGGGCAATTTTTTATTTATTCTTTCATGGAATGTGGGTGTCACTGAAAAGGCCAGCATTTTTTGCCCATCCCTGATTGTCCTTGAACTGTATTTCAGAGGGGAATTCAAGAGTCAACCACATCAAAAGTAGGTCAGACTAGGTAAGGCCAGCAGATTTCCTTCCCTGAAGGACATTACTGAGCCCGATGACTTTTTATGACAATCAATGACAGAGTCATACCTTCACATATAGCTTTCAATTTTAGATTTTCTTAATTGAATTTAAATTTCACCAGATGCCTTGGTGGCATTTGTACCATGTCCCCAGTGCCTTCACCTGGACCACTGGATTACTAGCCCTGTGACATTACCACACTGCCAGTATCCCTCCCTAAGTTATCTTCCTCCGCTGTTCGATGGAATTGCTCTTGAACTTTCAGGTTTATAAATTTTGTGCGAGAAAAGTTACGTGAGAATTGAAAGCAGTGCAGCAAGGGGCAACCAGGCATTTGGGGCCTGAGTCAAAAGACAACTGTGTATCTCCTTAACCAACAAGACTGAAGAATTATGAAACTGACAGTTCAAGGACATTGAATAAATATAAATCAGAGTTGGTAACTTCTATGTCAAATCAGGCAGAAAGAAAGAAACAGGGGAAAAAAGGTTTTACTCTAGGCAGGAAGGACGAAACAAAAGTTTCCTTAATTGTCGGAGATTTTGAAAATATAAAGTTTTGCATTTGTTTCGTCCTTCCTAGAGTAAAACCATTTTTTCCCCTGTTCCTTCCTTTCTGCCTGATTTGACATAGAAGTCACCAACAAATGCTCTGATAAAGCATTGGGACTCCAAACTTGTAATAGTTAATTTCCCAATTCCAAGGAAACTGATAGGCAGTAATTAATATCAAACAAATGTTAAGAGTACTTCAACTGGAATAGACCAGATTTGATGATCTGTGTCTTTAATTTAGCATAAATATGACAATTAGCTTCAACAGTGTACCAGAGAGTGAGATGCTATTTTCTCAAAGCTAACAATGGAGCAACGCACCTTGGAGAGAAACCTTATTTGAATTTAACTGTGCATCTGCTCCTTGCCTGAAATTGCTGAATCCTCTGTGCATAAACGAGTGTCATTAGCCTCAGTACCAGAAATCGTATTGGGTAACAGAATATCAGATGGAAGATGATGACGGGGCTGGTCAAAGAAGATCTGGCAAAGTACATTTAAGGGGGACCTCCAAGAGTGGGACAGCGCCTGAGCTGCAGCAGAAGAGATTACGATGGACCAGAACTGGTGGCAGTCTTGCTGCTTTTTGTTCCACATGGGACCAGAACTTAGTCTAAGTAAATGAATGCAGACATTGCACTTTGGAAGACATAAATAAAGAGCTCTTGTAAATCAGCGCTTTTCATTCACTGTCATCCTAAAGGACTTGTAGAGAAATATCCAGAGGTTAGAGGGCAAATTTCCACATTGAAAGCATGAGTGTCAGATTGCAGTTGTTCAAAAAATTCAGCAACCTGCATTTAATGCAGCAATTGAAACAGAAAATTTTGTTTCCTTTAATAGAAAGTGATAGTATACGGTTGGGGTTCAGCAGAGGGTGAGTCCCTTGATCTTCAGTCAGGGGGGATAGGTATTGTTTTCCGGAGCTGCAGCCAGGAGTTCCAAACATTACCTACCCAGTGCCAATGTTAAGGACATCACCTCATGACTGGAGAGGAACTTGGAGTGGGAGGAGGAGGGTCTAATTGCCATGGTCCATGTGGGAACCAACAACATATCGAGAACCAGGAATGGTGGGTTCGTAATTAGGGTCCGAATTAAAACGCAGAACATCAAACGGTAATAATTTCTGAATTGTCACCAGGGCTACATGCCAACTAGGGTTAAATAGATTAAAGAATTAAATGCTCAGAGAATGGTGTGGGAAGAAGGGGTTCTGATACACAGGCCGCTGGCACCAGAACTCAAGGAAGGATGAGCTATTGTGTTGTGATTGGCTGCACCTGAATTAAGCTCTCAAACTGGAACCAGTGCTCTGACCAATCGTATAACTAGGTCTGTGGATAGAGCTTTAAATTAGCAATGAGCCCTTCGAGTCTGCACCATCATTCAATATGATCATGGTTGATCATGTGCTGTCAGTATCCCACTCCCGCTTTCTCTCCATACCCCTTGATCTCTTTAGCCACCAGGGCCAGGACCAGTTCCCTCTTGAACATATCTAACGAACTGGCTCCAACAGCTTTCTGTGATAGAGAATTCCACAGGTTCACAACACTCTAAGTGAAGAAGTTCTCCCTCATCTCAGTCCTGAATAGCTTACCCTTTATTCTTAGGCTGTGACCCCAAAGTTCTGGACTTTCCTAATATTATGAAAATTCTTCCTGCATCTATCCTGTCCAGTCCTGCCAGGGTTTTATATATTTCTATGAGATTCTCTCTCATCCTTCTAAATTCCAGTGATACAAGCTTGTATCTTTGACTGGAAGACTCAATCCAGTCTCTCTTCACATGTCAGTCCTGCCATTTGGGGAAATCAGTCTGGTGAACCTTCATTGGACTCCCTCAACAACAAGAATATCCTTCCTCAGACTTGGAGACCAACACGGCACACAATACCCAAGCTGGGAGAATGAGAAGTATATGGGTAGTAGCTTTGAGGAGGTAGTTACACCTAAGCAGCACAGCACAGGAAATTGTAAGAGTACTGTAAGAAGAAGAAATGGAAATGTGAAAGGACAGGCAGAGCAGGATTCCCCTGTGGCCATTCCCCTCCACAAAAAGTATACCAAATTGGATACCGTTGTAGGGAATGCTTTACTTGGGATAAGTACAACAGCCGAAACTCTGATACTGAGTCTAGTTCTGCAGCGCAAAAGGGTGGGAGGAAGAAGAGGAGAGGGGTAGTGATACGGGACTCAATGGTCAGAGGTACCGACAGTAGGTTCTATGGTCGGGGTGGTTTGTTGCCTCCCGGGTGCCAAGGTCAGGGATGTCTAGTTCTAAAGTGTTCTAAAGTGGGAAGGTGATCAGCCAGATGTGGTGGTGCACATCGGTACCAGTGATGTAGGTAGGAAGAGTGAAGAGGTCCTAAAGAAAGAGTATAGAGAGCTTGGATGGAAGTTAAAAAGCAGGACCCTGAGGGTAGTAATCTCAGGATTGCTACCTGTACTACGTGCCAGTGAGGGTAAGAGTAGGATGCTTGATCAGATGAACACGTGGCTGAGGAACAGGTGTAGGGGGCAGGGTTTCCGATTTTTGGATCATTGGGAACTCTTCTGGGGCAGGTGGGTCCTGCACAAGAGAGACAGGTTACACCTAAACTACAAGGGGACCAATATATTTGCAGGGAGATTTGCTAATGTTATTGGGGAGCGTTTAAACTAGATTTGCAGGGGGATGGGAACCTGAGTGCCAGTGCAGATAGTGGAGCGGGGGTTAAAAAGACAGGTTAGTTCAAGCAACATCACAAATGGAAGGGTTGAGTGTGGTGGAAATAATCTTTTGAGGTGTGTCTGCTTCAATGCCAGGAGTATTGTGGGGAAGACAGATGAGCTGAAAGCATGGATTGACACATGGAATATGACATTATAGCAATTAGTGAAACTTGGCTACAGGAGGGGCAGCAGCAGCACTGGCAGCTCAGCGTTCCAGGGTTCCAATGTTTCAGGCATGATAGAGGCCGAGGGATAAAAGGTGGGAGGGTGGCATTGTTGGTCAGGGAAAATTTTACAGCGATACTCAGGCAGGATAGATTAGGGAGCTTGTCTACGGAGGCCCTATGGGTAAAGCTGAGAAACAGGAAGGGCGGAGAGATAGCTGACAGCTGCAAGAAACACAAAGTTCTGTTAAAGATTTAAACGGGGTAGAGTTTGTGAAATGTGTTCAGGAGAATTTTCTACATCAGTATATAGAGGTGCCAACTAGAGAGGATGCAATATTGGATCTCCTATTGGGAAATGAGTTACAGCAGGTGATGGATGCGAGTGTGAAGGAACACTTTGGATCCAGTGATCATAATGCCATTAGTTTCAACCTGATCATGGATAAGGATAGATCTGGTCCTCAGGTTGAAGTTCTGAACTGGAAAAAGGCCAAATTTGATGAAATGAGAAGAGATCTGGGAAGGGTGGATTGGCACAGGCTGTTCAAATGGAAAGTGGGAGGCCTTCAAAGGAGGAATTTTGAGTGTGCAGAGTTTGTATGTTCCTGTCAGGATTAAAGGCAAGATAAATAGGAATAAGGAACCTTGGTTCTCAAGGGAGATTGTAACACTGATTAAGAGAAAGAGAGAGTTGTATATAATGTACAGGCAACAAGGAACAGATCAGATGCTCGAGAAGTATATAAAGTGCAAGAAGCTACTTAAGAGGGAAATCAGGAGGGCCAGAAGAAGACATGAGGTTGCTTTGGCAGACAGAGTGAAGGAAAATCCAAAGAACTTCTATAGGTAGGTAAGGAGCAAAAGGATAGTGAGGGATAAAATCTTGAAGACCAGAGTGGTAGACTATGTATGGAACCAAAAGAGATGGGGGAGACACTAAATGGGTTTTTTGCATCTGTATTTACTGAGGAAACGGACATGGAGTCTACAGAAATAGGGCAAACAGGTAGGGAGGTCATGGAACCTTTACAGATCACAGGGGAGGAGGTGCTGGCTGTCTTGAGGCAAATCAGAGTGGATAAATCCCCAGGACCAGACAGGGTATTCTCACAGACCTTGAGGGAGGCTACTGTTGAACTTGCAGGGGCCTTGGCAGACATATTCAAAATGTCAGTATTCACGGGGGAGGTGTCGGATGATTGGAGGGTGGGTCATGTTGTTCCATTGTTTAAAAAAGGTTCCAAAAGAAATCCAGGAAATTACAGGCCAGTAAGTTTGACGTCGGTGGTGGGCAAGTTATTGGAAGTAAGATCTACAAATATTTGGATAGACAGGGACTTATTAGGGAGAGTCTACATGGCTTTGTGTGTGGTAAGTCATGTTTGACCAATCTATTAGAGTTTTTCGAGGAGGTTACCAGGAAAGTGCATGAAGGGAAGATGGTGGATGTTGTCTACGTGGATTTCAGCAAGGCCTTTGATAAGATCCCTCATGGGAGGTTAGTTAGGAAGATTCAGTCGCTAGGTATACATGTGGAGGTAATAAATTGGATTAGACACTGGCTCAATGGAAGAAGCCAGAAAGTGGTTGTGGAGGATTGCTTCTCCGAGTGGAGGCCTGTGACGAGTGGTGTGCCGCAGGGATCGGTGTTGGGTCCATTGTTGTTTGTCATCTATATCAATGATCTGGATGATAATGTGGTAAATTAGCTCAGCAAATTTGCTGATGAGATTGGAGGTGTAGTAGACAGTGAGGAAGGTTTTCAAAGCTTGCAGAGGGATTTGGACCAACTAGAAAAATGGGCTGAAAAATGGAAAATAGAATTTAATGCAGACAAGTGCGAGGTCTTCATAGAAGAATGAGGGGAGATTTGATAGAGGTGTACAAGATTTTGATGGGTATAGATAGAGTGAAGGCAAGCAGGCTTTTTCCTCTGAGCCTAGAGGAGAAAAAAAGCCAGAAGGCAAGGGTTAAGGGTGAAAGGAGAAAAGTTTAAAGGGAATATTAGGGGGGGCTTCTTCATGCAGAGAGTGGTGGGATGTGGGATGCGCTGCCGGATAAAGTAGTAAATGAGGGGTCACTTTTAACATTTAAAAAAAACTTGGACGGGTTCATGGATGAGAGGGGTGTGGAGGGATATGGTCCAAGTACAGGTCAGTGGGACTAGACAAAAAATGGTTCGACACAGACAAGAAGAGCCAGAAGGCCTGTTTCTGAGCTGTAATTTTCTATGGTTCTATGGCCTCACCAAAGCCCTGAATAACTGCAGTTAGACATCATCCTCATGCTTTGAAGGCCAGCATACCATTAGCTTTCCTCACTGCCTGCTGTACTTGTATGTCAACCTTCAGCAACTGATCCACCATGGCACCCAAGTCACATTGTACTTCCTCTTTTCCTAAACTGCTACGATTCAGATAATAATCTTCCTTCCTGCTTTTTGCCACCAAAGTGGATAATCTCACATTTATCCACATTATATTTCATTTGCCAAGTATTTGCCCACTCAGCCAGCCTGTTGAAGTCACCCTGTAGCCTCTTAGCATCCTTTTTACAGCACACACTGCCACCCAGTTTAGTGTTGTCTGCAAATTTGGAGATATTGCATTCTATTCCTTCATCCAAAGCATTAATACTGTGAATAGCTAGGGTCCCAGCACAGAACAATGTGGTAGTCCACTAGTCACTGCCTGCCACTCTGAAAAGGATCAATTTACTCCCACTGTCTGTTTTCTGTCTGCCAAGCAGTTCTCTATCCACGTCAATACATTACCCCCAATACCATAAGCTTTAATTTTGCTCACTAATCTCTTGAAGAGTGGGATGGAAGAAGAAAAGGTTGAGGCGTCAGAGTTCAACAATCTGAGTAAAGCCAAGCAGAGTTGGACTGGGAGGGGCACAGAATTGTACTTCAACAAATATGGTAGTAAAAAATGAAATTAGAAATCCTTCACCTGAATGTATGAAGCATCTGCAATGAGATTGATAAACGTAGCACAAATGATTTTGTCCTAAATCACAATAACTGAGGCCTGATCACAAGGTGATAACGGTTGGGAAATAAATATTCCAGGGTACACAATACTGCAGAATTGTACAGAAGGATGGAGTATAGCCATAAAAGTAAAGGATTTCATTGGGCTTTAGAGAGAAGGGATTTGACATCAGAAGATCATAAAGTAGCATCAGTATGGGTGGAAATTAGTAATAGCCAGAATCAGGACACAATGATCAGAGCATTTTATACACCCTCTAAACAGGAGTTATACCATTGGACAGGGCACTAAACAAAACATCATTGGAGCTCGTAACAAAAGCAATCTTCATACAGCCTGGAACAATCAAATCGGCAAGGGTGGTCTCGAAGACGAATGTGAGGGAAGGTTTTGTCCTTGGACCAATACATTTTGCAACCAACAAGGGATGAAGCTATCTTAGATCTAGTATTCTGCAATGAAGCTGGGTTAATTCGTAATGCTGTGGTAAAAGATCCACTGGAATATAGTGATCACGAAACCACTGAATTCCATGTTATGTTTCTGTTGTACTCCAAACACAAACAAGAATTTCAAACTTAAACAAAGCCAATTACATTGGTACAAGGGTAGGACTGGCTATGGTAAACTGCCTAGACTGAAAGATATTGAGAGATAAATGAACAGTGCGAAGCATTTAAAAGAAACAATTCAAAATGTCCAACAAAAATACAATTTATAGAAAAACAAAAATTCATTCAGAAAGGCTCACTCAGGAAGTTAGGGGTAGTATTAAATTAAAAGAGGGGCTTACAATATTGCAAAAGACATCAAATCTGAGGATTATAAAATATTTTAGAGACTAAGGGGCAACTAAAAATGTGGTAAAATGGAAAGGCATGGAATATGAGAGTAACATAGAAGATAGGAGCAGAAGGAGGCCATTTGGCCCCTCGTGTCTGCTCCCCCATTCATTACGATCATGGCTGACTGTCCAACTCAACTGACAAATCCTGCTTTCTCCCCATAACCTTTGCTTCCATTTGCCTCAAGTGCTGTATCCAGCCGTCTCTTGAATACATTTAATGTTTTCGCATCAACTCCTTCATGTGGTAATGAATTCCACAGGCTCACCACACTTTGGATGAAGAAATGTCTCCTCATCTCCATCCTAAGTGGTCTTCCCCAAATCCTCAGATTGTGTGACCCCTTGTCCTGGACTCCCCTATCATGCAGGGAATATCCTCCTTGCATCTATCCTAAACCAGCCAGTAATATAAAAACAGATTGTACGAGCTTTTATAAGTATATAAAAAGGAAGAGAACAGTTAAAGTTAATATTAAGAGGACCTCTTAAGGGGACCAGGAGCATATTCTAGCGAGATTATTTTTGAATTGATTTATTATTGTCACATGTTTTGGGATACAGTGAAAAGTATTGTTTCTTGCATGCTACACAGACAAAACAATGTTCATTAAGTACACAGAAGAAAAAGAAAGGATAGGGTTCAGAAAAAGTGTTGCAGTTACCAATAGATTGAAGAGAAAAATCAGCTTAATATGCTATAGGTCCATTCAAAAGTCTAATGACAGTAGGAAAGCTATTCGTGAGTCAGTTGGTACCTGTTTTCAGGCTTCTGTATCTATCTCCCAACAGAAGAATCATCGAATTCCTACAGTGCAGCAGGAGCCCACTCGGCCCATCAAGCCTGCACCGACAACAATCCCAGGCCCTATTCCCATATCCCCATACATTAATTCCGCTGATCCCCCTGACACTAATGGGCAATTTAGCATGGCTAATCCATCTAATCTGCACATCCTTGGACTGTGGGAGGAAACTGCAATCCAAGGAAACCATGCAGACAAGGGAAGAACATGCAAACTCCACAGTCACCCAACGCCGGAATTGAACCCAAGTCTCTGGCACTGAGAGGCAGCAGTGCTAACCACTCTACCAACATGCTCCCAAAAAGTGGGAGAGAGCATATCCAGGGTGCCTGGGGTCCTGGATTACGCTGGCTGCTTTCCCGAGTCAGCAGGAAGTGCAGATGAAGTCAATGGACAGGAGGCTGGTTTGCATGAAGGACTTTGTAGTTTCTTACAGTCTTGGTCAGAGCAGGAGCTATACCAAGTTGTGATGCAACCAGAAAAAATGCTTTCTATGGTGCATCTGTAGTAACTGATGAGAGCCGTGGACGTTCTGAATTCCCTAGCCTTCTGAGAAGGCAGTACAATAGCACACTGGTTAGCACTGCTGCCTCAGTGCCAGAGGCCAAGGCTCCTTGGGTCACTACCTATACTGAGTCTGCACGTTCTCCTTGTGCCTGTGAGGGTTTCCTCTGGATGCTCCGGTTTCCTCCGAAAGATGTGCTGGTTAAATGCATCAGCCATGCTAAGTTCTCCCTCAGTGTACCCAAAAAGACACCAGAGTGTGGAGATTAGGGGATCTTCACAGTAACTTCATTGCAGTGTTAATGTAAGTCTTCTTGTGACACTAATAAATAAACTTGAAAGTAGAAGAGTTGGTGAGCTTTCTTAACTGTAGCATGGAGGGACCAGAACAGATTATTGGTGATCTGAACACCCAGAAAATTGAAGCTCTCAACCATTTCCACTTCTTCACGATTGATGTATTGGGGCATGTTCTCCACTGTCTTTCTTGAAGACGATGACTATCTCCTTCATTTTAGTGACATTGAGGGAGGGATTATTGTTGTCGCACCATTTCACCAGATTCTTTATCTCTTTCCTATACTCCACTTCATTGTTGTTTGAATTCTGATTCACAACAGTAGTGTCACCAGCAAACTTAAAAATGGAGTTGGAAGGGAGTTTAGCCATGCCAAACTGTATAAGGAGTATAGTATGGTCGGTGCATAGTATAGTAAAGCTGAGGACCGCCTTGTGGGGCACCGGTGTTGAGTATAATCGGGGAGGAGATGTTGTTATCTATTCTTACTGATTGTGGTCTGTGGGTTAACTGGCATTTCATATATATTCTATTCAAAAAGAATTATCGGTTTCTACCACAACTGTTGCACAACTCCTCAGCATGCAGCTTCTTAATGAAATGCACATCAATCACACTTAATCTGCAGGTCAACTCAGTCCTGATGTCCTGAATCCTTAAAGCAGAAAACTTGCATTTATATAGTGCCATTCTTGACCTCAGGGCATTCCAAAGTCCATTAAAGCCTATTAAGTACCATATACACTGTAAATGTTGTTAGGTAGGAAACGCAGCAACAATTTACACACAGCAATGCTCCACAAACAGCAGTGTGATAATCATCAGCTAATCTGTTTCAGCGATACTGGTTAAGGGATAAATATTGGCCGGGATACCAATGAATTCTCCTCCGCTCTTCATTGAACTAGTTCAATGGATTTTATTTAACAACTATCTGTGAGGATAGATGGGGCTTCAGTTCAAAATGGCTTTTGTTTAAGCTGCAATGATCTCAGACTATAGCCAGGGACTGCACTTGAGTCACATTAAACACAAAGCTTATAAATAAAGAACAAAGAAAATTACAGCACAGGAACAGGCCCTTCAGTCCTCCAAGCCTGCACCAACCATGCTGCCTGACTGAACCTAAAGCCCCTACACTTCCGGGGACCATATCCCTCTATTTCCATCTCATTCAAGTACATGTCAAGATGCCCCTTAAAAGTCACTACCATTTCCACTACCTCCCCCAACAACGAGTTCTGGGCACCCACCACTCTGTGTAAAATATCTGCCTCGTACGTCTTTTTTAAAACTCGCCCCTCGCGCCTTAAACCTATGCCCCCTAGTACTGACTCTTCCACCCTGGGAAAAAATTTCTGACTAATCATTCCGTCCATGCCTCTCGTAATCTTGTAGAATTCTATCAGGTCTCCCCTCAACTTCCGTCGCTCCAGTGAGAACAAACCAAGTTTTTCCAACCTCTCCTCATAGCTAATGCCCTCCATACCAGGCAACATCCTGGTAAATCTTTTCTGTACCTTCTCCAAAGCCTCCACATCCTTCTGGTAGTGTGGCGACCAGAATTGAACACTATATTTCAAATGCGGCCTCACTAAGGTTCTATAAAGCGTCAACATGACTTGCCAATTTTTAAACTCAATACCCCGGCTGATGAAAGAGAACTACCTTCTCCACCTGCACTGCCACTTTCAGTGATCTGTGTACCTGTACACCAAGATCCCTTTGCCTATCTATACTCCTAAGGATTCTGCCATTTACTGTACATTTCCTATCTGTGTTAGACCTTCCAAAATGCATTACCCCACATTTGTCTGGATTAAATTCCAACTGCCATCTCTCTGCCCAAGTCTCCAACTGATCTGGTATGGAAGGGAGGTCCTATGAGGAGAGACTGAGGGATTTGAGGTTGTTTTCGTTACAAAGAAGGCAGCTAAGAGGGGACCTTATTGAAACATATAAGATGATTAGAGGTTTAGATAGGGTGGGCAGTGATAGCCTTTTTCCTCGGATGGAGAAAGCTGGCACGAGGGGGCATAGCTTTAAATTAAGGGGTGGTAGTTATAGGACGGATGTCAGGGGTAGGTTCTTTACCCAGAGGGTGGTGAGGGATTGGAATGCCCTGCCTGCTGCAATTGTAAATGCGCCTAGTTTGGGGGCGTTTAAGAGATCCGTGGATAGGTTTATGGATGGAAAGGGATTGGTTTAGGTTAGAGGGTCATTGCTTTTTAACTGGTCGGCGCAACATCGTGGGCCGAAGGGCCTGTTCTGCGCTGTAATGTTCTATGTTCTATGATCTATATTCTGCTGTAACGTCTGATGGTCCTCATCACTAACTGCAAATCCACCAACCTTTGTGTCATCCGTAAATTTACTAATCAATCTAGTTACATTTTCCTCCAAAATCATTTATATATATTACAAACAGCAAAGGTCCCAGCACTGGTCCCTGAGGAACACCACTTGTCACAGCCCTCCATTCAGAAATGCACCCTTCTACTGCTAGCCTCTGTCTTCTTTGACTGAGCCAGTTTTGTATCCACCTTGCCAGCTCACCTCTGATCCCATGCAACTTCACCTTCTGCACCTTGTCAAAGGCCTTACTGAAATCCATGTAGACAACATCTACTGCCCCACCCTCATCAATCATCTTTATCACTTCCTCGAAAAACTCAATCAAATTAGTGAGACTCAACCTCCCCTTCACAAAACCATGTTGCCTCTCACTAATACGTCCACTTATTTCCAAGTGGGAATAAATCCTGTCTCGAAGGATCTTCTCCAATAACTTCCCTACCACTGATACAAGGCTCACCAGCCTGTAATTACCTGGATTATTCTTGCTACCCTTCTTAAACAAAGGAGCAACATTGGCTATTCTCCAATCCTCTGGGACCTCCGATGTAGCCAATGAGGATACAAAGATTTCTGTGGACTTGTCCACCTTGATGTTTCTCAAGAACCCTAATGCTTCGTCCTTTTTGATCTCAACATGACTCAAACTATCTACACATCCTTTCCCAGACTCATCATCCACCAAGTCCTTCTCTTTGGTGAATACTGACTCAAAGTACTCACTTAATACCTCACCCATTTCCTCTGGATCCACACATAGGTTCCCTCCCTTGTCCTTGAGTGGGCCAACCCTCTCCCTGGCTACCCTCTTGCTCTTTATATATGTGTAAAAAGCCTTGGAATTTTCCTTAATCCTGCTGGCCAATGCTTTTTCATGACCCCTTTTAGCTCTTCATACTCGTTGCTTAAGTTTCTTTCTACTTTCCTTGTATTCCATACTTGCTTCATGTGTTCCCAGCCTCCTAGCTTTGACAAATGCTTATTTTTTCTCTTTGACTAGGCTCACGATATCTCTCGTTATCTGAGGTTCTGAAAACTTGCCATACTTATCCTTCATCTTTGCAGGAATGTGCCAGTCCTGAATCCCAATCAACTTACACTTGAAAGCTTCCCACATGCCAGATGTTGATTTGCCCTCAAACATCTGCCCCAATCTACATTCTTCAGTTCCCGCCTAATATTGTCGTAATTAGCCTTCCCCCAATTTAGCACCTTAACTTGAGGACTACACTTATTTTTATCCATCAGTACCTTCAAGCTTTCTGAATTGTGATCACTGTTCTCGAACTGCTCCCCTACTGAAATAGCGACTACCTGGCCAGGTTCACTCCCCAATACAGGTCCAGTATGGCCCCTTCCCGAGTTGGACTATCTACATACTGTTCCAGGAAGCCCTCCTGGATGCTCCTTACAAACTCTGCCCCATCCATGCCCCTAGCACTGTGAGTCCCAGTCAATATAGGGGAAATTAAAATCTCCCACCACAACAACACTGTTACTTTTACACCTTGCCAAAATCTGCCTACACATCTGTTCCTCAATCTCCCACTGGCAGTAGGGTGGCCTGTAGTAAACCCCCAACATTATGACCACATCTTACCTATTCTTGAGCTCTACCCATATTGCCTTGCTGCATGAGCCCTCCAAGGTGTCCTCCTGGAGTACAGCTGTGATATTCTCCTTAATCAGTAGTGCAACTCCCCCACTCCTTTTACATCCCCCTCTATCACACCTGGAACATCTATATCCTGGAATGTTAAGCTGCCAATCCTGTCCTTCCCTTAACCAAGTCTCTGTAATGGCAACTACATCATAGTTTCTAGTACTAATCCAAGCTCTAAGTTCATCTGCCTTATCTGTCACACTTCTCGCATTGAAACAAATGCACTTCAGTCCACCAGACCCTCTCTGATTTGCTATCCCACCCTGCCTGTTATTTGAGTCTTACTGGCCCTAGTCTCTTGTTCCCCTTCAGCTATTTCACCTTTGCTTTGGGTCCCACCCCCCCTGCCAAACTCATTTAAATCCTCCCGTGTGACAATAGCAAACCTCCCAGCCAGAATATTTGTGCCCCTCCAGTTTAGATGCAACCCGTCCTTCTTGTACAGAAGGAATGCAGAATCTATGGCACTTGGCATATGTGGAAAAAAACTAGCTGTCACGTCCTATACTTGGGTCTGACAAATCCAAAAATCATGAACTGCATGGTGTCATGAGTGTAAACTGTAAACATACTTGTACAATATGACGCATCAAGCAATGATTTTCTTTCTTTCAGAATTAATGTTTTGTAACAAACATTTACCAGCAGCCTTTATCAAAGTCTGAAACATGCCAAGCAGTTTAAGTTGTACAATACGTGAACAGCACATACACTAATGGTGACAGCCTTGTGCTGACAGGGCCTGATGGCAGATGTGCAGTAATTAAATTCAGCCACCACAAGGGATTTATGGAGTTGGCAGAGAAACAAGGACGGAAACTTCAAATCAGGATAATAATGCCCGATACTTCTCATGAAATGCAATATTTTTTGTCAAAGTAAGGGCCATGCTCCAAGGTCAGAGATTCGAATGGAGGAATGAGAAGTAAAAAGAACAAAACTGAAAAACCACCAGAAGCTTTATTGTAAAGAAAAGATTTAAAATGCAGAACATGCTGCTAAACTAGTAAAATTATCAAAGTAAAAGCCATGTATAGAACAATCGCAGAATAAAGAAAATTACGGCAGCTGACAGGAGAAAGATATGAGGAAAGAATTCAAAACATGGTCTCGTGTGGAAACTGCACAAACGAAGAACTGTTATTAATTACAGAAAAATGAACTGTTAACTATACAGCTGAATTCCAGATCTTGGAAACCCTTTAAGAAAAACAGGCTCTTTATGAGGCAAGGCCTGGACTGGGAACCATATCTGTTTGTTGGTGGTGATAGAAGATCCTGCTAGTGAAGCAATATCAGATCAGAATGAGAAGTCACTGCACATTCCCAAAACATAAGGACGGATTAACTTTCACTTTCCACCCACATCTTCCAGAGTTTTCCTGGGTTATGCAGCAGCAGTTAAAAGATATCACAGCAAACAAGTACTCACCCAAATTTCACAAATACCCACCGACTGCACTCAAGCCCACACTCCTGAAACTGGTTCAGCAAAGTTATCTGAAGAACCAGAATGTCGCAGCCATGTTTCCAAAGTGCCCTCTCATTGCTTTGTGCACAGTCACTTATGGAAAAGGCAGAAATGCTTCCCTTTCCCATTGTGGTGATGCCAGGACCAGAAATCATTCCTAAGTTCACAAGAATGGGACCCACTTTGATTGTGATTATTATTATGGTTTATCTACAGCCTAATAATTGGTCATTGAGACCCTCAGATACAGACAGAGAAATGTGTGGAACCATTACCCTAATCAACAGTGTCTAATTACTTCAGATCTCGACTCACTGCAAATAGATTCTGCAACAAAAGGCTGTGGCCCATCAGGAAAATCTTGGTTAGTACTGGATTGAACTACATTGGATTACAACTTTAGACTGATAATAAGGATCTGGAACAAATTTCAGAAGTTCACTATGAGATCGCCAATCCTGATCTAGAACAATGGCTGCTACATAGCGAAGGAAATGAAGAACAAAAATCAACCATGCTGGAAACATTTATTAGTCTCTGCACTAGGAACAGTTAATCAGCCAGATTTAGCAGTGATTCTCAGGGCCCGACTGTGGACTCAATTCTGGATCAGGAATCCAAAAAGTGACTTGATGGGACCTTGATCATGACCTGCCTAAAGCCTCGTCAAGTCAAAGACAGTGAGTGGACCAGGAAATCAGCACACCCAATATGAGGTCTTGCAGTGTTGTCTGACTGGCAGCCCTACCAGGAGAGATGCATGTTGCCAAGACAAGAGTGCCTCAAGATGGAACAATGTCAAAAGTAAGTGCTGTCACAGTTGTCAGGATATCAGTGCAGAGGGAGTAGCCTTGCTGGAGGCCTCACTGTCCCCCACCTAGCCTATTGCCTGGAGGCAGTTTCTAAGTGTTTAAAAGAATGGAAGTGATCTTACAATAATATCTAAGATCCTGAGGGAACTTGATAGGATGGATGTTGAGATGATATTTCCCCTTATGGGAGAGCCTAGAACTATGGAACACAACAAAAGAAAGGATTTCTTGTTTAAGACAAAAATGGAAGAGTTTTTTCTCTCAGAGGGACATTAGCCTGGAGCATTCTCTTCCCAGAGGATAGTGGAGGCAGGATCAATGAATACTTTTAAGACTGAGTTAGACAGATCTTTGTAGAGTCAAAAAGTTTATTTATTAATAGAAAAGCTTATTTATTAGTCACAAGTAAGGCTTATATTAACACTGCAATGGAGTTACTGTGAAATTCCCCTAGTGGCCACAGTCCAGAGCCTGTTCAGGTCAATGGGCCTAACCAGCAGAATGTGGGAGGAAACTGGAGCACCAGAGGAAACCCACACAGACACAGGGAGAACATGCAAACTCTACACAGACAGTGACCCAAGCTGGTAATTGAACCCAGGTCCTTGGTGCTGTGAAGCACTTCTACTGTGCCACCCACAGGGAAAGGAATGTTGAGATAGGCGACAATTAGGGCAGCCATGAACTTATTGAATGTTGGAGCAGGCATGAGGGCCAAATGGCTGACTCCTGCTCCTGATTCACATGTTCAGCCTCAGCAGGGGGTGGGTAAGTTGTTCGCGATTGGGAAGATCTCAACATCACCATTTTTCTCCCTTGTGGGAATTTATTTGAGCCTAATTAGCAACCCATCGTTGCCAGGGGATTAAGCCAGTACCAATCAGACCCCATTGCCAGCAGGCTCACTTCCAAACTTTACCATCAAAAGAACAGAGTGGAATACATATTGGAACGCCAGAATCTGTAAGTTCCCCTCCAAATCATGCAACATTTTGATTTGAAACTATATTACTGCTCTTTCAATGTCACTGGGTCAAGAGAGGTTTGTACAGGGTTGATAGGGACAAACCATTCCCATTAATTGAAGGATCAAGAACCAAAAGGCACACGTTTAAGGTAACTGGCAAAAGAAGTAATGCCAACACAAGGAAAAGTTCTTCACAGGTTAGGATCGGGAATGCACTGCTCATGAATATGGCAGAGGCACATTCAGTTGAGGCAATCATAGATAAGAACATAAGAGAGAATTGGATTATCTGGAAAGGAAGAAAGGGCAGGACCAAGAGTAGCACTAGGAAAATTGCTTCGTTAGAGATCCAGCACAGCAAGAACAAACTGGGTGACCTCCTTCTATGCTGTAACCATTCTATGATGTGCAGCAACTAAGATCATTTTCATTTATGTGCTCCTAATCGGAAAAAATAGATAAATGTAAGGAATCATAAATATTGCCTGATAGCTATATAGTTCAGTTTATGATCATACTGCTCAGAAACAGAAAACAAACGTGTTACAACATTTACTTAGCTATTTCTAATTCACGTTCAAATACATTTTTGTTTGTTTAAATTTTATGTCCAAACAAGGAGGCCATACTAATAAAGTGAAGTATATCAACTATCAGATGAGTTGGCACATTACTGCTTATTTGTGACCAGTCCATTGATGAATTATGTTTGTCAGAATGCAGCATTGTAAGCACGGGTGGCACAATGGCACAGTGGTTAGCACTGATGCCTCACAGCAGTCGGAACCCGGGCTCGATTCCCAGCTTAGGTCACTGTCTGTGTGGAGTTTGCATGTTCTTCCCGTGTCTGCATGGGTTTCCTCTGGGTGCTTCGATTTCCTCCCACAATCCGAAAGACATGCTGGTTAGGTGCATTGACCCAAACAGGCGCTAGACTGCGACAACAGGGGGAATTTCACAGTAACTTCATTGCAGTGTTAATGTAAGCCTTACTTGTGGCTAATAAATAAACTGTAACAGTATTGAATGAAGATATGATTGACGAACTGCAGTTATGAAACGATGCACTGCCACAGCAATAAAGCATCTAGCCAACAGGGGGCAGCTTGGAAATGAGTGCAATCTTATACCCTTAGATTCACGTGCATTGTTTCAGTAGCAAGTGGGTAAGGTCTATGTTAGAACAACAATCAGCTGTGACAAAATTCAACGTGCATTAAGTTCGTCATTCAGTTCCGACTAAGGGAATAGAAACAAGATAAAAGGAAGATAAGATTGCATTCAACAGACATTGGATAAACACTCCCTACCTGTCACAGCATCAGTCAACAAACAAATATATTTGAAAACTTTTGTCTTTAGGGCATCTAAGAGTTAGCTTTGATCACAATAAGATTATCACTGCCCCTTTTCCTGTCAAGATTTTCTAGATTACAAATGGCTACAAGTCTATTATTTAAATTTGCATCCAACAGGATAATTTCAAATGCCTCCCGCCTCATTTTCATGCCTTCATTCGTCACTCACCTGGGGGTAAGTCAGGGTCAGCTGAGGTCACTTGCTGGATGCGACGAGTTTTAGCTAATGTTTTTATGCTCTCTGTGGTGGTGCTGCGGTTAGTTGAGCTGGAGCCACAACTCTCATGATCATCCTGCAAAACAATAAATTTAGATCAGCCACACTAAGGGAACATCATTAACAACAGAAACATTTACATACATTTATGCACTATTAGATAACTTTTAAATGGAACTGGAGTAGTTTTTTTGTCATCAGTTAGAATAAAGAAGTGGTTTCCACTGAATCAATTTTGACTCACTTCTTACACAAACTTGTAACCAAGGTGAAGAGATGTTCTCATCTATAAGACATAATATGCAAGGCAGATGTTTTATTGAACATCTGGAGTCACTACAATTCAGTTTTCATTTAACTAAATGAAAATGCGCTGCCTCAGTGAATTGCAATAATTCCATTTAGAAAATTCATATCATGGCACATGGCCACATGAATCATGACCATCCCCAAGATTGGAAAAAAACAGCCAAATAAAAGTTCCAAAACAATCAAGACTCCACAATGCAACTCTGAACAGTTAAACTCCAAAATGACACTCCTATGATCTCAAGCAGGGTTACGATTTGTATAGTAGTTAATCATTCAGATCACAATCAGGTTATATGTGCATAGCACCTTGAAGGTAACAAAATATTCCAATGCACTTCACAGGAACATTATATGACAAAATTAACATATTTCAAGCTCATTCTTGAGTGCTCAGCTAGCTCTTGTTTCACTAACTGCGTTAGTCAGCATAGCATTTTATCAGATATAATCCCCATATTGTCAAACCACGATGTAGTAAATAGAATAACATATGCCACAAATTGTCAACTTCTTAATACACAACTTAACAATGCGGTAACGTGTATTCCCCACAGCTGAAAAGCTTTGGATCAACTCCCAGAAAATTATGACACCCATTAAATTTATGAGCCAGTCCAGGACACAAGCAGTCCCTCAAGATTCCATCCTTGGCTCCCTCTTCTTACTCATTCTTACATTTTAGTGACATCAGCTGAAGATCTGGCATTTGATTCTATAAATACGGGAATGAAACCCAGCTCTGACTATTCACTGCTTCTCTCGACCCTACCACTGTCTCTTTGTTATTAAGCTACTTGTCAGAAATCCAGGCTGGAAAATGTACTAAATGCTCCAGTTAAACAATGGGAATATTGGAATCATTGTTTGTGGCACACCCATCATAAACTCTGTATCCTCAGCTCCTGATTTTATCTCCATCCATTGCCACTGGTTCAGGGTGAAGCCAATTGTTGACAATCTTAGCAGCCTCTGACCCCATGCAGAATTTGTAAACCCACAGCATCTTCATCACAGATCGCTTACTTCCACCACCTTAAAAACAATAACCTCTGTGTCTGTGATCAATTAGCATCCATGCCTATACCACTTCCAGATTCAGCTATTCCAATGTTCTCATGCAGGCCTCTAAATTGTCACCTGCTTGTTCAAATCCCTTCTTCGCCTCACCACCCCCTTCCCATCTCCATGGCACCGGAGCAAGGCAACTACTTGCAAGCTGTGCCCAGCATACCTCCTAATTCTATCTTTTACTCTCGTTCTATGCATCTAAAACTTCATTCTAACTCTTTTTAAATTCTCTAACAATGCTTTAATTCAATATCTTACATATTTGGCGCACCAAGTTGGTCTTTCTCTACACTCTAGCTATGACTGTAACACTACATTCTACACTCTCTCCTTTCCTTCCCTACAATATGCTTTGTCTGTATAGCGCACAAGAAACAATGCTTTTCACTGTATGCTAATACATGTGACAATAATACATCAAATCCAATCAAAGACTTCCTCCTATGCCACTTCCTCCCAACCACTTAACAAATTAATCATTTGGTCATACAGAACTTGATTATTGCTGCAAAGAGAGAGACATTGTTGAATCTTTTAATCTTGCACTCAACAGGAAAGTTTGTGGAATGTCCAATAGTAAAAAAGGAACAACAATTTATATCACATGAAAAAAAGAGAATGCTGATTAGTTGACAAGGAGTACAGATAAATATTATCTTGCAAACGGAGTCACAGGTGGACAGAGTGGTGAAGAAGGCATTTGGCATGCTTGGTTTCATTGGCCAGAACATAGGATACATGAGTTGAGGTGTCTTGTTGAAGTCAGGCAAGACATTGGTAGGTCACACTTGGAAAACTGTGTACAATTCTGGTCACCTTGTTATAGAAAGGATATTATTAAACTAGAAAGAGTGCAGAAAATATTTACTAGGATGCTACCAGGACTTGATGGCTTGAGTTATAAGGAGAGATTGGAGAGACTGGGACTTTTTTTTACTGGAGTGTAGAAGGTTCAGAGGTGACGTTATAGAGATCTATAAAATGAGGGGCATGGATCAGGTAGATAATCAATACCTTTTCCCAAAGGTAGGGGAGTCTAAAGCTAGAGGCCATAGATTTAAGGTGAGAGGAGAGATACAAAATGGTCCAGAGGAGTAATTTTTTCACACAGAGGGTGGTTAGTGTCTGGGACAAGCTGCCAGAGGTAATAGTAGAGGCGGGTACAATTTTGTCTTTTAAAAAGCATTTAGACAGTTACATGGGTAAGGATGGGTATAGAAGGATATGGGCCAAACCTGGGCAATTGGGGCTAGTTCAGTGGTAAAACAAAAGGGTGGCATGGACAAGTTGAGCTGAAGGGCCTGTTTCCATGCTGTAAACCTCTGACTCTCCAAGTGAACGCTGATTGTTAGAGACATTGCCATAAAGAATACAACAGGGAACAGTTTACTGCCAAAATTGTGTTTTGGCAGCTTTAACAGTAGGTCAACTGATTGGCGAATATCCCATGGGTAATGAACAAGAAGATGTTTCCTGATGCATTCTCCATGCCAATACCTGTATCAGAGTCCAGTTGCCACCAATCAGCACTCTCCCCATATGCAGTATAAATTGCTGTTCCCTTTTTACTATTGGGTATTTGTGCAAACTGTTGAGTGTAAGACAAAATGGGACAAAATGTTTTGACAGCATGTCTCTTTTTCTCAGTGATACTCAAATTAATCATTGTTCCAACTCCTTCCTTTGTAAATCCTCAACTCATCATACCCCATCATTAGTAATCTTTCACCGTCAAGACTTTTAAGATTTGGAATTTTTTCCACCTCCTCACTTCTTAATAAGACACCCTTCTTAATATACATTTGTTTTGCTCGGTTTCAAATTTATGAGGCACCATGAAAAACTGTCTACACGAAAGGTGTTATATTATTATAGAACAGTTACAGCATAGAGGAATGTTGTTTGTCCTGTCATGTGCTGGTCCTCTGAAGGATCAGTTCTCCCAGTGCCGCTTTCATACCTTTTCCCCATGGTCCTGCACATTTTTCCTTTTCAGATAATTATCCAATTGCCTTTTGAAAGCCTCAATTGGCCTTGCTACCAACACACTACGTGGCAATACATTCCAGAACCTAACTATTTGTTGGGCAAAATGTTTTTCCTGTTACACCATTGCTCTTTTTGCCGATTACCTTCCATCTGTGACATCTGGGCTGGTCCAATGGTAGTGGGTTATCGTTGATATTTGCTTACAAAGTCAGTTACAGATTTCCTTGTTCTCTCTTCCATCTGCGACATCTGACTCCCAAAGTTTCCACCTATGGGAAAGGTTTCTCCCTATCTACTCTGTCCAATGCCTTCATGTTGTTGAATACTTGTATCAATTTTCTTCTCAACCTTCTCTCTCCAATGGGAACAGCCCCAACTTTTCCAATCTTTCTACATAACTTAAGTTCCTCATCCCTGGAACATCATTCATGCAAATCCATTCTGCACCCTTTTTAATGCCTCCTCAAGTGTGGTGCCCAGAACTGGGTGCAATACTCCAGTTTAGACTGAACCAGTTTTTATAAAGGTCTAAAGGAGCTACTTTGCTTTTGTACTCCATTGATAAGGCCCAGGATGCCAATTTATTAATTGTTCTTTCAACCTGTCTTACCAGCTTCAATGATTCATGCACATATAACATCAGTTCCTCTGTTCCTTAATTGTCTCATTCTTCCTCTCAAAATGGATCATTTCAGACACTTGAATTAAACTTCATCTGTCACTTCCCCACCCATATCATCTGCACTTTTTGAATTTGTGCCCTGCACACCAAGGTCTCTAGGTCATTAATTATCAGGGAGAGCAGTCCCAAAGTCAACCCCTGGGGAACTCCACTATAAAACTTACCCCAGTCAGAAAAATAAACACTCACCACAAGTGTTTCATGTCAGTCAATTTTGTATCCAGGCTGCTATTGTCCCTTCTTTTATTCCACAAGCTCTAACTTTGCTCACAAGTCTGTTGTGCAGCACTTCATCACATGCCCTTGAAATGTTAGCCAATCATGATGTTGAAATAATGATTTGGATGAAGGAACAAAATGTGACACCTCAAAGTTTGCAGATGATGCCAAGTTGGGTGAACAAAGAACGGGAAACAGGCCCTTCGGCCCAAAGAGCCTGCACCGCCATTTCAACATTATGAGTCCCCTCTTCCACCTATGACCCTTGTCTACGCTTATGGCACTCCACATTGGAAACCAGATTGAGGGGAGACTAACTTAGGGACAATTTGTTACACCCATCTGCCTAAGAGCACATCTTTGGGGTGTGGGAGGAAACCGGAGCACCCGGAGAAAATCCAAGCAAGCACGGGGAGAATGCGTGATCTCCCACAGACACTGGCCCAAATCCATGTCTCTGCACAGCAAACAGTGATAGTCACTGAGCTGTCATGTTGCCCATCAGCTAGTCCAGTTTAAGCGTACACTAATGACATGAAGCACTAGGCTACTCTCGAAACATCCAAGAGCAGCCCTCGCACAACCCATCGTGTGTATGCCCCTTGTTGGACAACAAGGCGGACCGTAACGCAGAAGCAGAGATCCTTCAGAATTATGTGGACAGATTGGGTGATTGGGCACATCAATGGCAGATGCAGTATAAATTGGATAAATGTGAGGTTATTTACTTTGAAAACAAAAACAAGGCAGCAGATTACTACCTGAATAGCTGTAAATTGGGAGAGGGGAATATGCAAAGGGACCTGGGTGTCCATGTGCACCAGTCACTGAAGGTAAGCATGCAGGTGCAGCAGGGAGTAAAGGCGGCAAATGGCATCTTGGCCTTCATTGTAAAAGGTTTCAAGTACAGGAGCAGGGATGTGTTGTTGCAATTATACAGAGCCTTGGTGAGGCCACATCTAGAGTACTGGGTGCAGTTTTGGTCTCCTTTTCTGAGGAAGGATGTTCTTGCTCTTAAGGGAGTGCAGGGAAGGTTTACCAGGCTGATTCTAGGGATAGCAGGACTGATGTATGAGGAAAAATTGACTAGGTTAGGAAGGTTAGGATTGTTTTCGCTGCAGTTCAGATGAATGAGGGGGGAATCTCAGAGGCTTACACACTGCTAATAGGACAAGACAGTTTGGGGGGTGGGGGGGGGGGGGGGGGGGGGTGTGGTTTCCCCAATGGTGGGGGACTCCAGAACCGGGGGTCACAGTCTGAGGATTCAGGGTAGACCATTTAGGACGGAGGTACGGAGACATTTCTTCACCCATAGAGCGTGAGCCTGTGGAATTCATTACCACAGGAAGTAGTTGATGCCGAAGTATTGACTGTATTGAAGAGGTGGCTGGATATAGCACTTGGGGTGAATGGGATCAAAGGTAATTGGGAGAAAGCAAGATTGGGCTGGATGATCATCCATGATCGTATTAAATGGCAGAGGAGGCTTGAAGGGCCAAATGGTCTCCTCCTGCTCCTATCTTCTATGTTTCTATTTTTCAATGTTTCTTTGGAAGGCCATGTACACCACATCAATAGCATTACCCCAATCAGCCCTCGCTCATCTCAAAAAAATTCAAGCAAGTTAGTTAAATATAATTTGCCCTCAACAAGTATTATGTGTTTCCTTTGTAAACCTGCATTATCTCAAAATAACTATTGATTTTATCCCCAACTATCATCAATAAAAGTTTGGCCAACAGCAAAGTTAAATTGCCAGGTAGCTGCTAGACTTATAGGATGTGGGTGTCACTGGCCAAGCCAGCACTTATTGCCCATCCTCAGATGCCCTTGAGAAGGTGTGGTAAGCTACCTTCTTCGCCACTACATTTCCTGAGGTCTGGGTTTAAGTTTAGGTTTATTTAAGTTTATTTATTAGTGTCACAAATAAGCTTACATTTACACTGCAATGAAGTTACTATGACAATCCCCTGGTCACCACACTTCAGCGCCTGTTTGGGTATACTGAGGGAAAATTTAGCACAGTCAATGCACCTAACCAGCATGTCTTTCAGGAAACCAGAGCACCCAGAGGAAACCCATGCAGACACGGGAATAACATGCAGATTTCACACAGACATGACCTAAGCCGGGAATTGAACCCGGTTCCCTGGCGCTTTGAGGCAGCAATGCTAACCACTGTGCCACCATGCGGCCCATATGTACACCCATAGTGTTGTTGGGGAGGGAATTACAGAATTTTGATCCAGCAACGAATGGCAATGTATTTCCAGATCATTTTGATGGTGACTTAGAAATACATAAAAGGTGTAACATTTGCAATTCTCCAATCCTCTGGCACCACCTGATTCTACAAAAGAAAATTATCACCTATGTAATGCAAATTAAGTCTCCGCCAATCAATCGCATCATTGCAATATCTAAAAAGACACAGAGGGAGTTATTGTTAGATCACTATTAAGAAATTAAGCTGTGCCCCATGACCTTCTTTTCCATTTAAGTACAACCAAATGCTTTAGTACAAAACAAGTCTGAGAACTTTGGCTCAAAGATCAAATGTTATGCGACCTAGCATACAGTGTTGGAGTAAATTACAAACTTTAATAAAGATCTTCAATGTTTGATTCACAACTAACATTACCAAAATACCTCAAAAGTAACAGCCACGATTCTCCCATCCTGCTGCTCTAATTTTTAGCGCAGCAGACGGGAGATTCTCACGTCAGCCGAGTCACGGGGTTCACACAACATCTGCAGCCCGCTGGCCTCTCCCACTGTGGGATTTCCAGCAGTGTCTGCTGTTCCCCCCACCCCACCCCGCCAGGATGGTTCATGCCAGTAGGCCCACTAGCATTCGCTCCATATCCTGACCCCACTGGAGTGAAAGTGGGGGGGGGAACAATTGAGGCTCCCCCACAGGGTCGTGTGGTGGGGTGTCACCTGGGCATTGGCACCCTGGTAGGGCCAGCCTGTGCCCCATGGCACTGAGGGGCAAAGTGTTAATACCCAGGGGGTACATTTACACTGCCCATCAGGCATGGGGCAGTGCCAAGAGGGCAGGGCATATGGGACAGGGCCCCACTATAATCTGCGTAGGGATAGTGGGGGAAGGAGTGAGACCAGCATCAGGCCATGGAGGCCGGAAAGCTGGTGCTGTGGGGGTCATGGGGCTGTCCAGCGATTAGGCCATCCAGCAATCGGCAGGCCATCAGTGCAGGGCCACTACGTGTGCGCCGATCTCAGCACTGACAGACTGGCAAGTGCACAGTAGCCCATTTAGCACGCTGATTTCAGCCTCTCCAGCAGGAATAGGACTCACCCCTGAAACTTAGTGATATCCACGCCAATGGCCTCTGCAGTGCAGAGTGTGGGGGATTCTTTTCTGAACACCCACTTTAAAAACCAGCCTGAATTTTACTCCATTTTTCATGCAAATCCGACTCTTAGAATTTTCCTTTGGGAGAATTCCACCCAACTGGAAGATAGTGAATGGTAGCTCCTTTTTAAAATATATATGTTGGAAGAATATAACGCATGCACTCTGAGAAGTGCAATGCATCACTTTCATACAAATGCAAATCTGAAACCTAAATCCATGATCTTTCTCATGTAGATCTTTGTAAATATTGAATAATCTCCTGTTAGAAACCCTAAATGTTCCCAAAAAAAATCAAGACTTTAGCTGGATTAACAAAGCCAACAGGAATGTATTCATCTTCCATGTCATCCAGGCCCTTTTTTATATAAATAATCACAATCTAAGAAATCTGGATTACCAAAAATGGCAACAGTTTCTGACCAAAGCACCTTTCTACCAGGGTAAACTGTAACCATATCTGATAAAACATCAGAAACACTATCCACGCCCAAATTAGTCTACAAGTTTTCTCACAAAACAATGTACAACACCTCAAACAAATCAGTTGTGCCCCCACTGCCCCCAATCAAAACTAATTGAGGTTGCCCCACATTGCAAGAGAGTCTGTCAGACTCTTAGAATAGCAAACGCATCCCAAAATAAACAAACATAGTGATTGACTGCTCATCTTCTGAGTCTGTGCCAATTTGGTGAAGCAATACTATGGACATCAGGCTACATTAACTGCGTGTGATAGTTACATCAATTAGGAACAAAACATAATCTATCAGCAAATGTCTCCAAACAAGGAAAAGCTAAATAAACCACATTAAGTCAATTCCCTACAGATTATATCTGTGCTTAAAATAAAAGACATCAAAAGCAATGAAGTAACTATAAACATGTATCATTAACATGGCAATTCTTCACCCCTCATACAAAACCTAACAGCCAGAGTTCAGTAATGCTGAGCAAATTAAACTTGCTAGTCTTTGAAAGATTATAGCATAACCAAATTAAAATTAATCAAGCTATTTTCCATTTTTGTGACATGTAATATTTTGAATCAAAATGCAAAAAGTAAATTTACAAACAAGAGTTGAAAGACATCACAGCTTTTAGTTTGCGTTTCACAAGATCGCAGCCCGTAAGATTTTCTTAACCCGAACAATCATGTTTTTGTACATCTACTCAATACATAAGTCAACACAACACCACCCTGCCCAACCCCTCCCCACACCCTTCTCAGCCACTACATTCTCTATTTGCAATAGTAGCCAGCACAAATTTTTCACCCCCAGAAGTGGTTGTTTTACTTTGATACCGACTGTGAGTAAAGATGTGCAGGAATTTAAGACACACTCACACAATGCAGACTCCACATGCTGAACTACAAAGATAGCAATCACCCACACCAGCAATTCAATTTAATACTCGACTTTTAAAAGTCAGCCTTATTTTTGGGGGAAGTTTTTGGAGGCTTCAGAAGGTCAACTTACACGCTGGTATGTTGGAACTTGCTTGACGAATTCTTCCATCAGTTTTGCACTACTTTCAAATTAGAAAGCACACAAGTACTTGAATGTACGTTTACAGCTTCACCACGTGACATCCAAATGTTGGTAAAATCTCCTTAGCTTTGAACAGCACTCTGTATAGTAGGCTAACCGCGCCACATGAACAGATCCATACAACATCAAGGAAATAACGGCTTCACCCAAAGAGTGGTAAAAAAGTAGAAATTGCTACCTCAGTGAATGGTTGAAGCCCATGTTGTGTATGTATTTAAGGGTAAAGTAGATAAGAGTATGAGGGAGAAAGTTTATGTTTACGACAGGGATTTAAACGAGAGAAGATGGGAGGAAGCAAGATTTGAGCGTGCAGTCTTGCAATAGGGTCAGCATTAAAAGATGCAGGTAAATGCAGGCAAAATACAAACATGTAGAATAAAGCTTCCCAGATTTAAATAGTTCTGTCACTGCTATTCATTGATGAAGATCAGACACAATGGGAATTGAACCATGTTTTCCAGTTTTAGGTTCAACACAGCTTTTTAAGGTTAGATCAGAAAAAGTGTATGATGCATAATATTTGCCCAGGAACAGTGTGTATAGAGGAGAGAAGGAAAAGAATGAAGGTTAAAGTTTACTTATTGGTCACATGTAAGGCTTACATTAACACTGCAATAAAGTTACTCTGAAATTCTCCAAACCACAGCGCCTGTTTGGGTCAATGTACCTAACCAGCATGTCTTTCAGACTGTGGGAGGAGACCAGAGCACCTGGAGGAAACCCACGCAGACAGGGGGAGAATGTGCAAAGTCCACTCAGATAGAGGCCTTTGCTGGGAATTGAGCCAGGTCCCTTGTGCTGTGAGGCAGCAGTGCTAACCACTGTGCCACCGTGAGGGTGAGTGGGAGGGGGTAATGGTAGTTCTGTAGTTATATTACTTGATAGTTATATCCTGAGGCCTGGACCATCATGCCCATTATAGCACTCAGAGTCACCTTAAAAGCTGCTGCTGTAGTACAGTAGAACTCACCAAGAAGTTGCCAGATTGCTGTAAAAACAAGTCTTTTTGCAAAAGGAAAATCCTTAAGCGGTCTAGCCAATACATTACTCCAATCGCATATCAGCATAGTATATATGGCACAGAAACAACACATTCAGCCCAACTAGTCCATATGGTGGTTATGTTCAAATCTTGCTTCCTCCCATCTTCTCTCATTTAAATCTCTGTCGTAAACATAAACTTTCTCCCTCATACTCTTATCTACTTTACCCTTAAATACATGTACACCATTGGCTTCAACCAGTCACTGAGGTAGCAAATTCTACTTTTTTACCACTCTTTAGGTGAAGAGGTCTATGGCCTAACAAGACATTCAATTGTATTCCCATCTTCTCAGGGTAACTAAGGATGGGCAATAAATGCAGGCCATCAATGATGTTCACATCTCTGAAATGATTTTTTTTAAGACCGAGGGAAAGAACGAACAAGTGGTAAAGAGAAAGCAGAGGAGAAACGCATTCATATATTTTTATGAAGAGGGATCAAAGGACTTTCATGCAGTGCATAAACACTGGCACAGACTACTTGTGCTGAATGCCTGTTTCTGTGCTGTAACTCTTCTGATTCTATATAGACAAGAGGTCACGAATATTACAGATCTCACCAGATGTGAACTCTATTTAAGTGGTTAAAGAGGCATGTAGAAGCAAATCTCACAAGATTTGAAAGAATCATGAGATTTTTGGAAATAATGTTGGGAAATCTTCAAAAAGAAACAGTAGGAGTATAACTAGACAGTGGTAATTAATTCCTAAAAATTTAAAATAAACCACAAGAATAATTCAGAAACAGCTTATGTGACAAAATTATCAAAAGCTGTTATGTCAGAAAGATTGCTTGTTCCAAAGGACACAAATATTTGTTTAATCTGAATGGACCAAAAATTAAAATATAAACCTACTGTCTAAATCAATGCTTCCCAGTGTGCCCTCTCCCACCACCCCAAAGGCAAAGGCTAGTTTTAGCATCTTTGTATGCTGCAAAACAAAGATTTTGAATGATTAAAAATTCATGCAACTAAACTAAAACTAGCCTTTGCCTTTGGGGAGGTGATGGATTAGTGGTTTTGACACAAGACTATTAATCCAGAAACTCAGCTAATGTCTTGAGGACCCGGGTTCGTATCCAGCCACAGCAGATAATTCAATAAAAATTATCTGGAATTAAGAATCTAATGATGACCATGAAATCATTGTCGATTTGTCACAAAAGCCCATCTCGTTCACTAATGTTCTTTAGGGAAGGAGATCTGCCATCTTTACCCAGTCTGGCCTACATGTGACTCCAGATAAAAAAGCAACGTGGTTGACTCTCAACTGCCCTCTGAAATGGCTGGTAAGCCATTCAGTTCAAGGGCAACGAGGGATGGGCAATAAATGTTGCCCAGCCAGCGAAGCCCATATCCCACGAATTCATTAAAAAAAGCTCTGTGGTCAGCATCTTTATGACCCAACTAACCGTCTGGGGTGGAATTTTCCTGTCCTGCACACCACGGAAATCATAGGCAGGCAGGCAGGCAGGGTAGTGGTGGTGGTGATAAAAAATGACATATGCTGTTCTGAAAATCACAATACTGAAACAAATAAATTGTATCAATATATTGTCGTAGGTTTTAGAAAGGGAGCCACACTCACTGACTGGATAGGGAATTCACAGTAAGAAGTCTCCAGAAGTCAAAGTGAGCCTTTTTACTGTGTGTACCCAGTCCAACACCGGCATCTCCACATCATGGATAGGGAATTCAGACACAGCGAGATAGCACAATTAATAGGAATAAATACCTTGGTGCCGAAACTCAGGGCTCCTTGCAGAGCAAGATTTAACTTGCAGATGTTAAAACAGACTAAGAATTAGGATGATTTAAAATACAAACAGGTACACAATGAGAGAAGCAAAATAATCATCTGTTTATTTGAACACAATCAGAACAGTCTCAAAATCAGGAGTGCTAGGAGGGGTTATAGTTACAGGGCTGCAAAAAGTCTGGAAATTGACAATGGGTGTCATAGTATAAGAACATAAAAAATAGGAGCAGGAGTAGGCCATCTGGCCCTTCGAGCCTGCCCCGCCATTCAATAAAATCATGGCTGATCTGTCGTGGCTCAGTTCCACATTCCCGCCTTCTCCCCATAACCCTTAATCCCCTCTCTTATCAAAAACCCATCAACCCGCGTCTTAAAAATATTTAGCGAGGTAGCCTCCACCACTTCAACGGGCAGAGAATTCCAGAGATTCACCACCCTTTGAGTGAAGAAGTTCCTCCTCAACTCCGTTCTAAACCGCACCCCCCTTTATCTTGAGGCTGTGCCCCCTAGTCCTACTATCCTTTCTGAGCGGGAAGAGTCTCTCCACCTCTATCCTATCCATCCCATTCATCATCTTCTACGTCTCAATGAGATCTCCCCTCATTCTTCTAAACTCTAACGAGTACAAGCCTAGTTTATTCAGCCTCTCCTCATAGCTCAACCCGCTCAATTCTGGCATCAGCCTAGTAAACCTCCTCTGCACTCCCTCCAAGGCCAAAATATCCTTGCGTAAGTACGGCGCCCAAAACTGCACACAGTACTCCAGCTGCGGCCTCACCAATGCCCTATACAGCCGCGGCAAGACCTCCCTACTTTTATATTCAATCCCCCTCGCTATGAAGGCCAGCATCCCATTCGCCTTCCTGACCACCTGCTGCACCTGCAAGCTGGGTTTTTGCGACGCATGCACAAGGACCCCGAGGTCCCTCTGCACCGTCGCCTGCTGCAGTTTTTTGCCACGTAAGTAATAATCCTTCCTACCATTATTCCCACCAAAGTGGACCACCTCGCACTTGCCAACATTAAATTCCATCTGCCATTTCCTGGCCCATTCACCCAGCCTATCTAGATCCTTCTGTAGACTCTCATCACCCTCCGCACAATTTGCCTTTCCACCAATTTTGGTGTCATCAGCAAATTTCGACACCATACACTTGGTTCCCTCCTCCAGATCATCTATATAAATGGTAAATAGCTGAGGCCCCAGCACCGACCCCTGGGGCACTCCATTAGTCACCATCCGCCAATCCGAATAGCACCCATTGACCCCCACTCTCTGCCTCCTATTTGACAACCAGTCCTCTATCCACGCTAACACCCTACCCCCAACTCCATGTCCCCTGACCTTCTGCAATAACCTCTTGTGAGGTACATAAGAACATAAGAAATAGGACCTTGTCAAACGCCTTCTGAAAATCAAGAAAGACCACATCCACCGGCTCTCCTCTATCCACCGCCCTAGACACATCCTCGTAGAACTCCAGTAAATTTGTCAGACACGACTTCCCTTTAACGAAACCGTGCTGCGTCTGCTCTATCAAGCAGTTCCCCTCAAGATGCCTCGCTATTTCCTCCTTGATGACGGATTCTAACATTTTACCTACAACAGACGTTAAACTAACAGGCCTATAATTCTCCACCTTTTGCCTGGCACCCTTCTTAAACAACGGCGTAACATTAGCCGTTTTCCAATCTTCCGGCACTTCCCCGGAATCCAGCGACGTCTGGAAAATAACCACCAAGGCATCCACTATCACCTCCGCCATTTCTTTCAGGACCCTCGGATGCATTCCATCCGGTCCTGGGGACTTGTCCACAATCAGCCCCTCCAGTCTGCTGAGCACCACCTCTCTAGTAACAGTAATGTCATCGAGACCCTCCAGTCCTACCACCTTTCCATCTCTAACATCCGGCAAATTACTCACGTCCTCCTCCGTGAAGACCGAAACAAAAAAGGTATTCAAGACCTCAGCCATTTCCCCATCCCCTACCACTAAGTCCCCCTTCTCATCCTCTAAGGGACCAACGTTCACCCTAGCCAGCCTCTTCCTTTTTATATATTTATAAAAACTCTTGCTATCCTTTTTTATATTAAGCGCTAGCCCAGCTTCATAGTTTCTCCTCCCCTTCTTTATCAACTTCTTTGTCAATCTTTGTTGACATTTAAACCTCTCCCAATCCTCTTCTCGCCCACTACTCTTAGCTACTCTAAACGCCTCCGCTTTTAATTTAACACTTTCCTTCACCTCCTTCGTTATCCACGGCTTATTACCTCTCCTCCTACTGTCCTTTTTGACCATCAGAATAAATTTCCGCTGAGCACCAAGAAAGATCACCTTAAAGATCCTCCACTGCTCCTCAGCAGACCTACCTTCCAACACGCTCCCCCAGTCCACATTCGCCAATTCCTCTCTCATCCTACCGTACTCCCCTCTGTTCAAACAAAGGACGCGTGTCCGGGAACCCACTTTCCCCTCCTCCATCTGCACCAGAAACTCCACCATACAATGATCACTCTCCCCAAGAGGATCCTTCACCGCAAGTTCCCTAATTCTACCCGCCTCATTACATAGCACCAGATCCAAGATAGCTCGCTCCCTCGTCAGCTCCAACACACACTGTTCGAGGAAACTATCCCGGCAGCATTCCAAGAACTCTTCCTCGAGCCCACCGCGTCCAACATGGGTCGACCAATCAATGTGCAGATTGAAATCCCCCATAACTACGGCCGTCCCATTCCTGCACGCCGCACTTATTTGCGCGTTAACAGCCCGCCCCACCTCCAGATCATTATTCGGGGGCCTATAGACGACACCCACCAGCGTCTTCCTCCCTTTGCTGTTCCTAATCTCTACCCACAACGATTCCACGTTCTGCTCCTTGGCTCCAATATCATCCCTTGCTACCACCCTGATGCTATCCTTAATCAGCAGAGCTACGCCCCCCCCCCCCCTTTTCCCTCCCGCCTATCCTTCCTAAAGACTTGATACCCCTGGACATTCAGCTCCCAGTCCCTGTCACCTTGCAGCCACGTCTCTGTAATGGCCACCAGATCATATCCATTTGTGTCGATCTGCGCCACCAACTCATCCACTTTATTCCTAATGCTTCGCGCATTCAGATAAAGCGCCTTCATCCCAGCCTTCACCTGGACCTTATTTGCCGGAACGCCACCAACCATACTCACGCCCCTTACTCCCTCTATCCTTACCTGTACCGTCTCCTTAACTGTAGACCCCGTAATGTCACCTACCCTCACACCCTCCCCCCCAATTAGTTTAAAGCCCTGTCTACAGTCCTCTTTACACGATTCGCCAGCACTCTGGTCCCAGCATGGTTCAGACCAACCCCATCCCGCCCGAACAGGTCCCACCTACCCCAATACTGGTGCCAATGCCCCATAAATTCAAACCCATTCCTCCCACACCAATCCCTGAGCCACCCATTCACTTCCTTAATCCTATCAACCCTACGCCCGTCTGCACTCGGGTCAGGCAGTAGCCCAGAGATGACCACCTTGTCGGTTCTACTTTTTAATTCCATTCCCAGCTTTTCATACTCCCTCCCCAGATCCTCAGTTCGCATTTTGCCTATGTCGTCGGCACCCACATGAACCACAACGACCGGATTCTCACCCTCCCACTCCAGGTTCCACTGCAGCCCAGATGCGACATCCCGGACCCGAGCACCAGGCAGACAACACACCCTTCTGTGCTCTTTGTCATTGTGACAAAGGACAGTGTCAATACCGTTCACCCCACTATCCCCAATTACAACTATGTTCCTTTTCCCCTTCTCTTTGCCTACGTCCTGCTGCATCACTGTACCGTGTGCAGTCTGCTCACCGACCTCACCTCCCTTGTCCTCGTCCAGACTGGAAGCAAGAACCTCAAACCTGTTATGCAGCTTGAGAGTCTGAGGCCTCCTCTCCCCACCCTCCTTCCTCCTCTCCCCACCCTCCTTCCTCCTCTCCCCACCCTCCTTCCTCCTCTCCCCACCCTCCTTCCTCCTCTCAGCAGCCCCCTCTTGTTCCTGACCCTTAGAGTTAGCCAGTCAATCCCCCTCGCTATGAAGGCCAGCATCCCATTCGCTTTCCTGACCACCTGCTGCACCTGCAAGTTGGGTTTTTGCGACTCATGCACAAGGACCCCGAGGTCCCTTTCCACCGTCGCTTGCTGCAGTTTTTCTCCACGTAAGTAATAATCCTTCCTACCATTATTCCTACCAAAGTGGACCACCTCGCACTTGCCAACATTAAGTTCCATTTGCCAGTTCCTGGCCCATTCGCCCAGCCTATCTAGATCCTTCTGCAGACTCTCCACACCCTCCGCACAATTTGCCGTTCCACCAATCTTGGTGGCATCAGCAAATTTCGACACCCTACACTCGGTTCCTTCCTCCAGATCATCTATATAAATGGTAAATAGCTGAGGCCCCAGCACCGACCCCTGAGGCACTCCACTAGTCACCAACCGCCAATCCTAATAGCACCCACTGACCCCCACTCTCTGCCTCCTATTTGACAACCAATCCTCTATCCACGCTAACACCCTACCCCCAACTCCATGCCCCCTGACCTTCTGCAATAACCTCTTGTGAGGTACCTTGTCAAACGCCTTCTGAAAATCAAGAAAGACCACATCCACCGGCTCTCCTCTATCCACCGCCCTAGACACATCCTCATAGAACTCCAGTAAATTTGTCAGACACGACTTCCCCTTAACGAAACCGTGCTGTGTCTGCTCTATCAAGCAATTCCCCTCAAGATACCTCGCTATTTCCTCCTTGATGACGGGTTCTAACATTTTACCTACAACAGACGTTAAACTAACCGGCCTATAATTCCCCGCATTTTGCCTGGCACCCTTCTTAAACAACGGCGTAATATTAGCCGCTTTCCAATCTTCCGGCACTTCCCTGGAATCCAGCGACGTCTGGAAAATAACCACCAAGGCATCCACTATCACCTCCGCCATTTCTTTCAGAATCCTCGGGTGCATTCCATCCGGTCCTGGGGACTTGTCCACAATCAGCCCCTCCAATCTGTCAAGCACCGCCTCTCTAGTAACAGTATCATAGACCAATACAGCATAGAAACAGGCCGTTCAGCCCAACTGGTCCATGCCAACCATGGCGCCCTCCCAGCTAGTCCCAATTGCCTGCATTTGGCCCATACCCCTCTACTCCTTTTCCATCCATGTACTGACCCACATGCATTACATTAACATTAATGTACATTAATATTTAGCAGATCTCATCTCTAAGTTATCAGCTAACCATAGAATCCCTACACTACAGGAAGAGGGTATTTGGCCATAGAGGCTGCACCAACAACAATCCCACCCAGGCCATATCACCGTAATCCTGCATATTTACCCTGATAATCCTCCTGACCTTGATGTCTCACCCTCAATTCACCCACACCTCTGGACTGTGGGAGGAAAGTGGAGCACCCAGAGGAAAACCACGCAGACACGGGGAGAATGTTCAAATTCCACACAATCACCTGAGGCCTGAATTGAACCCGGATCCCTGGTGCTATGAGGCAGCAGCGCTAAGTACTGTGCCAATTGGGAGCTACTAACATCTACACTAGATCTATCGAAACTGGAATTCTGCAATATAACATCATTAAATACGTAATTGTAAACAATCTCCGAGTATGTGTTCAAACTTTTAAATTCGATTAAATTCTATCAAGATAGATCAGTCGCCAGGACCGGATGGAATGTAGCCCAGGTTACTGTGGGAGGTGAGGGAAGAGATTGCAGAGCTCCTGGCGATGATCTTTGCATCGTCGATGGAGACGGGAGAGGTTCCGGAGGACTGCGGATGTGGTTCCTATTTTCAAGAAAGGGAACAGGGATAGCCCGGGAAATTACCGGCCAGTGAGTCTGACCTCAGTGGTCAGTAAGTTGATGGAGAGGATTCTGAGGGACAGGATTTATGAACATTTAGAGAAGTTTAGTATGATCAGAAATAGTCAGCATAGCTTCGTCAAGGGCAGGTCGTGCCTTACGAACCTAGTTGAGTTCTTTGAAAATGTGACTGAACAAATTGACGAGGAGCAGTGGATGTGGTTTACATGGACTTCAGCAAGGCATTTGATAAGGTCCCCCATGCAAGGCTTCTTGAGAAGGTGAGAGGCATGGGATCCAGGGGGCTGTTGCCTTGTGGATCCAGAACTGGCTTGCCTGCAGAAGGCAGAGAGTGGTTGTGGATGGGTCTTTTTCTGCATGGAGGTCGGTCACCAGTGGAGTGCCCCAGGGATCTGTTCTAGGACTTTTGCTTTTTGTCATTTTCATAAATAACCTGGATGAGGAAGTGGAGGGATTGGTTAGTAAGTTCGCCGACAACACAAAGGTTGGTGGTGTTGTGCATAGTCTGGAGGGATGTTCGAAGTTGCAACGAGACATAGATAGTATGCAAGACTGGGCAGAGAAGTGGCAGATGGACTTCAATGCAGATAAATGTGTAGTGGTCCATTTTGGCAGGTCCAGTGGGATGAAGGAGTACAATATCAAGGGTAGGATTCTTAGCAGTGTTGAGGAGCAGAAGGACCTTGGGATCCGGGTCCACAGGACTCTTAAATCGGCCTCGCAGGTGGAGGATGTGGTCAAGAAGGCGTATGGTGTGCTAGCCTTCATTAATCGAGGGATTGAGTTTAGGAGTCGGGAGGTAATGCTGCAACTTTATTAAGACCCTTGTCAGACCCCACTTGGAGTACTGTGCGCAGTTCTGGTCACCTCACTACAAGAAGGATGTGGAAGCTATTGAGAGGGTGCAGAGGAGATTTACAAGGATGTTGCCTGGATTGGGAGGCATGCCTTATGAAGATAGGTTGAAGGAGCTAGGTCCCTTCTCCCTGGAGAGACGAAGTTTGAGAGGCAGCCTGATAGATGTTTATAAAATGTTGAGAGGTATAGATAGGGTGGATTCTCGGAGGCTATTTCCCAGGGCTGAAATGGTCGCTATGAGAGGACACAGGTTTAAGGTGCTGGGGAGCAGGTACAGAGGAGATGTTAGGGGTAAGTTTTTCACTCAGAGGGTGGTGAGGGAGTGGAATTGGCTGTCGTCAGTGGTGGTAGAGGTGAACTGGTTGGGGTCTTTTAAGAGACTTCTGGATGAGTACATGAGATTTAATGGGATTGAGAGTTATAGTTAGGCCTGGTAGGTATGGATATGATCGACGCAACTTGTGGGCCAAAGGGCCTGTTTGTGCTGTAGTGTTCTATGTTATTGTATATGACCTCCAGGAAGATATGTTTCAAAGGGACAGGTCACACTAACAGCTTGGTAACAGTCTTTCTCTGCAGAGGTGGCATTTTGAGACTTCACATTTTCCGTTGCAACAATATTAAAGTTTGCTGTAATTCTGCATCCAGTCGCGGTCTAGTCGTGGTTTCTTTATTTCTCTTGGCCACCCTCAATTCAGCATGCACTAAGTCTCCCTAATTATAGACCTGAACAGATTTTCCCCACAACAAATAGTTATGTTTGTTAATGCCAAGATATGAGATTAGCAGGACAGCATGGTGGCACAGTGGTTAGCACTGCTGCCTCACAGCATCAGGGACCCGGTTCAATTTCTGGCTTGGGCCACTATCTGTGCAGTCTGCATGTCTTCCCTGTGTCTGCATGGGTTTCCTCCAGGTGCTCCTGTTTCCTCCCACAATCTGAAAGACGTAATAGTTAGATGTGTTGGCATCCTAGCTTTCAAATTCTCTCCCTGTACCCGAACAGGCACTGCAGTGTGGGGATAGGGGATTTTCATAGTAACTTCATTGCAGTGTTAATGTAAGCCTACTTGTGATACTAACAAAAGAAATTAATTTTATAAACTTATGCTGAGATTTCTATCCTGCATTTCAACTTTTTTCTTTTGTTTATTTAAGTTACTGCTTTTTTCTCATACTTCATTCTTCTATCTGAGGTAATAGTACTCAAAGTATGAATACAAATGCAAAATACTGTCGATGCTGGAAATATGACACAGGAAGAATAAATGCTGGAAAAACTCAAATAATCTGTGGAGAGAAACAGTCAACTTTCATGTTGATGACCATTAAAATGTATTAAATCTTATATGAAATGGATAAATTATCTGTGAAGTTTGTTTTTAAGCAAATCTAGGTTTCCTTTATACAGTTTATATTGTATTGTTTAATTTTTCCCAAGTCAATGGCATAGGCTTTGCGACAGTTAAAACTGAAGCTTTCAGTGTTCAGCATTATTATGATGGAAATCAGATTTTTGACATCCACACATGCTCAATAAACTCACATTTCCCAATTCTCTCCTGGCATCTGCACGCATCATCATCCTCCCTGATAGCAAATGCAGGCTGAAAATCACCCCACAAAAATCTTTTGCTATAGGACAATTCAGAGACAATTGGAGATGTGCCTTCAAAAAAAGTTATAGTTTCGAGGCACACTATGACGTATAAAAGGTTGGGACCACTGGTCTGACTGCCACAATTTCAACTGCAAAATAAAATATTTGAAAATTATGCTTAGATTTTACTCTTGCAATTGATTAACAAGATGGTGAAAGGTTATTGCAGGGGCGGTTGCAGGAATTTGAGGTTAAGGTTATAATCAGGTCAGTCATGATTTTACTAAATGGCGGAGCAGGCTCAAGGAGCCAAGTTGCCTACTCCTGCTCCTAATTTGTATCCAATGAATCAGAGAGCTGGATGGAGTTTGTAGTTAATTCCATGAACACAAAAGCTGTATTTTATGACAAAGTTGGGCCCATCAGTATTCACCACTATTAAAAGAGTAAACAGATACCTGCACATGGGCAACTGAATGCAGAAATTAGATAACTGCAGTCCTGGTTACCCTGTTCCTCCATAAGCTTTATTACATCAGCACCACACTGAGGGGCTTGGCACAAAGCAAACACACAAATGGCTTGAGGTTGTAATATATAACTCTAGATGTCCATTAAACTCACCAAGCGTGTTAAGGCACCTCCACGCAAGTGTAAATGAATTTTAAAACAGCTAGACAATAATTACTGCCAGACAACCACTCCAGAGCTGAAAACCAACTTTTACAAGTGTAGAATCACATTCCTACAAACTTTAAGAGCATAAGAAATAACAGCAGGTTTATAACCCCTCGCTGCTCTGTCACTCAGTACAATCGTGGCTGATATAAATATTCATCTGCAAAATGAACTACAATAACTTCTGAAACACCTCTTTCCCCTTTGGAACCAAATTTCCAATGTTTGCGATGTACTCTGTTCCATGGCCATTCTCTGTCAATCACTTTTGTTGCAACATGATAAAAAAGTGCCAAATCCCTAAAAACAGTCAATGATATTTTTAATGCACAGCAAGAACATTTTTTGACTCATTTTTCCCCACAACAGAAGTAACGTTCCATTCATTTTATATACCAGTTATTAATTTATTTTTACGTTTTCTTGTCTATTAGCTCTCTCTCAATCACATCTTTCAGTTACTTTAGTTAGACTTTGGTATATGATTTTATATGGAATTAAAAATATTCAAATTAAGAGCCTTTTCTGTTCTCTTTTTTCACCAAGCGGTATATAAAACATATCAGAGGCAAAATTAAGATTTTGTTTTACAGAACAAGTCATTAGGATTCCGAATGTGCTACCTGATCAGATGCAGATTCAATAATAGCCTTCTGGGATCTCTTCTAGGCCAGCTGAGTGTTAATTTTCTGCCCGGATCTTTCAAAATGTCAGCCTCTAGAGTAAAAAGTCTGACAACACCAGGTTTTAGTCCAACCTATTTATTTGATAATATACTCACAAGCTTTCGGGGTTAGCCCCTTCGTCAGGTGAATGGAGTGTTCTGGCCTCAGACAGAGCATATAAAGCACAGACAGTTTAGAGATTACTGATTAATCTCTAAACTGTCTGTGCTTTATATGCTCTGTCTGAGGCCAGAACTCTCCATTCACCTGACGAAGGGGCTAACCCCGAAAGCTTGTGAGTCTATTATCAAATAAATTGGTTGGACTAAAACCTGGTGTTGTCAGACTTTTTACTGTGTTTACGCCAGTCCAACGCCGGCATACCCACATCAGCCTCTAGAGTCACAGCCATTAGTGACTGTCTCACTGTTGCTTGTGTCCATGTCCACCATCTTCATATCTGACTTGCAGGAGTCCTCGTAGTGATGGCAAGGACACCCAAAAGGCCTAGTGGGCAATTCACCATCCAGAAGATCTTTGGGTGTAAGACAGCCAAGCCAGCGCAGACTTCATTGGGTTAGGAAATGAGTGTATGCTGGTGGAGTTCGCACGCTCCAAGAGTTCAGAGTTCATGATCTTGTCCTGCTAAGAAATCCCAAGGATACATCAGAAATAGTGAAGATGGAAACTATTCAGTCTTTTCTCCTGCCCAGCACATATAATCCAGGTCTCACCACTGTAGAGGGGTGCACTGAGAATGTAAGCCTGCTAGACTCACAGTTTGATGCTCTCGGTCAGGTTGCTGGTGTTCCACACTCTATTCCTCAGCTTGGACATAACAGCTGCAGATTTTGCCATGCTAGTTGATTGTGGCAGTATGGCAACATTCTGGACCATGACATTAGTCTTCCTGATGCTGATGGAACCAAGCTCTTTCCAGGCATGAGGGTGTGTGGTCCATTTGCTACCGAAGGTGTTCTTTAGTAATGGAATGCTAGTACGGCATTGTCAGCACAAAAACTCTCTGTTGAGGACATGATGGAGCTTTGTCTTGGATTTCAGACAAGCAAGGCTGCATACTTGTCCATTAATTCTAAGGGAGAATACACCCTCTCTGGATGACTTGAAGGCATATCACAGCAGCAAAGAGAATAGTATCAATGCCAGAGCACAACCCTGTTTAACTCCACTACAGATTTCAAAGATTGACCTTACCCAACATGTTGTCATGGAAAGAGGAAATCAGATTGAGCAGCTTCAACAAGCAACCAAATTTCTCCAGCAGTTTAAATAGACCTCCATTGCTTACATGGCCAAATGCCTGGAAGAGATTCATGAAGACGATACTTAGTCATCTCCTTTGTTATTGGCATTACTGGACTACAAGGAGAACATCAATTATCGATTTTCTCATTTTGAAACCAATGTGGGGTTTGGGGTAGACATGTTCAGCCAGGATCTGCAGTCTGACAAGGGCAAATACTTCCCCTATGATGCCCAGCAGGGAGATATCTCAGTAATTGTTGCAATCACTGCTGTCACCCCTGTTCTTGCACAGGGACACAAACTTGCATCAAGCATATCCTGTGGCACTGACCCCCTTCCTTCAGCAGAAACAGAGAAGTTTAAGCAGTTGCTGTCAGAAAGCCAGTTTCCATGCCTGACGAGTTCAAGCTGTATAGCATCAATATCTGGAGCTTTGCCCAAGGCAAACGAGTCAATAGCTTTGCTGAACTCCTCCACGGTGGGTTCAATTCTTCCATCAAAAGGCAGCCAATGGCATCTAGAGCTTCTTCAGTGACAGTTTTATCTCGTGAATATAAATCAAGGTACAAGTCAAGCCATTGAACTGTTTACTGCAGCTCGTAATGACCCCTTCTTTGTTTCAATGAAGACATTTTCTTTGCTTTTGCCTTTTTGATCCCAGCAAAAATACTCCTAGCATTTCCTTTGTCGAAGGGTATCTGGTTAATCTAACAAAGTTGTAACCAGTAGTAATTGTTGGACTGCCTAGCTGTTCATTGGACTTTATTTTGAATAGCCTCAAGTCTTCTGGCGTGGACCTCTGTTGTGATTAATGAAGGTGGACCGCTTTGGATTTGATTTGATTTATTATTGACACGTATTGGTATATAGTGAAAAGTATTGTTTCTTGTGCAGACAAAGCATACCGTTCATAGAGAAGGAAAGGATACAGTGCAGAATGTAACGTTAGGGTGTAGCGAAAGCTCAATTTAATGCAAGGTCAGTCCATTCAAAAGTCTGACAGCAGCAGGGAAGAAGCTATTTGAGTCGGTTGGTTATGTCACCTCAGACTTTTGTATCTTTTTCCTGACAAAAGAAGGTGGAAGAGAGAACGTCTGGGGTGGGTGGTGTCCTTAAGTATGCTGGCTGCTTTTCTGAGGCAGCGGGAATTGTAGACAGTCAATGGATGGGAGGCTGGTTTGAGTGATGTACTGGGCTTCATTCAAGCTTCATTGAAGTCTGGCTTCAATTACAGGTTCTGTCAGTGATGTTAGCCTTGGAGCAGTCAATATTTTTCCGCTTCTGCTTCCCATTCAGTGAGAGTGCAGTATTATAGAAGGTGTCTTGAAATATGTTCCATTTCATTTCTACAATGTGGGAATGCCACAGAACATCTGCTCAGTCGAGTTGTGGAACTGTTGGCTTTTATCAGGGTGGACAGTGAGGGTGGCTGACATTGATGCAAGGATGACATTTCTAGAATTTATTTTACTATTAGCTCAGAGGCTGCAACGAGAAAGCTTTCTCTAGCAACTTTAAATGAAGGCACAAATAATAAGAGGTCTTACCACAAACAATTTGCTCTTTATGCAATTGAAAAACCCCAAGGACAAGGCTAAAACTTGAAACTTGCATTCCCTTGAGAATCACTCTTGTTTTTAAGTACTTAATAACCCATTATATGATAGTGGTATGACTATGGACTCCTGTAAGCCTTAGAGTGTCAATTCCATATTTTTAATCATAAATAAAGTGAACTTTAACAGTAAACATCCATCTATTGTGGTACTCAGTAGATAGGCCTAACTGCAGAAAAACACTAAGTTGTCATATTTGACAACAATCTTGCATTTTTTAAAAATTCATGTCCACTAAGTCAAAATTCATTTTCCATTTCAATCTCTAAACATATTTCATTGGACGACCACAACTATTGATTAGCAATACTAAAAGTAATTTCTCAATAATTATGAGCCAAATACACTCAATTCCAGTGACAGCAGTTTATCAGTCATGTGACTACTTGTTTAAAATAGTAAAAGCATAATGTTTGTCAGATGTCAGACTTGGATGATATACTGAGTACCACAATAGGTGAATGTTTGTAATAAAAGCAAATTATTGTGGATGCTGGAATCTGAAAGAAAAACAGAAAATGCTAGAAAATCTCAGCAGGTCTGACAAAATTTATGGAGAGAGCTCTATTCTCTCGTAGCTTACCAACTAAGTATTCTTTCCTCACATTATCTCTCGCAATTACCCTGTTTTGCGTCTTCTGCTTATTGGCCTTTCTGCCAGTGGAAACACATTCTAGCAAAAGCATCCAGGATTTTGAACCGTCTCCACTTAATCTTCTGTACCCTGAGGTTAATGACCTTCTGCTTCTCTCATTTTCCCATATAAATGAAGTCTTGCATTTTAGTAAATCACCACTGCACTCTCTGGGTGGGATTTTCCAGCCTCCACGCCCCAAGAACATAAAATTCCGCCCAAGGTCAATGGACCTTTCAATAGTCTACCCTTCACCCATTCAGATTTGTGTTGTGGTAGGGGGGCGGGGAACACAACAATAAAATTTGCCCCCGGGTCAAAATCCTGGCCCACAGTGGTTCAAAACCCAGTGCTCATTATTAAGACAATTAGGTGGCTAATAAATGCTGGCCAGATCAGCAACACCCACACCCAAGGAAAGAATAAATTTATAAAAGGGTTTCACACCCTTACAAAAGGATGGTAGGCAGAATTGGGATCCAACCAGTACTTCAAAAAGGGTTAATTAATTTCCTTGCTTTTATACTCTTTATGCCTCATTTAAAACCAAAGATCCCTTATGCTTTTAAGCAGCTTATTCAAAGGCTTTGGGCCTGATTTTACCATTTTCATTCTAAGTGCTGAATCTGGGCGCAATTCAGATCTGACTTGGAAATCTGCTTTCAGGCGTCCCCACACGCACTGAGCTTGAAAAAACAAAATCACGAGTCTGAACTGCGTTGTGGACAGGGCCTTTCGTGGCCCAAAACAATCGGAGCTCTGAATTTGAAAATCGCGCACCTCTCACATCGCTGCCAGGCCACAAAAAGTGGATAAAGCGGCCTGGGAGCGAAGGCCCCACAGACATGACCCCATCCCCACAACATAACTGTCCCCCTTATCCATTCAGTCCCCCACCAGCCAGACCAATCGCAGCCTCTGCCCTCCTTCCCGCCCACCGATCACTTGCAGAGTGGCAGTGGCCCCCCCTGCTATCCCCTCACCCCCGCACCACCCCCCCCCCCCAAAAAAAATCTGGCAACCCACCACCCTCCCCTCACCCCTCAAGAATGGCCTCCCTCAGAGAATGATCAGGCCTCCCCCACCAGACAACAATCCGGCCTCTCTCCCCCTACCCATCCACCAGAGATACATCTGACCCGCCTCCCCCTACCCACCTCCCCGCCCACCAGAGAATGATCTGACCTGCCTCCTCCTACTCACCACCCCCCTATCAGAGAATGATCTGAACCGCCTCCTCCTACCCACCCCGCCCCCCAACCAGGGAATGATCTGATCCACCTCCCTACCCACCTCCCCCTCTTCCCACCACTGATCTGAGTCAGACAGCCACTGGAAACGCTAAGCTTACCTCTTCAGCAGCTGAAGCGCCCGAAACAGACTTCTGTCGAGCATGTCTGTTTTGTGCCGAATCTGGACACGTGAACTCGATGGTAAATGCTGATAAAGTTGGGCAGGCAGTTCGTTAATTCACTTTAAATGCATGCAAATACATTTAAATCACCGCTGCAACATTTCGGGCATGAATCGCATTGAGACTATTCCCAGACCTTGGTAAAGTGGGCATCCACGTAGATGCAGGCGTGGATCACGTTAATGGCCTCACACCCGACTTTACCACTTTTTCGTGCCTGTTTGTTTGAATACAACGCAATGCTAAAATCAGGACCTTTGTGTATGCACGCTCCAGATGTCTCTGCTTCTGTGCCCTCTTTAAACCTGTACCATATAACTCATATTACCTCTCCTAATTTTTCCCACCAAAATGCTTAATTTACACTTACCTGTGCTAAATTTCCTCAGTCATGTGTTTATATGTTTTACGAGTCTGCCTATCTGTTATAATGCCCTTCGCTACTGATTACAGTTCAATGGTCCAGATCATCTGCAAATTTTGAAATCAAGCCCTGTTTATGCAAGGGCAAGTCATTAATACATATGAAAAACAGCTGCAGTCACAACACCGATGACTAGGAACACTACTATATTTTCCCTTCAAGTCTGGAAGGCAATAATTCAACACTACAACCTCATGATTTTGAGCATCTCTATCAGATCTCCTCTTAGCCTTCTTTTCTCCGAAAACTGTCCCAATCTCTCCAATCTACTCTCATATCTGAAGCTGCTCATCTCTGAAAGCATTTCTGTAAACATCTTTGGCATTCTCTCCAAGGGTGTTCACATCCTTCCTATAATGTGGTGCCCAGAACTGTACACAATATTCCAGCCAAGGTCTAACTAGTGTCTTGTTCAGCATAACCCCCTTACTCTTGTATTTGATGTCCCATTAATAAGGTCAAAAATACTATATATTTTATTAACTGTTCTTTCCATCTGTCCTGCCACCTTCAATGATCAATGCACATATACACCCAGGTCCCTCTGCTCCTGCACCTAAGAATTTATCTCTTATTTTATTTGTCTCTCCATGTTCTTCTTACCAAATTGCCTCACCTCACTTCTCTGCATTGAAGTTCATCTGCCACCTATCTGCCCACTCCACCAACTTATCTATATCCTCCTGAAGTTCTCACTGTCCTCTTCACAATTTGCAATACTAAGTTTTATGTCATCTGCAAACTTTGAAATGGTCCCCTGCACACCTCGAATTCACAGCATAGTTTTAGTCTGCGCCTCTCCTCGAAGCAAATACTCCAGTCTCAAACTGGGAACACCAGGCATAAATCAGTGAGAAAGTTCTTAGGCAACAATAATAACAACCAATTAATAAATTCTGTAACTTCCACTTGAAAGTATCAATTTAAATACTAATATATAAACAGTAATATCTGAGCGCAAATCCAAAAAAAATCCAGCAATCAAATCATATCATGCTGTCCTTATAACAGATGTTGAAAAAGATACATAACAAAATGCACAGAGAAATCTAAAGAAAATTTATGGAGATTGGAAAGCTTAATCAAAATGATTGAAACTTGTGACATGAATTCAATGATCTGGGTCAAAGACTTCTTAATCAAGAAAAAGGTCCAGTGTCCCCTAAACGCGATTGTACAGCAAGCTAAGAAAATTAAGTTTTGGAAAATAAGTGTTTATTTTTGTTAACTTTGCTTTTGATCTCCATGGAGGACAGCAAACTTTGGTGGAAATTGGTTCAATTTCCTTTTGCTAGCCTTAAATTACAAATTTACATACACACAGACACACACAGTGCTCCACTCAAAAGCACAGCCAATTCCATGTCCGAAAGCAAACGGTCAGAACAAACAGCTGGATCATATAACCGCGAACTAAATGGTGAGAAAAATAACAAAAATCCAGATCCTGGCTGGTTCTGGATTTCCACCATTACATATTTTGCATTAAAATACATTTTCATCTGGAAGAAGTCTCTTGAAATGTCAGCAGGCTTACATTTTAAGTTATTTCAACAATTAGAAAGTTTTTGGTTCTTTTTCCGAGAATGATTTTTGACGTAATATTCCTAAGCATTCTCTCGTAACTAATTGGTATTATACATTGAGGGCAAATTCAGTATTAAAACAGTGTCTTCAATGTGGCTGAGCTTATTATGACACCGTGCAAACCAACCTATATTCCAAAAAAAATGCATTTATCAGTGTTAAGGAAATGCACTACATCGGAAAAGTAAGCTTATATGTAGGAGGCACGATAGCACTGTGATTAGCACTGCTGCTTCACAGCGCCAGAGACCAGGGTTTGATTTCCAGATTGGGTCACTGTCTGTGTGGAGTCTGCACATTCTCCCCGTGTCTGCAGGGATTTCCTCCAGGTGCTCCAGTTTCCTCCCACAGTCTGAAAAATGTGCTGTTTAGATGCATTGACCACAACAGGTGCCGGACTGTGGTGACTAGGGGAATTTCACAGTAACTTCATTGCAGTGTTTATGTAAGCCGTACTTGTGACTAATAAATAAACTTAAAAAATGTTCAGATTCAACATCAGCCTTTTCAAATCACTTTTAAAAAATTTTCAAATGATGTCATGTTCTCCTGACAGTAATACTCTTCCTGGGAAGGGTTTCATTTCGGTTTGCCTCTCGTTCCAGCTAATCCCGCAGCAGACCCTTTTCTCAGAGTCTGCCTCCTCAGTGCACTGCATCTCCTTTCCATGTGATTTTTCTAATTCATGTACATCATATTTATTGTACCCAAGGTAATTTCACTTGATTTATTTTTTGGTCTGAACTGTAATTGTTACCTCAATTTGCCCACAGGATATGAAAGAAATGGAAGATTGGGGGTGGTATATAGTTGAGGGGATGAGACTCCATTCATGAGCCTGGACTAGCTTATATGATAAAATTCTCATTTTTCTTTCATTATTCAAATATGAGCCCTTCTATCGTCATCAAAAAAGTAGTCCAAAAATGGATGATGTGAGCACACTTGCTGAATTGAACAAAGTTTGTTGAAACTGTCATTGTTAAGATGCAAAAAGTCGAGGGGTGGGGGCAGGTTAAGAAAGTGAGATGTCATACAAGGCCATTTACAAACAAAAGGAGAAAAGTTGGAAAATCTCGACAGGACTGACAGCATCTATGGCAGAGAAAATAGAGCCAACGTTTCAAATCAGAATGACCCTTCGTTAGAGACCATCTGTGGAGACAGCGCTTGGGGATAGCATTGCCCGATGTGGAAAGAGGGCCCTTAAGAGAAACACCAAACTGCTTCCTGCCCAAGCAAGGTGACTTGAAAGTTAGATCAAAAAGTAAATTGTAATAGCCACGTGTTAATTTTGTTAATGCACTCATTTTGTTTTTTTCATTCTCAGCTTTGCAGTTTCCTTCCAGCATATTAAAAATAACCTGCCAAAGTCCACTGGCTTTTTGAAAAGAAACACTTTCTGCTAACACTTTAAAATTTCAGCAGCAGATTTTCTGTTATTCATTCGCCCATACTATTCCAGTAAGGGACTCAAACTCCTCTGGAGCGTGAAGTAAATCTTCCAGAAGTGTCTTACAGAAATATTACCTCAGCTAACCAGGGAGTAAAAGGACTCTTGCTTCCTGCTTATTTTAGAATCTTTGCCCGCTGAACTCTAAAGAAACTCTAATTGTTCAGATGTCTTAATCAGCAGACTACAATCACATTAAAAAGTGCAATATATGTGCCTGACGATGACAACGTAACACCTCTACTCTGAGGACTGTGAAATTGATATCCTAGATTTAACAACAGTGATTTTCAGCAGTTGCATAAAGTTGTCTCACCTTTCACAGGATGGAAGTTTCATTTATATCAAGTTAAAATCTCACCAATTCCAAGTTGAAGCAACTCTTACAATAAAAATACAAGTAACTATGTACAAAACCATGTTGTCAAATTAATATTTATTCTGTACTGATTGTGTTAATCAGTAAGCACTTTTTTTTAAAAAAGTGCACCGTTTTCTTAAATGCAATCTGAAAAACTTGAAATTATGAAAAGGTCCATCAGAAAAATAAAATTCATTTAGTCAAAGGGTAACAGTTAAAACATTTTTTAATAAATAACATTCCTCTATCACATCCACTTCCAGAAAACACTGGGGTTGGAATTTACAGTTTGGGTGTAATCAGTGTTCCAAAATTATACCCATTTGTAGGATTGATTTGGTTTTCATTTCTTTGAATTTCCATTCAGATTTATTTGTACATTTGACGTGATTTATTATTGTCACATGTATTAACATACAGCGAAAAGTATTGTTCCTTACACGCTGTACAGACAAAACATACTGTTCATAAGGAAGGAAACGAATGTGTGCAGGAAGTAGTGTTACAGTCATAGCTAGTATGCAAAATCCACCATGGACCAACACAATGCTTTCATGAAAACAGAGAACTATTTGCTAGCTATTTCGGGGCACCATCAGATTTTAGTGTTTTTTTTAAAAACACTCAAAAAGTTTTGGCCCTATAGTATTCCTGCATCCAAAGAAACCAACTTAATTTTTAGAGCTTCTCAGAGGTTTGCAAATAAGGGCAATTAGTAGAATCTCTCACTGACTTAATTCATTCAGGGATATGGTCAGCTTTGTTAGTAGGCCTGCTGTTTTTTAAACGTGCAGGAGAATCACAGAATCATGATTTGTAATAAATACAATTCATGCTCAATTAGATAGAGTGAAAACATGCACCCAAACAGAAGCGCTACCTGGATCTCCCCAACGGCAAAACAGATATCTTTTTAGAATTTAACTTCAGGGCAAATTTTCAAACACTTCCATTTTCACACTTAACATGTGTTCAGCAAAATCAATTTCAATTACATTCATAGATTAAATGCATCTTCAAAAATGCCCATGCAATCCTTAACTTTACAAATAGGCATAGAGTATAAAAGCAACAAGGTTATTTCAAACCTTTATAAAACACTGCTTCAACTTCACCTGGAGCATTGCACCCCATGGTGTCCTCGTACACCAGTCACTGAAGGTAAGCAGGCAAATGCACTAGGTGGTAAAGGCAGCAAATCATGTGTTGGCCTTCATAACGAGGGGATTCACATACAGGAGCGGGAACGTCTTGCTGCAATTATGCAGGGATCAAACCTGGAGTGTTGTGTGCAGTTTGTATGTCATTGCCAGAGAGAGTGCAGTAAAGGTTTACCAGGCTGATTCCTGGGACGGCAGGACTGATGTATGAGAAGGGATTGAGTCAGTTACGATTATATTTGCTGGAGTTCAGAAGAACTAGGGGGGAATCTCATAGAAACCTGTAAAATTTTAAACACGACTAGAGTGGATGCAGTAAGGACGTTCCTAATTGGCGCGGGGGGGGGGGGGGGGGGGGGGGGGGGGTGTGTGTGTGTGTGTGTGTGTGTGTGTGTGTGTGTGTGCGTGTGTGTGTGTGTGTGAGAGATGGGGAGGGGACGAGTCCAGAACCAGGGGTCACATTCTAACAATACGGCAAATTATTTAGAACTGAGGTGAGGAATGGTGAGCCTATGGAATTTGCTACTACAGAAAGCACTTGAGGCCAAAACACTATGTTTTCAAGAATGAGCTAGATATAGCTCGAGACTAAAGGGATCAAAAGATATACAGGGAAAGCAGGCTCAGGTTACTGAGTTGGATGATTAGCCATGATCATAACGAATGGCTAATCAGACTCAAAGGGTCAAATGGCTTATTCCTGCTGCTATTTTCTGTTTCTAATTCCAAGCGCCACATTTTAGAAAGAGCACCAAAGCCTTGTAAAGCCCTCTCAGGAGGTTTAGTAGGCTGGTACCTGGGAAAGAGCTCAATTATTCTGGACAGACAATATAAGTTAGCACTATTATCCTTAGAGAGAAGGTTTTAACGAATTATGAATTATTTCTACTACCAAGAGAGTCAGCAGTAAGAGGTTATGGGTTAAAATAATTGGCCAAAATTGCAGATGAAATAAGGTGAGTTTTTTTTTTAATTATCACGGGCTCTGACGAAGGGTTATCCAGACTGGAAACGTTGGCTCTATTCTACGTCCACAGATGCTGTCAGAGCTGATGAGATTTTCCAACATTTTCTATTTTTGTCTCAGATTCCAGCATCCACAGTATTTTGCTGACATTTTGGTTAACCAATGGTTCTTCTTCCAAAAAGAGAGATGGAAAAACCACCTGCAAGATGGATGACTGCCTAACCAATTATAAGAGATGCTTGTAACAACTGAGATTGAAGCTGTTGAACTCAAACAAAAAATTCTAACCTAAATTTCAAAGAATTTTCCTTCCAAACACCAAGTACACTGCCCATATAAAGCTGTGAGCAGGTATGAATAATTGTTCAAAGTCAGAACTCAGCAGTGGATCTCTTTATTCAATAATAGTTCAGGATAAACAGAAAAATAACTTCACAACAAGCACCTTCATATCAAAGGTTCTAACTATTGACCCAGGTTCTCTGGAGTCATACCAAAATGAAAAAAAATCTTCGATTGTTTACACCACTGATAAGATAGTATAACTATATAGTCAAAGACTTCATTTATTTTTAAATAAAGCTGTTATTCCACCCTGAATTGGCAGAAGCAAAACTTATTTGCACCAAGAATACATCACAGATGCATTCAAGAAAACTGTATATTTATACTATCCTCACAGGATTTTGCTATCAGAAAACTCTTACTTTGAAGATTAAGAATGTCCTTTCCGCATCTTAACACAAGAAATAGGACATGATTATCAGTATTTTCAATGCAACCATATTTTGAAAAGCTTAAAACCTACGCTTGAATGAAATTACTTTTATCTACTGAATTCTGGCTTTTGCCAATCATATAATTTTATTTTCTTCTGCTATTTATGCCACATCCCCTAGGCTGTTTACGACATGTGACAAAATCTTTTCTACATAACAGTCAATATAGCAGGCTGGAAATTATAACTGTCACACAGTTGTGTGAAAAGGTTTAAACAATTATATTCAAATTACAATCTGTGTAAATTCTTAAAGATTTTACTAATTTAAGAAGCAATGTGGTATTTTTCAATCTGTGTGGTATGTATCTGACAACATACTAATGTTTATTATCCTTTCAGCTGACCACATGCTTGAGAAAATTTTCCTGTATGGCAAGTGACAACCTAGCCAATTATTCTAAGTCAAACCACATTTTTCTGTTTAAAAAACACACACAAAAGAATTGAAGTACTTGAAACAGTACTTTTTTTAAAAAGCCAATTTCTCTTCAGTAAAACTTTAAGATTTGTGAAAACCTGGTGAAGCAGTTAATATTTCTGTCATCTCTGGCTTAATCTTCAAGGAAAGAAAGCATAAGCTTTAATAATTAGGAAGGAAAGCAAGTGTCAACAAGCATGATGTATGGGCTGATTGTGAATTCTCAAGGGAGAAGAAAATGTAAATACTGTAGTAAAAATAAGACTGGATGATATACTTACTGATGATCCTCTACCAGCCTAAGAACAAGAATTCTAGGTTCTACATTAATTCGTGCTCACTCATTACTCCTGTCCTGACCACTCACTGACCTACATTTGCTCCCTGTCTCCCAAGCCTAAAATTAGCAATTCCTATTCTCACATAGAAACCTCTTCACGCATTCCCCATCTCTGTCAGCTCTTCCAATGCAACAATTTTATCCTAACACCCTCAAAGTCTAGCCTCCTGTGCACCTGCCCGTTCCACCACCTGATCACCTGTGACCATGTCTTCAACTACCTACCGTAGCTTCGTTCACAAATTCCTCAAACTTCACTTTTCTGGTGAAGTTTTGGATCACCCCTTTTAATATCTCCTTATTTAACATAATGCTTTATGTCTCAGAGAAATATCCAAGGGCATTTCACAATGTTAAAAGTGCTATATAAATTGAAGCTGTTGTTGGAAGAACGTTTACTGTGAAGGAATTCAAAAGTGCCCGAAAAAATGGGATCAGTGTCACAATGAGTTATTTATGTACAACAAATATGTATTCTCAGGTTTTGTGAAAGGACTAATGGACTGAAGACCAATTCCTCACTGCCTCCCCTATATCACCTCTGTTACTTTCTCTTGCCCTACAATCTTCCAAGATCAAGCAATCATTAAGATGTGATCTTCGTAGCATCTCCATTTTATTCTTTAGCAACAATCTTCAACAGGCTAGACACCAGAAATGCCTTTGCTGAAACTCTGCACCTCTTTCCCCTCCTTTAAATCACTCCTTAAAACCTACTTCCTTGACCAGGTTTACATTTACTTGTCCTAATATTTCTGTAGCTCAGTGTAAAATTATATCCTGTATTGCTGTTATGAAGTGCCTTCAAAGTTTTACTGTATTAAATGTGGGATATATAGTATAAATAAAAATTGTTGCTGCTGTGGAAACTTCAGTCAAGGAATAAAATTCTGTCTCATTTACACTCAGATAAATAAAGAAATAGTAAAGCATTACAGATTTACTGCAATTGAGTTTAATTTAAAACTGAGTGAGCGTACGCAATGAGAGAAGGCAAACTATTTCACTTACAATCGGTGAGACAGAAAATTAGGATTTCTTCCATAAATTGGAATTCCAACAATTTGTCATTAATTTTGTACTTTCCATTTTTTCTGCCAGAATTTATTTTTTTAAGTCTTTCAACTAAGACATCAGCATTTTGCATGCTTAAACATACAAGGAAGAATTGGAGTGAGGGGGCCATTAAAAATATACAGAATAGTGAAGTACTAACTACATAATAATGAAAGGACAGGAAGCTACCAGAAATTTAATATTTTCCGGTCAACAATCAAGGACTTGGGAGCACATTCCTAAATGGAAATATAACTTTACACGTTCTGTTATTTCAAACAGCTCAATTTATTCAGTTCTGTATTTTTTCAAGAATGCTGCTGCGTCTTTGATTTTGAGTGACTCAGATTTGCCACTTCCTGACATTATTTAGCATGTCAAAAATCACACTACAACAAAAGTTAGAATTTGATCCGCTTATTGTATACTTCAACTTCATTTTCACATCAGTGGTCTAACCAATTAGCAACAGCAAAGGAGTTAAAACGTATGTTAATACAGAGAGGTTATTATCCACGGCTCTCGGTCTGAGTGCAGAACAAATAACTTTCTTTAATCTTTATATGAAAGATGTAAGAATTATACAAGTTCTTAAAAAAATAAATCACTCTCAAGTAATATTGTTTGAATCATACCAATTGCATGAAGTACTTATACCATTTGAAAAACCATCCCATATTAAAGACTAAAGAAAGTTATACTAATTTGTACGAGTCACGAATTAGACCAACATTTTCTCAGAGTTATTATCCTGTAGGGAATATCCAATTTCCAGCCTTTGGTTATGCATTAACATTTAAAATTGCACTTGAATCCTGGCTACTCCCAAAGCCATTCATGCAATAAGATCTTCTCCCCCTGTCAATGGCATGCAATGCAAGAGCTATTAATATGAGTAACTAAAACCAAAATTCTTAAAATCTCTCAGGACATTGTAGGAAATAACTCCCTCCCCCAGCACCTCCACCAAAGAATCTGTGTTGAGAATTCATATCTAATAGTTACTTTTGCCAATTTAATTTAGATTTAAAAATACATTTGGAAAGTCTATCTGGGCACAGAAAGATTTTGAGACAGGATCAAGCAAAAGACAGAAAATAGCAATCATCTTAGCCAAATAAGCAGGTTATTCTTATGCCATCCATCACTGCTCAGCCTTCCCATCTCATTAGCAAAATTTCAATTAACTATTAAAATACTAAACTAGTTTGATAAACTCCAATCCATTCTAGGCATCAAAATATTATTTAATTAGTTTAATCCCAAACATTCACAGCTTGCTCCGTGAAAGAAGCACCAAAGCCAATTGTTTTGCAAAAGTGCAAGGTTCCAATGAAGATATTCCAAATCAGTTAATCAAAATTAAAATGTTTTTCAAATATAGACTGAAAAACAATTGAAGATGAAGAAATCGGGATTTTTTGTTTCAAGAATAAGATATAGAAGTACCTACGTTGTCAGACTCCAAACACCACACTCCCTTTTTTGTATTATTAAGCTGACAATGCATAACCACAAGCTGCAATTAATTTGCTTGTACCAACCCAAGACCTTTTCATCTTCAAGTGTGCATGTCACACAAATTATAGTTAGATTCCCACTCATGGTATCTGAATTTTCAGCAATTCTAAACAATTGATGTTTATACGGCACCAGTAACATCATAAAACATTGCAAGGTGGGTGCTTCAGTATCATGAAAGCACATAGGAGATATTAGGTCAAACGACCAAAAACCAAGAAGTGTCTTAAAAAGGAAAAAGAGATTGAAAGGTGTGGAGAGAGTATCCAGAGCTTGGACCCTCAGTAATTCAAGGATTTGATAACAAGGGAGCAATCAGGTATGCTCAAAAGTCCAGAATTACAGGAACACCTATCTTTGAGGTGTGGGACTTGAGGAGATTAGAGGTGGGAGGCACAAAGTCATATGAGGATTTACAAGGATAAGAATTTTGCAATCAAGGCAGTACGTGCCCGACAGCCAACGTAAGCCAGTGAGCGCAGGGGTGATAGGTCATCCAGATTCCAGAACATGCACACCACATAGCCTCTAAGCATCTGTAACATGCTAATGTTCCACTATTCCATGAAGACTGTTGTGCATATGGATTTTTCATTATAGCCTCAATATACTAACTATGCTTCTATGTTTAAGCATTTAACAAACATTGGAAGAAACACCAGCACAGGTGACTTCCCTGCTGCCATCAGCCTTCTGAATGGACCTACCATATATTGTGATCTTTCTCTACACCCTGTGATTGGAACACTATATTCTGCACCCTCTCCGTTCCTTCTCCCCCATACACACTATGAACGGTATGTCTTGTCTGCATAGCACTCAAGAATAATACTTTTTACTGTACCCAATATACATGACAATAATAAATCAAATCATTTAACTTCTCCTCCCATTCAATCAGATTATGACTGATCTCAGATTTAACTCAATATACACACCATTTCCCATGTACCTTAAAACATTTAATAGATTTTTATTCACTAATTTAAATATTCAGCAGGTTTGGCAGCATCTGTAGAGACAGAAACAGAGTTAACGTTTCAAGCTGAATATGATTCTTCTTTGAAAAGCCAAACCTGTTAAATATTTCCTACACTTTGTTTTTATTTCAGATTTCCAGCAGCCACACAATTTAGCTTTTACCCATAATATCCCTGTGTTGTTTAACCCTTGGAGTCCAGTTATCATTCTGGTTCATCTACACTTCATTCTCTTCAAGGCCAATATATCCTTCCTCAGGTGCAGTGACAAGAACTGCTCATAGTATTCCAGTACTTCGACCCCCTGTATTCTAGTTCAATAGATATATAGGACAGTATTGTATTAACTTTTTGAATTATTTTCTGCACCCATTTATGGCATCTTAACTATATACCTGGACCCCCAAGTCTTTTCCACAGGTTTTCAAATTTTCACCATTTACAAAATACTCTGTTCTATCCTTTTTAGGTTCAAAATCAACATAGATGAAAAGTAATTTTCCAAAGCTTTGCCTAGTCATTTAATCTATTAACATCTCTTTTTACTTCCATATACACTGCAAATCCATGTACAAATCCTGTACAAATATACAGGTTCATTATTATATAATCGAATGTTCAATAGATATTCCAGTTCTTCATTCTGGGATTGAGAAATTATTTTATTTTGTCGTTACCAAAATAAAAATCACAAGATTACTGAGCACATCAAAAATAAACGCAAGATGCTGAGACAATAACATGTGACTAAAATAAACAAGTGGTTCATGAAGCAATGTTTAAGCCGACTTTACATATAAAAATCAAAGCTAAACTGTACAAAGGATAGCACAAGTTTATGGTAAGGTTTAAAGTTTATTTATTTATTAGTCTCAAATAAAGCTTCCATTAACATTGCAATGAAGTTACCATGAAATTTCCTTAGTCACCATAGCCCGGTGCCTGTTCAGGTCAATGCACCTAACCAGCACATCTTTCAGAATGTGGGAAGAAACCAGAACACCCGGAGGAAACCCACGCAGACACGGACAGAACGTGCAAACTCCACACAGACAGTGACCCAAGCTGGGAATTGAACCCGGATCCCTGGCGCTGTGAGGCAGCAATGATAACCACTGTGACACCGTGTCATATTACAAGGTGGTAACACAAGGAAGCAGCTGATGTTATTATAAGCCACTTAACTATTACACAATACAGAGTTGCACTGAACAATACAAATTACTTTCAATACATTTAACACTTCATGGCACTATTGGAAATGGAGTCTTAGATTCTTCCAGTGTTCTGCTTAACATGATACCTCACTCAATGGATTATCTGGTCATTTATCTCATTTATATACAGCAAGATTCCACAATCAGCAATGTGCCACCATGATTCCTACATAACAATAGGGAGTTTCCTTCAAAAGCACTCAATGGGACATCCTGAGATCATAAATGGTGCTAAATAAATGCACAATCTTCTTTCTGTTTTTATTCATTAATCTAATACTGCATGTATTTTTATAACAACTTACATTTAAATCATCCTAACAAGGGGAGCCTAACAAGAACATTAGAAATAAAAATTAGACACCTAATTTTAGACACAAATTAGACACAAATTATTAGACACAAAACTTTAGACACATATCAGGAAGATGGTCAAAAACATAGTGAAAGAAATTTTGTTGGGACGGGCACAGAAATTTGAAAAAAAATTAAATTTAAGGCCCAAGAATATCTCCCAATAGTAAAACAATTCAACACCAAGAAGGAAGCTTTGCAAATAGTTTTTATTTCTAACAATCTGTAGTTTAAGCTGACAAAATAGTTCACTAACTGTCAATCACTAACAGGGTATAAAAATCTCGTTACCTTTCAGAACCAAATCTTCTAAGTCCTTCCAACATATGCTTAGAAAAATAGCCTGTCCATCAAATTAATAATGTCAGACACTAAGGAAACAGTTTTCAAAGGCTGAGTACTCTTAATGGGGAGGCCCAAAGACTAACTCCTGAAAGTTAGCCTGTGGTCTTAAAGATTCATTCCAACAACTTGAAGTTAGGAAACTACTATGGTCGACTATGTTTTAATATATATTGCATAATTTTAACTTATTTTCAACCCAAATAATCAAATTAAGAATATTTTAAAAAGGAAAGTAGTTTAATTTATTAATGTCACAAATAGGCTTACATTAACATTGCAATGAAGTTACTGTGAAAGAAGGGGCATAATAATTATTTTTTCCAAATCAACTTGTAATTTTTGAACGATTTTGCTTTAAAATGATCGCAAGCAAACATCTAAACACATTACAAAAGCATTCAGAGAAGGGAACAAGGAAAAATACCATCTCAGAACATTTTCCAATCATTTGCCTATGACTGAGGTTTGACTGATTGGTCTAATTACACCAGCATTCCCCTCCTCCCTTTTTAAATAACCGTACAGAGTTAGCATTCTTGAAATCCTCCGCCACCACACCTGTGAAAAATGATGGCCAGAGTTTTCATCATTTCTTTCTTCCCTTGTTTCCCTCAGCAGCTTGGGATACAGTTCATCGGGGCCTGAGAATCTATCCATTTTCAAGAATGTTTTGATCAAGGCAGCATACAGGTTACTGTATGTTATTGCCCAAAGCTTGGAGTATAAGAGCAGGATATTACACTAAGGTGTAAAATAATAATCAGACTGATCATTGCACTAGAGAAAGGTTGTGATCACACTAGAGAAGGTACAGAGAGATTTACAAGAATGTTGCTAGAAGTGGAGAAATTTATCCATGAGGAAAGAGGGGATAGGCTCTTATTATATGACAGTAAGAAGTCTCACAGCACCAGGTTAAGGTCCAACAGGTTTACTTGGCAGCATAAACTTTCAGAGTGTCACTTCTTCTTCAGGTGAGTGAGGAGTCCTCGTGTTGAATGGCCTCCTCTGTACCACAAGTCTATGTTTCAATTATAATTATACATGGCACAACCTCAATGCATTCCAAAGAACTTTAGAACCAATGCATTACTTTGAATTGTCATCACTGATGTAATGTAGGATATTCAGCAGCCAATTTGCACACAGCTAGCTTACACACACCAGAATGACATTGATCAATGGTGTTCAATGATGCTGAGGGATAAATATTGGTCAGGAAACTGGATAGCATCCCCACTCAAGAACTGTCTCAATGTAAATGTAAAGAAGCAACTTGTAGAGTTTCTCAGAACACATGGGAAAACTTGCAGGTGACAAAAGCCCAGAAGTTGTTGTTTCAGAGAACAACTGACCCAAACGCTCACCTTCACATTTTAACCTCATCAGGAGAGAACTCAGTCAAGTCATCAATCCTTGCAAACAACAGACCAGTAGCTCAGGATTGCCATTCACTTAAATTAATAATTTGCATGCATGTCAATGGATAGCAGCAAGAAATAAGTCTAACAGCTTCAAGAATTAGCTATTAGATAACATTTAAAAAAAAACACACTGAAAATCAATATTCATTCTAATTCACTAACCCCTCAGCTGCTATAAATATTGTTTATTGATTTTCTTTATTTTGGTGCAAGCACTAAATGCTCTTTACATCAAAAATACTGAATGAAGTAGAGCCCTTCATCCATAAGAATCATGTGTAGATTAGGTTGATTTGTCATGCTAAATTAACCCTACCTAGTGTCAGGGGGATTAGCAGGATAAATATGAGGGGTTACAGGAATAGGGCCTGGGTGGGATTATGGTCAGTATAGACTTAATGGGCCAAATGGCTTCCTAAGCTGCAGGGATTCTATTCCATGAAAAATATAATCTATGCTTTTTTTGTTCTTCAATGGAATGTAAGGGTCACTAGCAAGGCCAGCATTTATTGCCTATAACTTGAACAGAGTAGCTTGCTTAACTATTTCAGAAGGCATTAAAGAGTCAACCTCATTTGCCCATTATAATATCTCAAGTTTCTCCTCAACTACTGACACCATGTCATGAATTACATCACATCTGTCCTAAATCTGTCCTTCACCATCCAGAACCTGTGCCCTAACTCTATGCCCCTCCAACCACTGACTCGTGCCCTCTGAAAATACTGTTTCAAGTTTCTTATCCCACCTTTTGAGAGAGAAACTATGGAAATAACAAATGGGAAAAGCCAAGCTTGCCCAGTGATCCTGGCCGCACAGTCACGTTGCAATTAAGCACCATGACCTACCTCCAATTCTTGCATTCACATGGAACCATGTAATCCTCTGGGTGGAGGAAAAAATCAGCTTTTTTTAAAAAAGGGATGAAGAATTCTGAAAATTCATCTCAGACTCCCAAAGGCAATCAAAAGGAATTTTAGAAGACATCTGTGAAGTGTGCAAGTGGTATATCACCTAATATCACACATACTTTTTGTAAGCAGCAAATCTTCACTCACTGCACAACCTGAGAACTTGCTCCAGAGGTCATTAATCCTCTTAAAAAAGAAAAACCATCTGACATCTAACCTAACTCTGCTTATGCACATGTCCCCTGGTACGTCCTTAACCTATCTAACTTAAATAGTCTACAGTATAATCCTTTCAGTATTTTGTTTCATCATAACCCACTTAGGTCAAATGTTTTTCAAGAGGAAAAACACATCCCTCTATGCTTGTCACAATTTCGAACTTCTAAACTGAGTATCTTTCTGTTGGCCCTCCTATGAACTTTTGCCAGCACCTCTGTGCATCCCAATGTGAATGCTCCAAAAGCATTATGGATGAGGCCTAAACAAGGTGTTGTACAAGGATGTTGTGGTGCTCTGGTTTTATATTGCTTCATCCTTACAATTTATCCCAATGTTAAACAAATCAATCAAAGCCTCACAGAATGAACCTTTGCAGTCTTGCGCACAATAAAAGTAGACTTCCTTCCTACAAACAAAAAACTGCCGCTGCTGGAAATGAAATTAAAATAAGTGCTGGAAAGACTCAGCAGGTTTGGTAGTGGACAGAGAAATACCTCTCAACGGAATTTCAAAAAGGGGACTGACCTAAAACATTAGTCGTTCCTCTCCCCAGTATGCTGCCCGACCTGCTGAGTATTTCCAGTAGTTCCTGTTTTTTTAGACTGGTTTCCTGTTCAGCAGACTCGAGTTCGGAGTCCCGCACAATATATACAAGTTCCATGTTGACCTTATTCACTATGATTATCAACATTGAATGTCATCTGCCAACTTGGGTCCTTTCTACCACTGCACATGGAACAGACTGTAGTTTTCTTTTTCCTCATCCAGGTTAAGTATCATAGTTTTACAAGGTATCTATGGAAGTATTTCTTTTGGACATTGATCATTGCATTTGACTCATCCCTCTAATTAACACTTTAAATATCCTCCATTATTTTCCTTCTGCCATGGTAACCATTGAAATTCTCCAGGTGTGGCTTGGTCAGAGCACTGTGCAGCTTCAACAGGTTTCCTGGAGATTTTAGTTCAACTGATGTGGCAATGATGCTCACAAATACATTCATGCTGTGCACTGCCACTTTTTATTCATAGGATCATAAAATCACAGCACAGGAGGTCATTCAATCCGCTGGGTGGGATTTTCCGGCCACACTCGCTCCATGACTGGAAAATCCTACTGAGGTCAACAGACCTTTGCATGGTCCGTGTCCCACCTGCTACAATTCCTGTGGTGGGCAGCACAGGAAAATTCCTCCCACTGTGTCTATGCTGGCCCTCTGAAGAAGCATTTACTGAGTACCAATTCCCTGCCTTTTCCCCATAACATTTTTCCTTTTCAAATAATTATCCAATTCCCCTTTGAAAGCTTCAACAGGCCCTCCCTTCAATACTCTCTCAGGCAATGCATTCCAAATCCTAGTCACTCGAGGAAAAACATTTTCTCACAGTATGTCACCAATTATCTTAACTCAATGCCCTCTGGTCTCAATCCTTGAACCAAAGGCAACAGTTTCTCCCCCATCTACTTTGTCCAGTTCCCTCATGGTTTGAATACCTCTACCAAATCTCCTCTCAACCTTCTCCTAAAAAAAATCCTAACTTCTCCAATCGTAACTGAAGTTTCTCATCCCTGAGACTATTCTTGTGAGTCTTTTCTGCACCCTCTCTGATGCCTTTATTTCCTTCCTAGGATACAGTGCCAAGGACTTGATGTAATATACAAATTGAAGCCAAACCAGTGTTTTGTACGTTGTTTGAGCTCTCTAAGTACTAAATCAACTCTATCCCATGATCACTAATTTTCTCCCTTAACAAAATCTCTCTCACCTATAAAGTGCAAATGACCCTGATGTATCAGTCAACACCACTGCCTCAAATTAAGATAAAACTTTTGCACTGACTACCGAAGTCAAACTACAAAGACAGACACATAATAGAGATTGTCATTAATATCTGCCACAAAAAACAGAAAAATAAAATCAACCCTTCTAGTATAAGTGACATTACATCGTTTATTAAATAAGCTACATAAAAAGATCATCAGATCAATCTTAGATGGATCTTTAATGATGTAGTGGGTAAATGGATTGCTTGGTATTTCACTGACCGACACAGAATGGGTGAATCCCAGCGTTTTGCATCAGGATGCTCCAGGCGCATCCCAGCTGCCAGTGGAGGTAGTGGAAGCAGTTACGATAGTAACTTTTAAGGGGCATCTTGACAAATACATGAATAGGACGGGAATACAGGGATATGTTCCCTGAAGGGTAGGGGGCATTAAGTCGGGCAGCATGGTAGTGCAGGCTTGGAGGGCCAAAGGGCCTGTTCCTGTGCTGTAATTTTCTTTGTTTTTTGTTTGTTATAGTGCCAGGGTAAGTAACACAAGCCGGCTTGATCTTTATCCTATAAAACTACTAAATTTATTTTACCTGAATGCTAAACGCCAAAAGTCCATCTCCAGAGTGAGGTGGTCTCAAATGCAATAAAGCTCTGTAGTCCTACAATACCAAGTCACAAATGGTGCTGACACTCTGGCAACTAATGGAAGGAGAGGCTGCATGAACTTCACCCTCAGCCATGGTGAGACCCAGCACCACCTGAACACACAAAAAAACGTCTGAAGCGTTTATTAGCATATTTTACTAGAAATTTGAAACAGACAAACAGAAATCCCGACCATCATGCCACAAGTGCCCAGCCTGTTTGTTGCACACCAAATGATAAAGGAACAGCTGAATAGACAGCAATGGTCATGGGCTCCAAGAACATCACAACTGTAGTGCTGAATACATAAGAGCATAAGGAAGCAACAGAAGGCCATTTGGCCCTTTGAACCTGCTCTGACATCACAACTGATCTTCTAGCTCAACTCCACCTTCTCTTACAATCCCTAAATCCCTTAACTTGCTTTGTACCAAAAAAAACTTTCAACCTCAGTCTTAAACATACTCAGTGACTGAGCATCCACAGCTCTCTGGGGTAAAGAATTCCCAACATTCATACCTCATTGAGTGAAACATTTCATTGAAACAGTTTGGCATGGGGAGAGGCTAGCACAGGTATGTCAGTTTTGGTTATGCAGGGACTGGAGTACAAAAGTAAAGAAGTCTGACTGCAATCATACAGGTCATTGTAGGAAGGAGAACAAAACTGCATGCAGGGTTCCAAGTGTGGCCTCACCAATGTTCTGTACAATTGCATTAAGGTTTCCATACGCTTACAGTCCAATTTGCTCTATGGCAACCATCAAACTGCCCTTGACCTGACAATGTAGAACATTGCCCAGCTATCACAATCCAAGTCACCTGGAGTCTTGGTGTGCAGTTTTGGCTTTCTTACCCAAATGACCTTATTCCAAGATTGTGACCCTTCATTCAAAATTGTCCAGCCAGGGAAAAGCATTATATCTACATCAAACTGCCAATCCCTTAAGCATTTCATGTTTATCAATTAGATCTCATTCTTCTAAACGCCAGGAAATACAGGTCTGGTCTACTCAATCTGTCCTCAGAGGGCATCCTCTTCATCCAAGGAACCAGACAAGTAAACCCAACTGCTTCCCTTTTGGGGCAAATATATCCTTCCTGAGGGAAAATTGACTGTAAAGCACTTTGAAATGCTTTGAGGCAGAAAGGTACAATATAAATCCAACTCCTCTTTTGATATACTGTAATTTAACCACTGAAGCCTGGGTGTGCTGCTTCTTGTGGCACAACTGTGGCCCTTTCAGCCGATATTCTATGCCCAAGTCTCTGAATTGGGACTTGAACCCACAAGCTTTAGACCCAGAAGTGAGTGTTATGACTGAGAAAGGACTGATACCAAAACTGATATTGCAATGGACTTTTAACTGTAAATTATCAACTTGACATAAGTCTGATGAAGACAGATGGTAGGTCAAAACCTCAAATTGAAGACATTCATGAACAGATTTAACTGCAGCTCACAGTTTCTTTAGAAAGTCTAAAAAGGTATAAACTTCTATTAAGAGTAACCTGCAGACGTGCATAAATCTTCAGACAACAAAGCAGTCAGATTAAAGAATGAAACTCTGCTCTCTTCCATAAGAGCATAAGAATTAGGGGAAAAAAAAATTACGAGCACGAGTAAGACATCTGGCCCCCTCGAGCCTGCTCCGCCATTCAATAAGATCATAACCCACAATTCCTTTAGTGTTCAAAAATGTATCTATCCTTGCCTTAAAAACATTCAATATGGTAGCCTCAACTGCTTTGAGTACAGAATTCCACAGCTTCACAACCTTTAGTCCTAAATCTGCTCCCCCTTATTGAGGCCATGCCCCTTAGTTCTAGTTTCACCTGTCAGTGGAAACAACTTCCCTGCTTCTATCTTATATGTTTCAATAAAATCTCCCCTCATTCTTCTGAATTCCAATGAGTATAGCCTCAGTCTAATCAGTCTCTCCTCATAAGTCAACCCTCTCAGCTCTGGAATCAACCTAGTGAATCTCCTCTGCACCCCCTCCAGTATATCCTTTTGCAACTAAGGAGACCAAAACTGTACACAGTACTCCAGGTGTGGCCTCACCAGCACCTTATACAGCTGCAACATAACCTCACTGTTTTTAAACTCCATCCCTCTAGCAATGAAGGACAAAATTCCACTTGCCTTCTTAACTACCTGCTGCACCTGCAAACCAACTTTTGTGATTCATGCACAAAAAAACCCAGGTCCCTCTGCACAGCAGCATGCTGCAATTTGTAACATTTAAATGAGTCCATTTTGCTATTATTTGCACCAAAATGGATGACCTCACGTTTACCAGCATTGTATTCCATTTGCCAGACCCTTGCCCGTTCACTTAAGACTATCTATATTCCTTGGCAGACTTTCAGCAACCTCTGCATAATTTGCTCTGCCGCTCCTCTGCGAATTTTGACATTTGGTCCCCAACTAAAAATCATCTACGTAAATTGTAAACAATTGCAGTCCCAACACTAATCCCTGAGGCACACCACTAGTTACTGATCACCAATCACCCATTTATCCCCACTCTTTACTTTGTTAATTAACCAATCCTCTGTCCATTCTAATACATTACCCATAATGTCGTGCACCTTTACCTTATGCAGCAGTCTTTGTTGCGGCACCTTGTCAAATGCCTTTTGGAAATCCAGAGGTTCCCCATTGTCCACTGCGCAGATGATGTTCTCGAAGAATTCCACCTAATTAGTCAAACATGACCTGCCTTCATGAACCCTCAAAACAGAACAAGCCGGAATTTTCCATCCATTCATGCCCCACTGCCACTGCAAGCGAGGACAGAGAATTTGACGCTCTGCCAAATCTTCATTCACTGCAACAGAACCAGAGAATCCCACCAGGTGAACTGCCAGAAAGTTCTGGCAGTTTGGTCAGTCCCAACACTTAACTTATAACAGCAGACAGCCTCAGCAAACTTACATTCACAATTCCTGATGATCTCACATAGGAAGGCTATTAAAATCGCTGGTTTAGAAATTGGAAAAATTAACACAATGATATCATCTTCTGAAGTTGATAATTTCTGATACTGTGGGAACAAACTTACAAAAATTGTACTCCACATCTGGACCATGCTATACTTGACCTCAAGTCTATATGACGCTGACACTCTTGGGCCGAAAGTAAAATCTTCCTACACCATATTTAATAACTCTCACTTTTAATCACTCTTTAGCAACACTGTACATTGGGATTCAAACATGCTATATATCCCACCAGATGTTATTCATACAATCAGCAACATAGAAAATTATCTCTTTTAATCATAGCATTCTGCGAAGGCATTAAAAAAACTCAACAATTGAGCAACAGAGGATAATTATCTTGGACGAGGATCTGTCTTTAAGACAAAGTGAACATCCAGTTTTGGAGAAGGCAATCAGCGAAGGCAAGCTCCAGGGAGTGAGTAAAATAACAAATTAAAAATTGGGCTCTGAAATGCATTAAGAGAAAATAGTCTTGTAAAAGATATTTGAATCTCTAAAGGAAAAAAACTGACATATTCCTTCCCAAAAACAATCTGACATATTCCTTCCCAAAAAAACTGAAGGAAGAAGGGGGGCATGGGGAAAGAAAAAGGAAAGAAGTCAAGCATTGGCAAGATCGAGTCATTAGCCTCTGGGGATCTGCATACCACTGGTTAATTTGTCCAAACGTCATAAGCAATTTTCCAAACTCAAATGTTAACCAAGAGGTTTAAAACATCTGTAACAAATACTTGTTTTTAGAGTTTTCTACTTCATTGACCTTTGATCCAACACTGTATGCAGCACTAAATTCAAGTTCAAATTTTCCTCCAAGTAGGAAACCTGATCTTTATGCCAGTAGCCATCTGCATGGTACAAGATCAAACGTAGATTCTGTAATGTTCAAAGTCATATGTTCCAAATCTACTTCTGCTGCCTGTATATTTATCTATAATTGGCTTCACCAAAAATGGACTTCTCCTGGGACATCTGGCCTTGAAACATTCACCTTTACACTGAAGTACTCAGTATCCCAAAAGGGTTCTTTTTATGCAGAAACTGCTTTCTAGCAGCCCTGGCTCCACGGGTGGCATGCTTTCTACCAGAATGTACTGCTTGAAACAAAACTCTAAAGGTCAAATTATAAACATTTGAACAAAGGTGTACAAATTCACCAGAGTTTCATTTTGGGGCTAGGGTTTATGCATAAAAAAAACTTGATATTATATACAGTGAGGCTTCAATTTTTCATCCAAAAATTAAGCTGGTGGCAGCATAGAACATTTAAGTAGAACTGAACCAAAACATCTAACTATGATCAAACACGGCAGATTTGCACAACTATGCAAAAGTCATCCATGTGTTTATTAAGAAATCAGCAGCAGAGCAATTAGAACACCACTGAGAAATAGCAGTTCTAAACAATAAGCTTTCACACGGTATTTTGTGTAGGAAACACAAATTAATTTCATCCAATTATAATTTGCCACTAGTCTGCTAAATTTGTGTGTGTTTACTTTCCATCTGTATGCCCAAATCAGACAAAGAGAAATTCCTGTTCAAGTTCAGGAACAATGGCCACCTGCCTGATGCAAGTTGAACGACATATGATCATAGGCAGCAGTATAAGAAAGGCATTTAGAGGAAAGTTAGAAAGGTGATTGAAAATAAAACAGGGTAAAGGAAAATTTACAAGATTTGCCTGATAAAATTGGTCAATATTAGTCAAGAACTAGGAATGAAATTTGTTTAGCGAACATTTTTCAACAAACTGCTCGACACTTTTGAAATAACTAAGTGCATTACCGTTTTGCTTTATTTTTACTGTAACTAGCTGCAGCTAGGATAAAAAAAACACTGCAGTGGAATGCAGCTTCGGACTGAAATACTGGCAAACAGTTTACGCTGTAATCATGTCTACTACATGGACCTACAAAGAACTATACAGAATGATACCGAAATTAAAAATGGCAACAGGCCATTTGGTTCAACCAGTGCATGTTGACAGTTATTTCCCGCAAACAGGCCTAATTGCGTGGTCTTGCCCCATTCCAATACCTCTTTCTGACCCATTCCTTCACGTTGACATGATCTCTGCTTCAATCCCTAACTTCAATTGAACATTCAAAAGCCTTGCAGCCAGAGCATGGAACATAAAACGAAACCTGGTAGTCTGCCCACGATTATATTAAATTTTCATATAAATTCACTGTTATTTCTTAGATGAAATGTTGCATAACTCTTGCCATTAAGCCATCTGTCGCGAGGCTTCATCAACTTGCTGGCTAATGAACTTTACCTCCTATTTCCAGTGGAACCTCCAGTTAAGTGAAATCTATTACCTCAGTTGCTGAAACTTAATTTTGTCTGCCACTTTTTTGCCATCAACTTATTAATATCTCCTTGCAACTATTGAGATTCATTTCCTACACCATTTTTAGTGTAATTCGCAAATATGGATGTGACTTCCTCTAATACTATCTCCAAGTCGTTGATGCATGAACTGAAGAGGAGGAGTCTAGGACAGAATCCTTGCCACCATCACTACCCACATCGATCAGCTCGAGAAGCTGCCCACACCTCTTTGTTCCTCCAACTGTGGTCCCTCGCACATTGCTAATATCAATCACTATGCCAATGGCAGTCATGCCCATTAGCCATCTACAGCTGCACAGGCCTTTGGCTATGAAGTTCTCTTGCTTAAACTCATTTTTTTTGGAAAGTGTTAGTCACTACCTGGCATGCATGAGCACCTCTGCTACTTCATTGCTTACAACTGGATCCATTAATACCTAACTCTATTTTTTAAACAGATAGTGCTGGCAAATCTCAGCAGGTACATGCCAATATTGGTGGAGCGAGAATAGAGCTAAAGTTTCAAGTCTGGACAATCCTTGAGCTGAGCTCTGACAAAGTGTCACTCAGACTCAAAACATTAGCTCTATTCTCTCTCCACAGTTGCTGTCAGACTTGCTGAGACTTTCCAGCATTTTCTGTTTTGGTTTCAGATTCCAGTATCCACAGTAATTTGTTTTTATCTATCATTTAAAGATGTCCTCAACATGGTACAGTGATGTTTAGAGCTGACATGTAAAAATAACTTGGGAACGGACCAGCTAGATACGCTACTATAATATGCCACATCACAAAATGGAGAACTGCTCAACCAAGCTAGTGACAGCCACATGTTGTTTCTCAATTTACAAAATGCAATATAGTTTAAGGTTAGAACAGATTCAACAGGATAAAAATAATAAACTGCTGAAAAATAAGCAAATGAGTCTTCAGGTTGATTATCTGGTGTCCAAACCCAGGGGCATGTCAGTTAGGACTCAGTTAGCTACACTATTTCAAATGCTTCGCAAGGTTCTTAGTTCAGGTCCCATGCCAGCAATTGAGCACAACATTAAGGAGATACTCCAGTGCAGTACTGAGGGAGTTTTGCATTGTCAGGGCACTGTAATGTCTTTTGGATCCAGTGTTAATAGGAGGCCCCTCTCAGGTGCACGCAAAAGACCCCATTGCACTACTTGGAAAAGCAGCTAACTTTGTTATCTCCAGCATCCACAACAGTATTTATTCATCACAGAAATGTACAAAAATTGATGAGTATATTCCCCTCATTACAAAAGTGATTAGAGTTCAAATAACATATCATTGGCTATAAAATGAGGCATCCTGTAGTTAGGAAAGGCACTTAGGTACAACATCTTTCCTTTCATGCGGCAAAATGAGTTAGAATTTGGAATTTTATTACTTTTCCCTGTTTAGTCTGCTCATCCCAATGAATGAGTGCATAATTAAAATCTCCGCTAACAATCATTTTATTACAATATGCCTATTTACCTTCCCGTTCTGTACACAGATTGGTTTCTTCCATTGCTGTTCAAATTACATGGTCTGCCATACGAGATCACGATGGTAGCAATCTGTTTTTTGATCTTAGACTGAATTTTTGTGCACATTATTGCTCCCTGTTGCGCAGGATCCCTCCTTACCTCCTTTCCCCTTTGTAACTCAATATAAACTTTACAATCCTGTCAGTTTGCAAACAGGTTTACGTTCGTGCTGTTAATCATTGCCTGTCTGTGACATAACTGCTTCTCATTCCACCAGTTACTTTTCACACACACATCATTTTAGCTATATTTAATGCTAATTAATACTTTAATTCCACATAGTCTTTTCTCTATTATAACCGGCCATTTAATTCTCTCTTGCCATTCAGCCTTTCTGCATTTCTGTTTTGTTGAATTTTTCTTTTTTGACTTGCATGTTAAACTTGCCTGCTACAATTTTCTCAACCTGATCTTCCGATCAGTTTACTTTCCCATTTCCCTTTCTTCCTAGTTTAACTGACCCTTCATTTTGCCGGGTTATTAGCTTACTTTATTTTCAAACATTCCATTCTTAAGGAATCATTCCCATCTTCCTCAGAATGATGCTAATGAGCTACATGAAAAGGGAATCTCTCTTCCTGATGTATGCCAAGTCCCGACATTCAAATTAGGCATTAATTCAAGATGCCACAGACCATCATCCAGGTGATCTCGTCAATATTTACCATCAACCAACATCGCTCAAAAGGATTATTTAGTCGCTGTCTCATTGTTCTTTGTGGGATCTTCCAATGTGCAAATAGGGTTTCTGAGTTTCCAATAGTACACAATGATTATACTTCTGCCTAGAAGTATACCGTAAAAGATTTACCAGGATGTTGCCTGGTATGGAGAGCATCAGCTATGAATAGAGGTTGGAGAAACTTGGTTTGTTCTCACTGGAGCGACGGAGGTTGAGGAGAGACCTGATAGAAGTCTACAAGATTATGAGAGGCATGGACAGAGTGGATAGTCAGAAGCTTTTTCCCAGGGTGGAACAGTCAATTACTAGGGGCATAGGTTTAAGGTGCAAGGGGCAAGTCTTAAAAGAGATGTATGGAGGCAGATTTTTTTACAGAGAGTGGTGGGTGCCTGGACCTCGTTGCCAGGGGAGGTAGTGGAAGCGGATACGGTAGTGACTTTTAAGGGGCGTCTTGACAAGTACATGAATGAGATGGGAATAGTGGGGTCTTGTCCCCGGAAGCATAGAGGGTTTTAGTTCAGTCGGGCAGCATGGTTGATGCAGGCTTTCAGGGCCAAAGGGCCTGTTCCTGTGCTGTAATTTTCTCTGCTCTTTGTTAGTCCTGCCTTGAAATAACTTGTCCAACCCTATACAGGTGTCACCTCTCCCAAAACCAGTCCCAGGAATCTGAATGTCTGTCCCTCACACCATATTTTCAGCCATGTATTCATCCTGTATATCCTGCTGTTTCTACTCTGATTAGCATGTGGCACTGGTAGTATTCCTGAGATAATTATCTTTGATCCTACTTTTCAATTTTCTTCCTTGTTCAGTATATTCTGCTTTTTGGACCACATCCTTTTTTCAATGGGAAGAGTTTTTCCTTGTCTACACCTAACATAACTTATACATTGCCATCAAATCTCCCCTCAATATCCTTAGCTCCAAAGACAACAACTTTGCAAATCTAACCTTGTATCTTAAAACCTCTGGTACATATCCTCTGCACCTTCTCAGATCTTTCACATAAGCAGCACAATGGCACAACGGTTAGCACAGTAAGTAGTCTCACAACACCAGGTTAAAGTCCAACAGGTTTACTTGGTGGCACGAGCTTTCAGAGCATTGCCCCTTCATCAGGTAAGACTACTTACTGTGCCTACCCCAGTCCAACGCCAGCAACTCCACATCACGGTTAGCACTGTGGTTAGCCTCACAGTGCCATGGACCTGGGCTCGAATCCTGGCTTGGGTCACTGTGGAGGTTGCATGTTCTCCCTGTGTCTGCATGGGCTTCCTCCAGGTGCTCCGGTTTCCTCCCACAGTCCAAAGATGTGCAGATTAGGTTGTGCTGGCGATGCTAAGTTCTCACTCAGTGTACCCAAACAGGCCTGGAGCGTGACGAATAGGGGATTTTCACAGTAACTTCATTGCACTGTGAATGTAAGCCTCTTTGTGACACTAATAAATAAACTTTAATTTTAGCATATTTCCTCAAGTGCAGTAACCAGACTTGATGCAATACATTAGGTGGGATCTAACCAGATCTTTATAAAGGTTCAGCATAATTTCCTTGTTTTTGCACTCAATGGCCCTGATTTTACAGGCATCACTGCAAGGCTCGCAGGACACATTCCCCGTTGGCCTCAGGCGGCTGTGCTGGTAAAATCAGGCCCAATGTCTCTATTTACATAGCCCAAGAATACATATGCTTTGCTGACCACTCTCCAAATATGTCCTTCACCTTCAAAACTGATTCACATGCATCCCCTTCTTTAGAGTTGTGCCATCAAGTCTATTTTGCTTCTCTTCATCCTTTCTGCCAAAATGCATCACTTCACACGTCTTTGTAAAAAAATTCCATCTGCCACTTGTCTGCTGTCTGCTAGCCTGCTCTAATTTTGGTATCATTGGTAAATTTTGAAACTTTACTCCATATTCCAAGATCCAGGTCACTTATATATAGCAACAAAAAATTTTCTTTTAAAAATCAGTGGTCCCTGCAACTTCTATTTCAATTATAGAATTCTGCTCTCCTGTCTCTTCTGGTTCCTATACATATTCCTTTCAGTTCCCAAATTATGATATCTGAAAAATGGGAAAGTTGTCTCGCGAATCACCAGAGTCAGAATCATTCAATGCATCCCTTATCAGATTTATGTAATCTCTGGTGCGAAAGTCACGCTAAATTTCTTCCTAAGAAAGAGAATTAAGGAAAATTCAAGAACATCAGTCCAAGCCTTAAGTTCCTTTATTATATGAACCTTACTGGCTCCAGCAGTATATTAATAATTGAACTTACTGAATTTATTTACCTATATATTTTCAATCCCATTTCAAACACTGTTTTTCCTCTGTTACATTAATCTACATTATTTTCACCAAATCTCAATTGACCTCACATATCATCAGACCAAACAACACCAGTAAGAAGCCAAACATTACTGACATTGAGTTTTATTAAACCTATCACCCCCAGTTATTTTATTATATTCATAAGCCCATCTATCAGTAAAATTCATTGTAGGCGCAGCTCCTGGCCTCATATAAATTAAGACTTAAAATTGTCAGTTATTTTAAAACATAATTCTTTCTAAAAGAGCTAGTGGTTACAAGATTCTTAACATATTTTGTTTACTACAAACTATTAACCAATTCTAACTCACTTGTGTGTCATCCTTCAGCTTCAGGATACATTCCATAGTATTTATGGTGATAACAACAGGTTCGGAGCCTAACTTTGTCCATGGCACATGAATCCTTAATTCATGAATGTGTCCGCTCAAGAAAGTGAATGGTAACTTCAGCTCCTGAAAAAGCAACAAGATTACATTTAAGCCTACTAAGAAATAGTTTGTTTGATATACAAATACACTACTTTTCTAAAAATAAATGAACTGTGAAGTAAAAAATGTCACACTATAAACAGAAATACATTAGAGCAATGGCATAAAATGAGCGGTAATGAATCAGCTAGCCGTTACACACTGCATCTGACATTCTGTTACAATGAAAGCAATAGAATTAAACATCAAGCTCAGAGTGTAACACACGACTGTTATGACACTGCTTGGTTTGTGCCACTGCCTAAGAAAAATTTCTACCCCATTGTCCTTCAATGGATTCACTGTGATCCTCATTTGGTAGCACACTCGCCTGAGAGAAGGTTGTGAATTCAAGCCTTGCTCCAGGGATTAAGCACAGAAATCCAGGCTGCCACACATACTGGAGTTTTTTTGAACATGTAACTAGTAGAATAGACATGGGTGAAGCAGTGAATGTAATATATTTGAATTTTCAAGAAGCTTTTGATAAAGTCTCACCTAAGAGGTTACTGTGTAAAGTTAAAGCATGTGAGATTGGAGGTAATAACTTGGCATGGATTGAGAACTGGTTAGCAGACAGAAAACAGAGAAAAGGAATAAATTGATCCTTTTCAAAGTGGCAGGCAGTGACTAGTGGGGTCCTGCAGGGATCAGTGCTTCGGCCCCAGCTACTTAAAATATACATCAACGATCTGGACAAGGGAACCAGAAGTAATATTTCAAAGTCTGTTAACGACATAAAACTTGGTGGGAATGTGAGTGACGAGAAGGAAGTTAAAGGATCATCTGGAATCGAAATGTCAGCTCTTTTCTCTCCTTACAGATGCTGCCAGACCTGCTGGGATTTTCCAGCGTTTTCTCTTTTGGTTTCCCATCAATCGCCTATAGCTCAGCCTTCAACATCATTCCTACGAAACTCATCTCCAAACTCCGTGGCCTGGGGCTCGGCTCCCTCTGCGATTGGATCCTGAACATCCTAACCCACAGACCGTGGGTGGGAAGCTGGTTTGGCTGAGGATAGGCAACACCACCGCCTCCACAATCATCCTCAACACCGATGCGCTACAAGGGTGTCCTCAGCCCCTTACTATACTTCTTATGCACCTATGACTGCGTGGCCAAATTTCCCTCCAACTCAATTTTCAAGTTTGCTTAGTGGGCAGATCTCAAACAATGACAAGACAGAGTATAGGAAAGAGATAGAGAATCTGGAGAACTGGTGCAATGAAAATAATCTCCCTCAATGTCAACAAAACAAAAGGAGATAGTCATTGAATTCAGGGAGCGTAGTGGAGGACATCCCCTTATCCACATCAATGGTTATGAAGTAGAAATGGTCGAGAGCTTCATGTTTTTAGGTGTCCAGATCACCAACCTGTCCTAGTCCCTCCATAGCCTACGCTATAGTTAAGAAAGCCCACCACTTTCTCAGAAGACTAAGGAAATTTGGTATGTCTGCTGCAACTCTCACCAACTTTTACAGATACACTATAGAAAGCATTCTTTCTGGTTGTATCACAGCTTGATACAGCTCTTGCTGTGTCCAAGACCGCAAGGAACTGCAAAGGGCTATGAATGAAACCTAGTCCATCACTCAAACCTGCTTCCCACCCACTGACACTATCGATACTTCCCTCTGTCTTGGAAAAGCAGTCAGCATAATTAAGGACCCCAAGCACTCCGGACACACTCCCTTTCATCTTCTTCCATCAGGAAAAAGATCAAAAGTCTGAGAACGTGTACCAACCGACTCAAAGAAAAAGCTCCTTCCCTACTGCCATCAGACTTTTGAATGGACCTACCTCACATTAAATCGATCTTTCTCTACACCCTAGCTATGACTGTAAAACTACATTCTTCACTCTTTTCCTTCTCTAGGTATGGTATGCTTTGCCTGAATAGCGAGCAAGAAACAATATTTTTCACTGTATACCAATACATGTTACAGTAATAAATCAAATTAAATGATTTAGAAAAGTTGAGTGAGTGGGCAAGTACATGGCAGATGCAGTATAATGTGAATAAATGTGAAGCTGGGAACATAGGGACAGGAATGATTTCAGCCCATCATTCAATACGATCATGGCTGATTGGGTACTTCAATGCCTTTTACACACAGTATCTACAATGTTACAGGATGGAGACTCCTCAGGTCGAATTGGTCCTGCACAGTGAGAGTTACAGCAACAGGAGCCATGGCTGTTTTCGGATATACTAATTTTGTTGGCCATATGGGGAGCAAACCCACAACCCTGACGTTATTAGCACCATGTTCTAACCACCTAAAAGTTTGTTAGTCACAAGTAAGGCTTACATTAACACTGCAATGAAGTTACAGTGAAATTCCCCTAGTCGCCACACTCCGGCACCTGCTCCGGTCAATGCACCTAACCAGCATGTCTTTCAGAACATGGGAGGAAACCAGAGCAACTGGAGGAAACCCATTCAGAAACAGGGAGAATGTACAGACTCCACACAGACAGTGACCCAAGCCGGTAATCAAACCCAGGTCTCTGGCGCTGTGAAGCAGCAGCGCTAAACACTATGCTACCATGCCGTCTACTAAGCCAACTAGCTGGGTTATCCATTTTGGGCAGAGGAACAGAGTGGCTGAGTATAGTGTTAGATTGGGGAATGTTGACAAAGGACCTGGGTGTTCCAGTACAGAACCTACTGAAAGCGATCATGCAGTTTCAGCAAACCATCAGGAAGGCATAAGATATGTTAGCCTTAATTGAAAGAGGACGTAAGTACAGATGCCAGGACGTCTTATTGCAGCTTCAGGGTGAGTAAGAGCATGCCTGGAATATTGTGCATAGTTTTAGTCTTGTTATCTAAGAAAATATATAGTTGCTAGATAGGGAGTGCAGTGAAGGTTTATCAGACTGATTCCTGGGATGGCAGGATTATTTTATGAAATGTGTCGACTGGGCCAGTACTCACTGGCATTTAGAAGAATGAGAGGGGGATCTCACTGAAACTATAACATTCTGAGAGGGCTAGACAGACTGGATGCAGAGATGGTGTTTCCTCTGGCTGGTGGGTGAGGGGTGGGGGAGTGGTTGTTGTCTAGAACAAGAAGTCACAGTCGCAGGATACGGGGTAGGCCATTTAGGACTCAGATGGGGAGAAATTTCTTCAGTCGGAGAGGAGAACCTGGGGAATTTTCTACTACAGAAGGTTGAAGAGGTCAGGTCACTGATGTACTTCAGGAAGAAGTAGATAGGTTTCTGGATGCTAGAGGCTCAAGGGGTACGGGGAGAATGCAGGAGTATAATGTTGAGATAGAGGATCAGCCAAGATCATGTTGAATGGCAGAGAAAGCTCAAAGGACTGAATTCTCCTATTCCTACGTTTACTCCTAAACGGCACTGCACTGTCAGATGAGATGTTAAACTCAGGCCTATCTATTTTCTAAGGTGGACATAAAAGAACCCATGACAATAGTTGAGGAATAGCAGGGGAGTTATCCTGCTTTAGCAGTTAATCGTTAACCTTTAATCAATGTCGTAAAACAGATCGTCTGATTATCATCACACTGTTGATTGTAGGAGCTTGCTGAGTGTAAATTGGCTGTTGCAGTTCCTAGATTACAACCATGCCTTCAAAGCTAATTACCAGCATCCGGCAGGAATACTTTGGGACATCCCGAAGTTGTGAAAGGCACACTATAAATGCATTTTTTTAAAATCACGAGCCATTGCTTGCTACATGACAAAGCATACTGAAACAGGAAATACTAAAGAAATGAGATTGGTATGATTGCTCCAAACTTTGTAGCCTTACTTCCATAGCATTCTAGGAAGCTTAATTTCAAGGAAAGTCATTACTACTTCCAAGTGTAATTTGCAAGCTATTTGGATAGAGTCATCTAAACCAAATAAATGAGTATCAATTTGGCTAAATAAACAATTGATAAAATCACATTTTTCAAATTTATTCTAAATTAGTTGTTATTACTTTAGAGTTACTTGAGGTTTTAACAATTGGGACAGTTGAAGGGAAATAAGTAGATGGGGTGTATGTCGATTTCCAAAATGCATTTGATTAGGTAAAGAGTAATGCACAAAAGCTCATGGTGTTGGGGGTGATACATGAGCACGATAGAGGATTGGCTAACAAATAGGAAACAGCATTGGGATAAAAGGACCATGCTCAGGTTGGCAATTCATAACTAGTGGATGCCAGAGGGATCAGGCCTGGGGCTTCAACTCTTTAAAGATCTAAATTGATTCTTTAAATGAAGAAACAGATTCTCCTGCAGCCAAAGTGCTTTGTAATACAAAGAGCATAGGTTGTGTAGAAAAGACAAATAGTCTGCAGAGGAAAAAGAGGGAGTGAGTCAGTGAGCAAATATTTGGCAGGTGGAGCATGATGTGGGAAAACATAAGATTGTTCATTTTGGTAGAAAGATTAGAAAAGTAGAATATAATTTAAATGGGGAAAGCCTGCAAAACAGAGGGATCCGGGTGACCTTGCCAATGAATCAGAAAAAGTTTGAATATTGGTTCAGCAAACAAGAGTGAATGGAATGTTGGCCTTTATTGTAATGAGGGTGAAATCTAAAAAGTGAGAAATCTTGCTACAATTATAGAGGACATTGAAGAGACCACACCTAGAACAGTGTGCACCAGGTAAAAGAAGGTTCACTTTGATGATTCCTGGAATGAAGACGTTGTTTTATGAGGAAAGGTTGAGCAGTTTGCAGCCATACGAATTGGAGTTTAGAAGAATGAGAGGTTTATTGAAGCGTAGAAGATGCTAAGGGATTTGACAGGATAGATGCTGAGAGAATGTTTCCTGTCATGGGGGAATCTAGAACCACAGGGCACAATTTCAAAAGAAGAGGTCTTCAATTTAGTATGAAGATGAGGAGACATTTCTCTCCGTGGTCCATTAACGTTGAAAGAGTTTTGATTGACAATGGAGTGAAAGGTTATGTAGGACAGGCAGTGATGTGGAGTTAAGGCCACCATCAGATCAGCCTCGACCTTATCGAGTGGCAGAGTAGGTCCAACAGGCTGAGTGGCCTACCCCTCCTCTGATTACTATGATCTTATAAATACACACTTATTTCAAACTCTCTCAAAATTAATTTCACTCTACATTCATAGCCTTCCTTTACCACACCATACAGATATATAGTTATAAGTTCAGTTTTGAATAAGCATCCATTGATCACAACTTTAAAGAACATCACATCTCAGGATAGTAAAACGTGGTAAATGGCTGAATTGAGTTGAGATCTGTTCAGTCACCAATTAAGCACCGAACGGACTAAACGGGAAGGGAGCAAAGTTTTCATTCAACCAGCAGAAACTCATTGAATCATTCAATGTTTTGAAAGCTATCAACTTCAAATTGGCAACAACAGGAACTAACTAGTGGTTCAAATAGTTTTGTGGCTTTAATTTGAACTATATTTAATATTTTTAGCCCATGGGAGAAAACTAACCAATTCAAAAGTAAAATGTTACCATCACTGAGAATTTCCCAGTCCATGAAAACTCTGAAGAGAGCTGTGTTGACTGCAAGATCTAGGCATTATAAGTCAGGCTACAACAGGAAGACTTCAATTTATATCAAATATATCAGGAGTAATGCAATGATCAGGAATGATCTTTAAATTGGATTATGAATAACTAGTTAACAAGCCGACACCAGCTAAAGACCACTAGCCCCACAAAGAGGCTGAACAATATAGACCCAATTTGCTAATTTAATCATGGTAGAATTTCCTTGCATAGGTGTAGATACTGTGCTCGTAAGTTTAAAATATCAACAAAAGGGGGAAATGCACAATTTCACAATTCTTCCTCAGAATAATTTTAGTTGGCAGGCGTGGTTCCAAAATCAATTAAAGGGAAGTAATACCTCAAGACCTTAAATCTAGCCGTCAAAAACCGAAAATGGAAAATCCATTTCCTCAATTTGCTGTGTATAAGTAACCTGAATTGCAATTCAATTTGTACCCAGTAGTGCAAAGTAAAGTGGGAGGTCACCCAAGATCAACGAACTCTAAACTGGAATGTTAAGTACACTTTACATTCTCATGGTAGGGATTTCCAAGTGTATACAAGGAACCATAAATCTAAAAACTACAGATTGCAAGCATCAATGACCAGCCATTTTCAAAAAGCCATTCTAGTGTGTACAGTCCAAAATTTACGATGCAAGTTGAGTATCCATTAACTTTATTCATCATCAATGCTCATTCAAGCATGAATCCAAATCAAGTCTGTACCTGCTCCAGCACATCAAGCTTCAATTCCAATTTGCTGAGGACCACATCACCTCCCCATAGTGACAGCTGAAGATCAGATGGCTTCAGATTCTTGATGTAACGATTTACATAGCTCATCAAGATTGGGGTCACGTAGGACTCCAACATCCTGGAAACGCTCTATTGCTGTGGGCAACATAGAAAGAGCAAAGTGAGATCCAACGTTGTCTATTGCTGCATAAATTTAAAATAAACCTTAAACAAATGCATTTTCATTTCTGAACATCTCATGGATAAACTGAGGTCAAGAACATGGTTCCCTGCTCACTTGCTAACCTGCCATTGCTCAAATGTTTTCTGTGGACAGCCGTTGATCTAAATAATTAGTGCCAAGCATGGGTTAAATGGTGTTAGGTGAAACAAGTCTGCAAATGTTCAGCCGTTTAGCATGAAACAACTTTTTTGTTTAAAAATCATATTTACGTATGTGCGTATATGTATCTTTATTAAGGAACTGTGTGTGCAACTGTTATAGAAAGTGTTCTCACCTCCAAAATCCAATTTTTAAAATCCATCCCACACAATGCTCACTTCTCTGGTTACAAAACATGTTTGAGCTGATTCAATACAGTTACCAAACATTGATTCCACGTCATTAAACTGTTGCAACAGTCAGAACTTTCAGAAAGTACAAGTCACACTTCACATTTAAAAACTGACAAGGGGTGTATCTCAGTTACAAACGGTGTACCTCAAAGATCTGTTTTGGGGCCACTGCTGTTTGTCGTTTTTATAAATGACCTAGATGACGGTGTAGAAGGATGGATTAGTAAATTTACTGACGACACCAAAGTTGGAGGAGTTGTAGACAGTGAGGATGGATGTTACAGTTTGCAGAGGGACATAGATAAGCTGCAGAGCTGGGCCGAGAGGTGGCAGATGGAGTTTAATACGGAAAAGTGTGAGGTGATTCACTTTGGTAAGAATAACAGGAGTACAGAATATCGGGCTAATGGAAGGACTCTTAGTAGTGTTGACGAGCAGAGAGATCTCGGGGTACATGTGCATAGCTCCCTGAAAGTTGGCACCCAGGTTGATAAGGTTGTTAAGAAGGCGTACGGCGTGTTAGCTTTTATTGGTAGAGGGATTGAATTTCGGAGCCGTGAGGTCGTGTTACAACTGTACAAAACTCTGGTGCGGTCGCACTTGGAGTATTGCGTACAGTTCTGGTCGCCACATTATAAGAAAGATGTGGAGGCATTGGAAAGGGTGCAGAGGAGGTTTACCAGGATGTTGCCTGGTATGGCGGGAAGGTCTTATGAGGAAAGGCTGAGGAACTTGAGGTTGTTTTCATTGGAGAGAAGGTTACGAGGTGACCTGATTGAGGCATACAAGATGGTCAAAGGATTGGATAGGGTGGACAGTGAGAGCCTTTTACTTCGGATGGTGATGGCTAACACAAGGGGACATAGCTTTAAATTAAGGGGTGGTAATTATAGGACGGATGTCAGAGGTAGGTTCTTTACTCAAAGGGTAGTAAGGGCGGGGAATGCCCTGCCTGCAGCAGTTGTGGACTCGCCAACCTTAAGGGTGTTCAAATGGTCAGTGGATAGGCATATGGATAACATTGGAATAGTTTAGGTTAGAGGGTCATTAGATTGGTTCCACTGGTCGGCCTAACATCGAGGGCCGAAGGGCCTGTACTGCGCTGTAATGTTCTATGTTCTATAAATCTAACTGGTACATAATAAACATGAGAAATATGACTGCAGCAGGCGACAGTGCAGAGGGACCTCGGGGTCCTTGTGCATGAGTCGCAAAAACCCAGCTTGCAGGTGCAGCAGGTGGTCAGGAAGGCGAATGGGATGCTGGCCTTCATAGCGAGGGGGATTGAATATAAAAGTAGGGAGGTCTTGCTGCAGCTGTATAGGGCATTGGTGAGGCCGCAGCTGGAGTACTGTGCGCAGTTTTGGGCGCCGCACCTGTGCAAAGATATTTTGGCCTTGGAGGGAGTGCAGAGGAGGTTTACTAGGCTGATACCGGAGTTGAGGGGGTTGAGCTATGAGGAGAGGCTGAATAAACTAGGCTTGTACTCGTTAGAGTTTAGAAGAATGAGGGGAGATCTCATTGAGACGTATAAGATGATGAATGGGATGGATAGGATAGAGGTGGAGAGACTCTTCCCGCTCAAAAAAGACAGTAGGACTAGGGGGCACAGCCTCAAGATAAAGGGGAGGCGGTTTAGAACGGAGTTGAGGAGGAACTTCTTCACTCAAAGGGTGGTGAATCTCTGGAATTCTCTGCCCGTTGAAGTGGTGGAGGCTGCCTCGCTAAATATTTTTAAGACGCGGGTTGATGGGTTTTTGATAAGAGAGGGGATTAAGGATTATGGGGAGAGGGCGGGAAGGTGGAACTGAGCCACGACAGATCAGCCATGATCTTATTGAATGGCGGGGCAGGCTCGAAGGGCTGGATGGCCTACTCCTGCTCCTATTTCTTATGTTCTTATGTTATGTTCATCCTTTTCCACAAATATGCGCCTTTACCACCTGCACCCATATTCGATCCTTTAGACATTAATGGATTTTCGGACATGGTCTCAACAGCTGAGCATGCAGTTCTCTGCAGTGGAGAATTCCAAAGATTCACAATCCACAGAGCAAAGAAATTACTCCTCAAAGAAATATTAGAAGGCCAACACCTTATCCTGAGATTATGAGCCCGAGTTGCTGGCTCCCTTGCCAATGCATCTTTCCAGTCAAACCTTCTCAGAAGTTTATACATTCAACAAGTTCACTTTTCCAGAGGATATTCACCTATTCTACGCAATCTCTCCTCATGGGTTGGCCCCCTCATCCCTGAATCAATGTTTCAGCTAGTCCTAGGTAAGAATATATTTCCTTCGGTAAGGAGATCAAAACTTTGAATTTATATGGTTTATTACTGTCACATGTATTAACAGTGAAAAATATTGTTTCTTATAGAGACAAAACATATCGTTCATAGAGAAGGAAACGAGAGAGTGTAGAATGTAGTGTTACAATCATAGGGTGCAGGGAAAGATCAACTTAATGCGACGTAAATCCGTTTAGAAGTCTGACAGCAGCAGGGAAGAAGCTGTTCTTGAGTTGGTTGGTACGTGACCTCAGATTTTTGTATCTTTTTCCCAAAGGAAGAAGGTGGAAGAGAGAATATCTGGGATGCATGGAGTCTTTAATTATGCTGGCTGCTTTGCCGAGGCAGCAGGACGTGTAGAGAGAGTCAATGGATGGGAGGCTGGTTTGCGTGATTGATTGGGCTACATTCATGACCTTTTGTAGTTGCTTGCGGTCTTGGGCAGAACAGGAGCCATACCAAGCTGTGATACAACTAGAAAAAATGCTTTGTATGGTGCATCTGTAGAAGTTGGAGAGGGTCATCACTGACATGCCAAATTTCCTTAGTCTTGAGAAAGTAGAGTTGTACACACTGTATAGATTTTAAGGAGCTGCTGAACATTTCCACAAAAACACTTTCCTGAAGAATTCCTGGATGCATTGTGGTAAGACAGAATGCCATATCTACTGTTACAACTCAATACTTAACATTATTCTTCCATTCAGTTCCTTGATGGCACAGTATTAAAGTTATTATTTAATTAAGCCACACAGACCAAATTATTGCAGATGCTGGAACCTGGGCGGCACAATGGGTGATGCTGGGTGGCCCAGTGGCACCCACTGCCTCACAGTGCCAGAGACCCAGGTTCATTCCTGGCTTAGGTCTGCGTGGGTTTCCTCCAGGTACTCCAATTTCCTCCCACAGTCCGAAAGATGTGCAAGTTAGGTGCATTGGCCATGCTAAATTTTCCCTCGGTGTAGCCAAACAGGTGCCGGAGTGCGGAGGCTCAGGGATTTTCACAGTAACTTCATTGCAGTGTTAATGTAAGCCTACATGTGACACTAAATAACCTTTAAATCGGAAACAAAAACAGAAACCACTGGAAAATCTCAGCCAGTCTGACAGCACCTGTAGAGCGAAAACAGACCCAACACTGAGCCTGGATGATTTTGTGTCAGAGCTAAGATGTTAAGTCTGTGCTGTAAGAGCTGATCTCAGCCAAGGTAGTTAAAATTTCAGGAATACCACATGATCACTGGGAAGCAAAGGCTCTTCCGCTGGTCAAAAAGAATATAGAGTGATTAAGGCCACTTGGTTGAGGAGCTAAAAGCCAGAAGCACTGTTCTTAGTAATTATCCAATGACCCTTACAGTGCTTGTGTACCTGTAAGGACATCAGGTGAGTTGAGGCAAGGGTCCAATGCCCCCCCAGTCAAACAGTCTGTCCATATTGACATCTGGGCTTCCAAGAAGAGGCAAAGCAACTGGTTAAAGGTATCACAGAATAACTGGGAGCTTTTCCTTTATTATTCATTCATGAGATCTGGGCATCACTAGGTCAGCATTTATTGCTGATCCCTAATTGCCCTTGAGAAGTTCGTGATGAGCTTCTTTCCTGAACCAATGTACATTGCAGTCCATGTGATGTAGGATATAAAGGGGAGGCGGTTTAGAACGGAGTTGAGGAGGAACTTCTTCACTCAAAGGGTGGTGAATCTCTGGAATTCTCTGCCCGTTGAAGTGGTGGAGGCTGCCTCGCTAAATATTTTTAAGAAGCGGGTTGATGGGTTTTTGATAAGAGAGGGGATTAAGGGTTATGGGGAGAGGGCGGGAAAGTGGAACTGAGCCACAACAGATCAGCCATGATCTTATTGAATGGCAGAGCAGGCTCGAAGGGCTAGATGGCCTACTCCTGCTCCTATTTCTTATGTTCTTATGTTCTTATGAACACCAGTAGGGATTTCCAGGATCTTGACCCAGCGACAGTGAAGGATTAGCAACATTATTTCCAAGTCACGACAGAATGTGGCTTGGAGGGGAACTTCAGGTGGTGGTATTTCCAATTGTCTGCTGCCCATATTCTTCTAGATGGTTGCTGTTGTGAAGTTGGAAGATGCTGCAGAAGGAGCCTTGGTGAGTTCCTGCACTGCATCTTGTAGATATACACACTGCTGCCACTCTGTGTTAGTAATAGGAGGAGTAAATGTTTGTAGACTTCGTCCTGGATGGTGCTGAGCTTCATGCATGTCGTAGGAGCTGCATTCGGCAAGTGCAGAGTATTCCATCATAAACACCTGATCTGTGCCATGTGAACATTAGACAGGCATTGGAGAGGCAGGGTGTGAGTTACTCACTGTAGAATCTCCAGCCTATTACCTGCTCTAGCAACCACAGTATCTCTATCACTATTCCAGTTCAGTTTCTGGTCAACAGTAACCCACAGGATGTTGATAGTAGAGAACGCTGAAGCCATTGAAAGTCAAGGGGAGATGGTCAAATTCTCTCTTATTGGACATGGTCAGTGCCTGACACTTGTGTGGTATCAATGTTGCTTGCCACTTGTCAGCCCATGCCTGAATATTGTCCAGGTCTTGCTGCATTTGGACATGGACCGCTTCAGTATCTGAGGAGTCACGAATCATGTTGAACATTGAGAGTCATCAGCAAACATTCCCACTTCTGACCTTATAAGGACTAGGAACAGGAGTATGCCATCTGGCCCCTCTTCAATAAGATCATGGCTGAACTTTTCGTGGAGTCAGCTCTGCTTACCCACCCGCTCACCATAATCCTTAATTCCTTTGCTGTTCAAAAATTTATCTATCCTTGCCTTAAAACATTCAATGAGGTAGCCTCAACTGCTTCACTGGGCAGGGAATTCCACAGATTCGCAACCCTTTGTGTAAAGAAGTTCCTCCTCAAAACTCAGTCCTAAATCTGCCTCTCCTTATTTTGAGACTATGCCCCCTAGTTCTAGATTCACCAACCAGCAGAAATAACTTCCCTGCTTCTATTTTATCTATTCCCTTCATAGTCTTATATGTTTGTATAAGATCTCCCTTCATTCTTCTGAATTCCAATGAGTATAGCCCCTGTCTACTCAGTCTCTCCTCATAAGCCAACCCCCGAATCAACCTAATGAATCTCCTCTGCATTCCCTCCAGTGCCAGTATATCCTTTCTCAAGAAATGGCAGAAAGGCCATTCATGAAGCAGCTGAAGATGGTTGGGCCTCAGACAATACCCTGAGGAACTCCTGCAGTAAATTCATAGTCAGTGGAGTTCACTCCATCGCCGAACAGTTTGTCAAATATGAATATTATGGATAGTCGAATTTAACTGTTTTAATCTTTCTAGGTTTCCATCAAATCTTTTTTTTACTAAAATCAGGTCAACCCCACATTAGTTGCACAATTCCCTGGTCCTCTCCTTTTACTTCTGTTTTGTTTGCTGGATTATTTAGTCATGTGTCACCCCAATCAATGACCCTCATCAAGTCAAACGTAATACATCTCAAAATTGTCTCAGACAACAGAGATCCTGCCTCAGATACTTCACATTCCAATTCACCTGCAACAAAACTCTACTTCCCATGCGGCACATAGCATCAAGTGGCAATGTGACATAACAGATCAACACCTTGCTTCAGCATTACACACTCCAGAGTACAACATTCTGTCAGTCTTGACAAATTTCCCAAACTGTGGAGTGCGAATCAGCAGCAATGTTTCCCTATTCGTCCCCACATAGGTCGTTTTCAGAATTCCAAAATGCACAGCCACTTGTTGGACTAGGATAACTGAAGCATTCAACGACCAAAGAAACTACAATTTGCCCATTGGTAACTTAAGACAATATCTTCACTCACAGTAAAAAAGAGTATTAGTCATCGAAGGCACTTTTCACTTACCACGTACACAAACTACCCTCAAACCAGTGACATTAACAAAAACATTAGAAGGAGCTTGTTGCTTTTCCATGTCTAGGGTGTGAGAGTGTGTTGAAAGGAAGTACAATTTCATTTTCTGATGTTTGGCTTTCTGCTACTCTTAAATAGATCTAAATATTTTTGCTCAGATACACCAGGTAAAACACTAATGTTTCCTTAAATTTCCCCAACAGACATTTTAAATACTTGCGGATAAATAAAAAGCCTCAAGGATGGATAACAGGTGGAAACCTCTGAAAAGTGAACGGGACGAGATCGCAGCTTCTCTCACACAGCTCTTCATGTGCCAGACCATTAACAAGAAATTATAATCTTGCATTTAAAGGTATTACTAAAGTAATGTGACATTAACAGGGGCAGAGAATGCTGACAAAACGCACGAGTTTCCCTGTTATCCAGCTACACGTCAATCTGTCAAACTACCAGCGAGTTGCATCAATTACATGCAATGGGAGCTTGTTATGTGCCAATATGAAATGCGAAGCCACCAAGTTAAAGTACAGTGAGGTGGGTCAGCCCCTCAAGTTGACACCTGGGACAAAGTCAGTCTCCCGGGCCAGGTAACAGCAAGGCCACAAAAAGGACTCCCCGCTGAGCGCAAGAGACCCACCTCCGGCAAAGATCACATAGGGTTCGGCCTGTCATCAGGAGCCGCCAGGCCAGCGGCTGAGCTAAGAGTTGGCGGCAGTTCCGCTCACAGGCTAAACAGCCGCTTCCACCGCCCCAACAGCACCATCACGTCCCATTCTGATCCTCCCATCACCAACGCAACCTCGCCGGATGACCAACGCAGCGCTCTTCCGCTATCCCGAGCTGCAACATTCCCCCCACACGCGGCGCCTGCGCGTTGCCCACCCCCACGTGCGCGAGGGAAGGCGTCGCCGGCTCGCCCCGCCCCTTTCGCGATCAAAAGGCGTCATCCAGCCAACCGCCTTCTCTCGCGCAGGGCCGGGAGGGAGGCGGTGCTGGGTCTGCGCAGGCGCGTTGGCTGTGAATGGGCGGGGTCCGGTGTTGGGGATGGATGGGATTGGAGCTGCGGAGAGTTAAAGCGGCGGCTCGAGTGGAAGCTGTGGAGTAACCAAGGAGGCAAAAATAGACCAGACCGGGAAATAAGTTGTGTTCAGGACATCTGGATCGCGTTTACTTTTACAGATCTTCTCTTTACTTCAGTGCCCGATTCAAACTGCAGCATAACGTCTTGTATTCACAAGCGCTGGAGCAACTGAGACCTTAGCCCCCTCCCCACATCGCACCCTGGCCCCCAGCCCCCTCCCCTGCATCGCACCATGGCCCCCGTTCCCCCCCCACCCCCCCCCCACGTTGCACCGATGCCCTATTGTGTCATCCGCCTTGACCCGATCTCCCCACCCTTATGTCACCCTGATCCTCCCACACTCCATTCTTACCTTTCCGCATTTTAAAGAAAGACGCTTTCTTCACACTGCTTCTAGACATTTCGCTGATCCCATCTTAAATTAGTGCTTGCTGCTTCTTGACTTTTTTCATGAGAACATAAGAACATAAGAAATAGGAGCCGGAGTAGGCCATCCAGCCCTTCGAGCCTGCCCCGCCATTCAATAAGATCATGGCTGATCTGTCGCTGCTCAGTTCTACTTACCCGCCCTCTCCCCATAACCCTTAATCCCCTCTCCTATCAAAAACCCATCAACCCGCGTCTTACAAATATTTAGCAAGGCAGCCTCCACCATGAGGTGAGCTGTCTAGATCCTTCAGCATTTTGCACACCTCTCAATTCACCTCTTCTCTAGAATGAAAAACTCTGATTGCTATTTCTTCACATGAACCACAGCAAAGCACAGGCCAGTGCTGGTATTTTTGTGCTCAAGAAAATGGACCATTTAACTTTCAGGCTGTGGCATGCCTTTGAGGATAGTATACTGGCCTTTCTTGTTTCTGGGATGGTGAGGATGGGCTTCATGTTGTGGATGAGATTTGGCAACAAGTGTCCATGCCACCAGGACCTGGTAGGCACTGCAATGTACAAATACCTCTCCAATAGCAAAATACCGTGGGATACTGAAAGTTTGAAGTAAAAACTGGAAATACTGAGGCCTGGCAACATCTGTGGATAGAAATGTGGAAATAAACCATTTTTCTGATGAAAGGTTAACACGGACTTACAAATATGCCCCATCTGGTCAAATAGTTGGACTCTTTTACACTGTGGTAGAACTGTTTTCTTAATTGCTAACTTACTCGACGTATACAAAATTGTTTCATTGCCATGGTTGAGAACAGAACTCCAAAAATCTGCTGATTCCTGAGCCAAAGTTGAGTAGAAAGAAATTGAAATAAAATGCAAATTAGTTACTTCAGCATATTTAAGAAAACAGCTAGTTAAAATTTGAATATTGATCCTTGGAACTATATATGGGAAGTTCTAATTTTTGGCACAATACTCAATTCAACAAACTTGCTTTGAAGCTTAGCTGGGCCTTCTCAGAGAAAAAAACACAATTTACAGTTTTGTTATTTTTTAGTAAGCATGCCTTTTGTATATTAATTAAAGTGGTTTTATTTTGTCTCCATCCCTGTCATTGAAAAACAAATCTGTGGAGACTAACATGTGAAGGCAATATAAAGTTTCTATGTTGTCTTCATTTTGGCATTTATTTTTGTCCAAATACCATATAATTGAGAAACCTCCATTAAATTGTAAATGATTTGTTAGCAGCTTTCCCACTTCTGAGTCTGAAGTTTGCAGGTTCAGGTCCTGTTCCACAGACTCCAGTAGAGAAATCCAATATGACACTCCAATGCAGTACTGAGGTAGTGCTACACAGACATAATTTAGATGAGGTGTAAGTTGAGGCCCCAGTTGCCTTTTCTGGTGGGAATAACAGATTCCATAGTACTATGTCTAAGAGCAGCAGGTGCATTCTCCCCATTGTCCTCGTCAATATATATCTTGAATATGGCTGAAGATAGAGGGGGAGGTGGGTAAAGTGCCAGTTAGTTGGCCTAGGTGTTGCCATGAAGAAAACAACAGGGATTGATAGGCTTCCCTGGCTCCCGGGCCAATCAAATAAAATGCAAAGCTTAAACATATTTATTTTTATTTGAGGAGAATAAGAGTCCCTTGACCATAGGTTAGAGAAATTAGTGGGTAAATATGTAGGGATATGAGGGTAGGATTTGGGTGGGATTGTGGTCTGCAGACTCGATGGGCCAAATGGCCTGTTTCTGCACTGTAGGGTTTCTATGCTTTCAATGATTCTATCAAACCAAGCTGTCCCAGTGCATAATAATACTGATATTTACGTTACAATGTGAAAAAAATGCTCAACTATGTCCTGTCCACAAAAAGCAGGACCAATCCAACCCAGCCAATTACTATCCCATCAGCCCACTGCAACGTGATAGAAAATGTCAATGGTAGTACTATCAAGCAGCACTTCCTCAGAAATAACGTGCTAGCTGATGCTCAGTTTGAGTTCCACCAGGGCCAATCAGCTCCTAACCTCATTACAGGCCTGGTTCAAACATGAACAAAAGAGCTGAACCTGAGGTGAGATTGACTGCCTTTGATGCCATGGCAGCATTTGACCAAGTATGGTGTATCAAGGTGTCCCAGCAAAACTAAAGTCAATGGTAATCAGGGGGAAACTCTCCACCGGTTGGCATCATGCTTAGTACAGAGGAAGATGATTGCAGTTGTTAGAGGTCAATCATCTCAGTCCCAAGTCATCACTTCAGTAGTTCATCAGGCTAGTATCTAGGGCCCAACTATCTTCAACTATTTCATCAATGAACTTCCCTCCATCATAAGGTCACAAGTGGGGATGTTCACAGATGATTGCGCAATGTTTAGCACTATTTGTGACTCTTCAGACAATGAAGCAGTCCATGGACAAATGCAGCAACACCTAGACAATATTCAGACTTGGGCTGAGAAGTGGCAAGTAACGTTAGTGCCACACAGGTGCCAGGTAATGACTATCTCCAAACATTGCCCCTTGACATTCTGTGGCATTATTGTTGCTGAATGCCTCTGTAATGACTTAGGACCAGAAAGGAACATAGTTTATTACAGAATGCAAAGTAAAGCCACTACCATGGTGCACATGCATTAGTCTTGGACTGCACTTCAGGAAGCACAGTCCTAGGCCTGCCTTATAAAAGGCTCAGGTAATGAATTGTAGCTGGACAAGTTGCTGCCTGTTACCAGGGGAACTCAGATTCAACAGGGAGATCATTCCGCCCAGACTATGTCGGGTTCTCACGCTCCCACTTTGGACTAGCCATATAAATACAGTGGCTGCTAGAGCAGGTCAGAGGCTAGGAATCATGCAGTGAGTAACTCGCCTCCTAACTCACCAAACCTGTCCACCATCTACTAGGCACAAGTCAGGAGTGTGATGTATTACTCTGCACTTGTCTGGATCAGTGCAGCTCCAACAGCACTTGTGAAAGCTTGACGCCATCCAGAACAAAGTAACTGATACCCATTCCACAAACATTCAATCCCTCCACTATCGGCGAACCATCTACAAGATGCACTATAGAAACTCACCAAGGTTTCTTCGACAGCACCTTCTGACCCAATAATGGCTACCATCAAGAAGAACAAAGCAGCAGACGCATGGGAATACCATTTGCAAGTTCCCCTTCAAGTCACATACCAACCATCCTGACTTGGAACTGTACCGCTGATCCTTCACTGTCGCTGAAAATCTCTTCCTATCAGCATCTGGGTGTACCTGCAGCATATGAACTTCAGTAGTTCAAGAAGGCAACTCACTACCACCTTCTGATTTAGAGATCAGCAATAAATGCTGGCTTACCCATCCCATGAATGATATATTTTTTAAAAACTATCCCTCAATCAACTTCACAAAAGTGATCATCTGGTTATAATAACATTGATGTTTGCAAATTGGTTGCTATTGTTCTTATAATAGTGACTACATTTCTCTGTAAAGTGCTTTTGGAGATTCTGATGTTAAAGGTAAGTCTTTCTAAGTAATAGGATCGTAATTTAGCAGGATTTAATATAGTAGGCTTAGTTGCTACAAATTTTAAGTATGCATTACAAGTTAATAGCTACAAATAGCAAAACTCAATTTGTTTTATAATTAAATTGAACCACTAAGCTAAGAAACTAATTTAGTGTGCATGTGAAATAAGTGCAGTAGAGTGCATATAGAATTGACACTAAGCGAGCAAGAAAATTTGGTGGAGAGACTAGTATTCTGTGTGCTATTTTCCAAGAAGGTATAAATGACTGGAACTGCAAAATGTTACAAAATATCATGGATATACAACTGCTTAGATTTTGCAGTACAAGCAAGGGATGTGCTGTTCTAATGTGTAGAAAAGACAGTCCTCAATGAAATAAAGTGTATAGATAAATTCCGTTTCAATTTATAGTTCATGTGGAAATGTATTTCAAATGCTTGTTCATTAAGAATGCATAGAAATGAATCACTATTGATTTATTTGTATAAATAAACTATTCCAGTACTTTAAAATATTCAGCCAGTGTGTCCTATCATGAGTACATATCCCTCATATATTCATCAAACTTCTGTTAAAAATTCTTAGAGGAAGCCATGAACAAGTTCAAGAACAGATTTGTCATCTTTCTAAGTGGGTTGCGTCCTTTTTCCTAAACTCATCCAACAAGTAATACCAATACAAGGGGTGATTTTCACTATTCATAATTTTTTTGTCAATAAAAATCTGTTCACCAAATATCCTTGCCTGGTTTAATAAGAGTCTTTCTAAAGATCTAGGAGAGACATCCAAACAGTATAGCACTCTCAGCTACAAATGTGTAGAAGCATTCCATGAAAGTGGGATTCATCTAAAGCATTTTCACTTTCTGAGGTAGTATAATTGTGTATGTTCTTTGGCCACCTGTTCCTTTAACAATTCAACTTTTATACTTGGAACGATGACTACTTCAACATCCACTTTATGAATATTCATTGGAGCTTTAACATTTTTTTCCTAAAGCTATAACTTGTTCATTTGACTTGTTTTCGTTCAATTTAATTTATTGCACTATATTATGAACCTGTCCACCAAGTCCCTTCTAGTTTACTTTGTTGTTTCTGACGAGAGGGTTGGTTTAGCTCAGTTGGCTGGGTGGCTGGTTTGTGATGAGGAATGATGCCAACAGTACTCATTCCCATTATTCATGAAGGCCTGCCTTCTCAACTTTGCCTCTTACCTGAGGCATGGTGACCTTCAGGTTAATTCACCACCAGCTGATGATCATCTGGGATTCTGGCGACTTTATTCCTGATAAGGCCCAGTGTACCATATCAAATCAGCATTGTTCAGAATCGTTATCATAAGAACATAAGAAATAGGAGCAGGAGTAGGCCATCTAGCCCTTCGAGCCTGCCCCGCCATTCAATAAGATCATGGCTGATCTGTCGTGGCTCAGTTCCACATTCCCGCCCTCTCCCCATAACCCTTAATCCCCTCTCTTATCAAAAACCCATCAACCCGCGTCTTAAAAATATTCAGCAAGGTAGCCTCCACCACTTCAACGGGCAGAGAATTCCAGAGATTCACCACCCTTTGAGTGAAGAAGTTCCTCCTCAACTCCGTTCTAAACCACACCCCCCTTTATCTTGAGGCTGTGCCCCCTAGTCCTACTATCCTTTCTGAGCGGGAAGAGTCTCTCCACCTCTATCCTATCCATCCCATTCATCATCTTATACGTCTCAATGAGATCTCCCCTCATTCTTCTAAACTCTAACGAGTACAAGCCTAGTTTATTCAGCCTCTCCTCATAGCTCAACCCCCTCAACTCTGGCATCAGCCTAGTAAACCTCCTCTGCACTCCCTCCAAGGCCAAAATATCTTTGATTAAGTACGGCGACCAAAACTGCACACAGTACTCCAGCTGCGGCCTCACTAATGCCCTATACAGCTGCAGCAAGACCTCCCTACTTTTATATTCAATCCCCCTCGCTATGAAGGCCAGCATCCCATTCGCCTTCCTGACCACCTGCTGCACCTGCAAGCTGGGTTTTTGCGACTCATGCACAAGGACCCCGAGGTCCCTCTGCACCGTCGCCTGCTGCAGTTTTTTGCCACATAAGTAATAATCCTTCCTACCATTATTCCTACCAAAGTGGACCACCTCGCACTTGCCAACATTAAATTCCATTTGCCAGTTCCTGGCCCATTCGCCCAGCCTATCTAGATCCTTCTGCAGACTCTCCACACCCTCCGCACAATTTGCCGTTCCACCAATCTTGGTGTCATCAGCAAATTTCGACACCCTACACTCGGTTCCCTCCTCCTGATCATCTATATAAATGGTAAATAGCTGAGGCCCCAGCACCGACTCCTGGGGCACTCCACTAGTCACCATCCGCCAATCCGAATAGCACCCATTGACCCCCACTCTCTGCCTCCTATTTGACAACCAATCCTCTATCTACGCTAACACCCTACCCCCAACTCCATGTCCCCTGACCTTCTGCAATAACCTCTTGTGAGGTACCTTGTCAAACGCCTTCTGAAAATCAAGGAAGACCACATCCACCAGCTCTCCTCTATCCACCGCCCTAGACACATCCTCATAGAACTCCAGTAAATTTGTCAGACACGACTTCCCTTTAATGAAACCGTGCTGCGTCTGCTCTATCAAGCAATTCCCCTTAAGATTCCCCTCATTCTCTGGCATTTGTGTAGAAGATGAAAAGCAAAGGTGAAAGTGCACAACCCTGAAGAGATATAGCTTTCCTTAGGTTCTTGATTGGTCAGGAGATCAAAAGTTATAGGGGAAAGGCAGGAGAATGGATTTGAGAAACTTATCAGCCATGATTGAATGACGGAGCAGACTCGATGGGCCAAATGGCCTAATTCTGCTCCTATATCTGAAAGTCTTAATATGGGCTCCAAGTGGAGGCCAGGGATTAACACCAGTTGGGTCCTGTTGTAAAGGAAATCACTGATCCAAAGTAACAATGTAGGATTAACATCAAGGTTTTTCAATTTCTCAATAAGCTTAAAGAAAATGGTATTAAAAACTGAAAACAAATAAATAAAGGTGATGCAGATAGATTCTTGATTTAGTAAGGAGGCGGAAGGCTCCCAGGGATAGGCAAGAATGTGAAGCTGAGGTTAAAATCAGATCAGCCGTGATCTAATTGAATTGTAGAGCAGGTTCAAGAGGCTGAGTGGTGTACTCCTGTTCCTAATTCATGTGTTTGTACGAGTGGTGTTGCCTAATCCATTCCTGTGCCATTGGATTAAATGGATCAAGTCAGTGTAGCATCGTTCATAGACTTGAGGTTGAAATACAGACTATAAATGATTGATATGTGGAAAAAGAGGACCTAAAATATGTTTTGACACAATACAGTCAACACGCTTCATGGGTATTGAGCAACTAATTGGTAATCATTTAGCTCAACAGGCTGCCACTTCTGAGCAACTGGAACAGTGAAGGTGGCTCTTCAATAGGAAAAAATAGTATACATGTCAAACAGTTTCTGAAAAACAAGGGAGAAAGGAACTGCCAACTGATCAACGCATTCCTTCAGAATTTTTCTGTTGGTCTGGAAGCATGCTTTCTGTGAATTCACTCATTTCAATTGCTTCTCTACCTGCCATTTTGTTTATGATAACATAAGAGCTTTCGAATTCACAAAGTGAAGCTTGCTGCAAAATCACATATTCTAATTATTTCAAACCAGCTAAAAATCCATTTAATGCATCCACAATATCACAAGGATTAAGAGGGAAGGGAGGGGAGGTGCATTATGATTGATAAAAGCATACATCAAAAATGGTACTAAGCAATCAGACACAATTCTGGAAAAGATGTTTCAGTGATAAGCAGAAATTACTGCATTGGTCAGTAATGTAAGTGAATTAGAGCATGTCAAATTGAGCAACTGGGATAATATTACAGCATGGAAAATAAAAGAAACCAAAAGATCCTGTATTAACAATGGTGTTGTTATGGACAGGAGAGGGAGACAAACTAAACCCCTTCCTGTAAGCAAAGGTGTTCTGAATTATAATGATGTGTTTCTCCAGGCATTCAGTTTGTGTAGTCCACATTTACAAGAAACATGCAGCTAGTTCAGCACTTTATCATAAACTTAAAAGGTTAGTTTATTTCATATTCAGAACTAGGGAGGGATGTTGACACACCCTCTCACACACTCACACACACACAAGGCAGAAAGAAAAGAGGGGAAGTTTTTACAATTATGGATAACACCAATAAAAGAACCACAGAAATGAATATTCAATATTAATTCACACAATTTCAAGAGCCCAGAAGGTTAAAGTCCAGAGAATGTTTCCTCTGGGGTGCAGTTAAGTTCATATGAGTTTCCTGGCTGGAGACAGCAGCACATAAGCAAATGCATGGGCAGCTTAATGTAGCTTCTATGTCTATACTGCTTGACAGGCGAAGATCAGACACTTTGAAAATAAATTAGGCTTTGAGGAGTTGAAAAATGGTGGCCAGAAGCCTGCTTGCTCTTTTTATATTGGAAGTAACCAGCAGACTGATCTAGGAGGCTAGGAACGTAACATTAGCACTGTTCAAGAAGCTGGAACCACAGGGCCACGTGATGTGTGCCATTCATGAGAGATATGCAGCTTCACAAACAACTTGTATGCCTCTGGCCATTGTTTCCTTTAGGAGTACAGTAAGAAGGGGAGTGGGAACCAAAGCAAAGGTGAATTAATTGAAAGGAAACCAGAGAATAAGGCCAGTAAGATTCAGAAAGAGCAGACATGCTGTGGTTGCTAATCAAGGAGGGTCTGGTGGACTGAAGTGCATTTGTTTCAATGCAAGAAGTGTAACAGGTATGGCAGATGAACTTAGAGCTTGGATTAGTATTTGGAACTATGATGTTGTTGCCATTACAGAGACTTAGTTAAGGAAAGGACAGGACTGGCAGCTTAACATTCCAGGATAGAGTTGTTTCAGGTGGGATAGAGGGGGATGTAAAAGGGGTTGGGGGAGTTGCACTCCTGGTCAGGAGAATAATACAGCTGTACTGGGGGAGCTCATACAGTGAAGCAATATGGGTAGAGGAAGGGTGTAGTCACAATGTTTGGGGTTTGCTACAGGCTTCCCAACAGCCAGTGGATGGTAGAGGAACAGATTATGTCAGCAAATTTTGGCAATGTGTAAAAGTAACAGGATTGTTGTGGTGGGAGATTTTAACTTCCCCTATATTGACTGGGCTCACTTAGTGTTAGGGCAGAGAATGTAAGAAGCATCCAGGAGGGCTTCTTGAAACAGTACGTAGATAGTCCAACTAGGGAAAGGGCCATACTGGATCTAGTGTTCAGGAACAAACCCAGCCAGGTGGTTGATGTTTCAGTAGGGGAGCAGTTCGGGAACACTGACCACAATTCAGTAAGCTTTAAGTTACTGACAGATAAGGACAAGTGTTGTCCTCAAGTGAAGGTGCTAAATTGGGGGAAGGCTAATTACAACAATATTAGGCAAGAACGAAGAATGTAGATTGGGGGCAGATGTTTGAGGGCAAATCAACATTTGGCATGTGGGAGGAATTCAGAACTAGAACATTCCTGTAACGATGAAGGATACGTATGACAAGTTTTGGGAACCTTGGATAACGAGAAAGATTGTGAGCCTAGTCAAACAGAAAAAGCATTTGTCAAGGTTAGGAGGTTGAGAACACACAAAGCAAGTGTGGAACACAAGGAAAGCAGAAAGAAACTGAAGCAAGGAGTAAGGGGGGCTAAAAGGTGTCATGAAAAATCATTGGCCAGCAGGATTAAGGAAAATCCCAAGGCTTCTTATGCATATATAAAGAGCAAGAGGGTAGCCAGGGAGAGAGGAGGGAATCTATGCATGGAGCAAGAGGAAATAGGTATTAAATGAATACTTTGCATCAGAGAAGGACTTGGTGGACGATGAGTCTGGGAAAGGATGTGTAGATAGTTTGGGTCATGTTGAGACCAAAAAAAAGGAGGTTTTGGGGTTCTTGAGAAACCTTAAGTAGACAAGTGCCCAGGATCTGATGGAATACATCCCAGAATATTGAGAGAGGCAAGGGAGGTAATTGCTGGGGCCTTGAGAGAAATCTTTGTATCCTCACTGGCTTCGGGCGAGTCTCAGAGGATTGGAGAATAGCCAATATTGTTCCTTTGTTTGAGAAGGATAGCAAGGATAATCCAGGTAATTACAGGCTGGTGAGCCTTGCGTTAGTGGTAGTGAAATTATTGGAGAGGATTCTTCAAGACAGGATTTATTCCCACTTGGAAATAAGTAGAAGTATTCACGAGAGCAACATGGTTTTGTGAAGGAGGGATTGAGTCTCACTAATTTGATTGAGTTTTTCGAAGAACTGATGAAGATGATTGATGAGGGTAGGGCAGTGGATGTTGCCTACATGGACTTCAGTAAGGCCTTTGACCAGGTCCCTCATGGCAGACAGGTACAGAAGGGATTGCATGGGATCAGAGGTGAGCTGGCAAGATGGATGCAGAACTGGCTTGGTCTTGGAAAACACAGTAAGAAGTCTCACAACACCAGGTTAAAGTCCAACATGTTTATTTGGTAGCAAACACCACTAGCTTTCGGAGCACTACCCCTTCACCAGGTGAACTTTTTTTTGAAGTATCATCATTTATATTACCTGAGCATTGTTATATATTGTATTTGTTGAGAAAGTAGCAATATTAAAATCATTATTTGTAAACATTGTTCTTTATTTTCCCATTTCTTTGATATATCATGAGATATTTTATCTTCGTACTATTTTCAACCTGTCTTATTTCTAACCAGTGCTGACCATGTGCCTATGCTTGGCAATTTTTTAACCTAACTGAAAAGAGGCCTCTTTTACCATATTGTTATTCCAAATACAAGGTTTATAAAATTGTCTTCTTGCAGGACTGTCACTTTAGGATAAAATGGAAGAATGAAGCGGGTCATGTGCCCTCTTCTGAATCTCCCAATAGCAAACTTGTCTGTTAAAGACTAAAGACTGTCCCTTTAAAAAAAATGAATCATAGAAAGGTGTTGGGTGTTTTATCTGATTGGGGCTGGGCAGTCTAGTGGAACCATTACTACCTGGATGCAAGGCCTATATGATTCACCCTAGAATAGACATGGCATTTTAAAGGGGAAGAATCCATGGGAAGCCATTGTCAAATTGGGGTTGCAGAGTTTCCTAAAAAAATAATCACAGCCTCACATACAGGTCAAGAATCTGAAAGAGAGGAGAAATAGAGACAGCAAGTCTCTATGGTTCAGATTTGAGCTTGCATTCAGATTGAGAAAAGAGAGTTCATGAGGACTTAAATGAGCTGGAAAATTCACCTAGTTTTGGTCAGGGTAAGCAAGCTCTAATTCTTCGATCGCCATGAAAGTCAATTCTGGGATTAGGAGTTACCTAACTGGGAAAGAAACGAAGTCAGCCCTCAGAACTGGTTCTGTGAAAATAGAGTGTCTACTTAAGGGACAGAGTAAAGTAAACCACGAAGAGAGATTTTCAGTCATTCTAGATGTTAAGTGAGGGATCTATTCTGTAGTTTAGAGTGTAAGTTGCCTATTAAAATAGTGTTTAGCTGATGTTGCTTTTAGTTTGCTTATTGTCGTAAAAGTCTTGAATCATGAACTCTTGTTGTGTGACCCTTCCAGTTAGCCACTGGAAATTCAAGTATCTTTCTGAGAGTTAGCAGTTTTTAGGGGAGCATCATATCATGTCTTTAGACTAAGAAGATTAATATAACAGGTTGATAGCTATTTCGCTATGCTGTAGACTCTTTCACACAGGATGGTTCTAGAACTGTTGTACCTGAACTAATTCAGAAACATACCATACCATCACCTTTTTCTAAAATTCATTTCTGGAATGTGGATGTCATTTATTGCCCATCCATAATCTCACTTGAGGTGTGAGCTGCCTTTGTGAACCACTGTAGTGACCGTGATGTAGGTAGATCCACAATGAGGGGATTCCAGGATTTTGAACCAGCAACAGTGAAGGAACAATGATATATTTCCATTAATGTGTTTGGAAGGTGCTGACAAAGGACCTTTGGTGAGTCCTTTTGTGAGGGTATCTTGCAAGTGGTACATACTGCTGACATTTCTTTCATGGTGGAAAGAGTGAATGTACAAGGAAGGGATGCCAATCAAGTGAGCTGCTTTTTCCTGAATGGTGTCAAGCTTCTTGAGTGTTGTTGGAGCTGTGCTCATCCAGGCAAGCACTCGATCAATGTCTGACTTGTGCTTTGTAGACAGTGGAAATGTTCTGGGGAGCCAGGAGGTGAGTTTACTCGCTGCTGGATTCCTTGCCTTTGACCTGCTCAGATAGCTACAGTGTCTATAAGGCTGGTCCAATTCAGTTCCAGTCATTGGTAACCCCCAGGATGTTGATAGTGACGTGTTTAGTGATGGTAATGCCATTGGAGGAGAAATGGTTATTGACTGACCTAAGTGATCCCACAACCAATGATTAAGATCTAAGCTCTTTAGTCTTGCCACATCCAGTCATGAATGGTGGTGGACAATTAAACAAATAAATGGAAGAGGAGGGTCCACCAATATTACCCTCCTCAGTCACGGAGGCGTGCAAACATCAAGGTTGAAATATTTCCAACCATCCTCTACCACAAATGCTCAGTAGATGATCCACCTTGGCCTCTTCCTGAGGCCCCCAGCATTAAAGAATCCAGTCTTCAACCAATCTGGTTCACTCCATGTGATAGCAAGAAGCAGCTAAAGGCACAGCAAAGGCAATGGGTCCTGACAAAATCCAGGCAACTATACTTGAGACTTACGTTTCAGAACTAGCCATGCAGTACACGAGCTGTTCCAATGCAGTTACAACACTGGCATCTATCCAACAATATGGAAAATTACCCAGATGTGTTCCGTCCACAAAAAGCAGGACTAATCCAACCCAGCAAATTACCTCCCCGTAAGCTTCCTCTCAATCATCAGCAAAGTGATGTAAGGTGTCATCAACAGTGCTATTACCAGTACTTACACAGTAATAACCTGCTCACTGATGTTCTGTTGGAGTGGGGCCAGTGCCACTGGGCTCCTGACCTCATTACAGCTTTGATCCAAACATGGACAAAGGAGCTGAATTCCTGAGTTGAGATGAGAGTTTTACTCAAGGCTGAATTTGACCAAGTGTGGCCTCAAGGAGACTTGGAAAAATTTAAGTTAATGTGAATCTGGTTGGAGTCACACCTAGCACAAAGGAATATGGTTGGGATTATTGGAGACCAGTCAGCTCAGACCCAAGTTCTTCCTCAACAACCTGTATTTATATTATGCCTTTAATGCAGTAATTTATTTTATTCATCCATGCGAGTGAAACAACTCAGTCCCAAGGCTCCCTTCCCCAGCTTACTCCTTGTAAATGACCGGCCTCTGGAAAACAAGTTAGATGAACTTAGAGCCAGACTCACTTGCCAAAGAGAACTGAGGGACTGCTGTGTACTCTGTTCACAGAGACGTGGCTCACTCCTGTCTCACCGGACGGCACCCTACAACCAGAGGGCTTCTCAATCTATCGAATGGATCGCACAGCAGCCTCAGGCAAAGCTATGGGAGGTGGGATCTGCTTCCTAATCAACACTTCATGGTGCCTAGATGTAGCAACACTGGCAGCTTTCTGCCCCCCAGACCTAGAATACCTGCTGCTAAAATGCCGCCCCTCCTACCTTCCACGGGAGATCACCTCCATTATCCTGATGGCCCTTTACATCCCACCACATGTGGACGTGAAGATCGTGCTGGACAAAATATACACCACTACGAATAGCCTTCAGACGAAACATCCCGAGGTCTTGTTCATCATGGCCGGGGACTTCAATCAGGCCAAGCTCAAGAGCGTACTACCAAGTTACCACCAATATGTGTCTGTTCCACCAGAGGCCCAAACATCCTAGACCACTGCTGCACAAATATCAAACATGCCTACAGCTGAAACTGAGCAAAAACTGAAGCGGGAGAATCCATCAAAGAGAGTCGTGCAATGTTGGTCTGAGGAATCGGATGATCTCCTACGGGGCTGCTTGGAGTTAGTGAACTGGTCAGTATTTAAAATCTCTGCGGTCAGCCTGAATGAGGACACCACAACAGTAAATGACTTCATTAGTAAGTGTGTAGAAGCCTGTGTGCCAAAGAAGCAAATCTGTGTGTTCCCCACCTGGAAACTGTGGATGAAGAGGGATATCCACTGCTTGCTGAAGTCCAAGACTGAGGCGTTCAAGTCAGGTGACACTGACTTACGCAAGAAAGCCAGATATGATCTAAGGAGAGCCATCAAAGATGCCAAAAGACAATACTGGACCAAGCTAGAGTGCCAGGCTAGCCACACCAACCCCCGCCAACTATGATAAGGTCTGCAAGACATAACAGGCTATAAGATGAAGGCATGTAAAATTGCCGGCTCCAAAGCACCTCTTCCTGATTATCTCAATGCATTCTACACCCGTTTTGAGCAAGAAGTCAGTCAGAGCACACCCTCTACCCTGGAAGTCCTGGATGAACCTATATCTGGAGTCACCATTGCAGATCTCAGAGCAGCTTTATTGAAGGTCAGCCCAGGAAAGCCACTGGTCCGGATGGGAGACCCGGACGTGCACTCAGATCCTGAGTGGATCAGCTGACGGACGTATTCATAGACATCTTCAAACTCTCTTTACAACAATCTGAGGTCCCTATCTGCTTCAAGAAGATGACCATCATCCCGGTTCCTAAGGAAAACCAAATAATGTGCCTTAATAACTATTGGCCAGTATCTCTGACATCCATCATTATGATGTGCTTCAAAAGTTTAGTCATGGTACAAATCAATTCCAGCCTCCTGGACTACCTGGATTCACTACAATTTGCCTATTGCCACAATAGGTCCACCGCAGACGCCATTTCCCTGGCCCTGCACTCAACCCTGGAACACCTAGATAACATGGACACCTATGTCGGATTCCTATTTACTCACTACAGCTCAGCCTCCAACAATATTTTTCCCACAAAACTCATCTCCAAACTCCATAGCCTGGGCCTCGGCTCCTCCCTCTGTGACTGGATACTGAACTTCCTAACTCACAGACCACAATCAGTAAGGATAGGCAACAACACCTCCTCAACACCGGTGCCTCACAAGGCTGTGTTCTCAGCCCCCTACTATAGTCCTTGTACACCTATGACTGTTCAGCCAAATTCCCCTCCAATTCAATTTTCAAGTTTGCTGACGATACCATTGTAGTGGATCGGTTCTCAAACAATGCTGAGACAGAGTACAGGAATGAGGTAGAGAATCTGGTGAATTGGTGCCAGGACAATAATCTCTCCCTCGATGTTAACAAAATGAAGGAGATTGTCATCAACTTCAGGAAGCATAAAGGAGAACATACCTTTGTCTACATCAATGGGGTCAAAGTAGGAAGGGATGAGAGCTTCAAGTTTTTAGGTGTCCAGATCACCAACAATCTGTCCTGGTCCCCCCATGCCGGCAGTATAGTTAAGAAAGCCCACCAATGCCTCTACTTTCTCAGAAGACTAAGGAAATTTGGTATGTCAGCTATGACTCTCACCAACTTTTACAAGTGCACCATAGAAAACATTCTTTCTGGTTATATCACAGCTTTGTATGGCTCCTGCTCTGCCCAAGACCACAAGAAACTATAAAAGGTTGTGAATGTAGCCCAATCCATCAGGCAAACCAGCCTCCCATCCACTGACTCTGTCTGCACTTTCTGCAGCCTCAGCAAAGCAGCCAGCAAAATTAAGTGTCCACATCCTGGAAACGCTCCCTTCCACCTTCTTGCTTTGGGAAAAAGATACAAAAGTCTGAGGTCACGTACCAACCAACTCAAGAACAGCTTCTTTCCTGCTGCTGTCAGACTTTTGAATGGACTAACCTTGCATTAAGTTAATCTTTCTCCACGCCATAGCTATGACTGTAACACTACATTCTGCACTTCCTTGTTTCCTTCTCCATGAGTGGCATGTTTTGTCTGTAAAGCGCGCAAGAAACAATACTTTTCACTGTATCCGAATACATGTGACAATAATAAATCAAATCAAACAGGTAAGCATCGCTGGCTGGGCCAGCATTTATTTCCCATTCCTGAGGGCAATCCCATGGATCTGGAGTCACATATAGGCCAGACTGGGTAAGAATGGCTGATTTCCTTACCTAAAATGACACTCATGAATCAGGTGTGTTTTTACAACAATGGTCTCACAATGGTCATTAGACTCTTAATTCCGGATTTGTATTGGATTCAAATTTCACCATCTGCCATGGTGGGATTCAAACCTGGTTCCCCAAGCTCTATCCAGAATATCCGGTCCAGTGACAATACCACTCCACCACTACCTCCTTCTGTTTTTAGTGATAGAACATAGAACCCTACAGTGCAGAAACAGGCCCTTCGGCCCTTCAAGTCTGCACCGATCACAATCCCATCCAGGCCCTATCACCATATCCCTACACCTTTACCCACTAATCCCTCTAAGCTACATATCCCAGGACACTAAGGGACAATTTTAGCATGGCCAATCAACCTAACCCACACATCTTTGGACTGTGGGAGGAAACCAGAGCACCCGGAGGAAACCCACGCAGACACAAGGAGAATGTGCAAACTCCACACAGACAGTGACCCGAGACGGGAATTGAACCCAGGTCCCTGGAGCTGTGAAGCAGCAATGCTAACCACTGTGCTACCGTGCCGCCCATTCTGTGTTTCTAGTAGTCAGAATTTGATGCGGAGCACTTTATTAGAGCAGGCATCCTAAAGCACAGTCAAAGAGTTTTACAAAGCATTTTATTATAGGAGGAGTGAGGCAAAGAGGTTCTGGGAAAGAAACTCGGAGCTTAGGACCTTGGCAACTGGAAGCAATGTAAAACTGGGAATGTATAAGAGGTCAAAATTAGAGTCCTGACAAGTTGTAGGGCTGCCAGAGATTACAGAGATAGGGAATGTGAGGAGTCCATGATGGGATTTGAAAGCAAAGATGAGAATTTTAATTGCCAAACCGAAAGTGCCATTGTAGGTTAGCATGCACCAGGGTAATGGGTGCCCAGGGCTTGGCAAAATCAGCAATAATGAGATGGAGAAAATATCTTATGATGTGGGGAAGTAGCAGTGCTGTAAGACTCCTGATTAATTGGAAATGGACCAGCACTGCACGCAATAGGCTTTTTTATTGAATGGTGGCCTCTTGTTGATATTCTCCAAATTGAAACCCTCTTTAATGTTTTCATTTTGAGCAAGAAAATGCATTTATCTGCTGATCATTGATGTCATATCTATGTTTAATTTAGTCCAAACGTTAGTCCAAAACTTGTAAATATGTACATGTCCATTCTGCCAAACGTGTCTTTATGCTACTCTGAACTTTTGAACTTGAAGCAGGGAAAGCCACATTTCCATCGGGATCTGGGAGATTCATTTCCGCCACGTCAGATGCACTTTGAAATGGTCAGCACCAATTTCTGTGTGCACACCAAGCTCATTCCACCGAAACCACTTAACTGCCGTGGTGAAGTTGGTGCGCAAATGCATCTCTACATCAAAGAACGAGTGATATTCAGCTTTAATTCATTCCTCTTTTAAAGCATTCATCCAACGGTAGCCCAGTTTCAGTGAACTGCAACTCCTTGCAGCAGTTCTACCAAAAGCCGATACATATGGCATATACCAGCAGTGTAGCAAAGAATTCTGAATCTGGAACACAGCTGAACATCTTGGCACTTGTGCAACTCTTCCAGCAGTTGAATGAAGCTGTATAATCAACACAGCAGAAGTACTGTGAGATCAGATGTTGGCTCCTCAAACGCATCTTCTGATTGCTAAAATTCATTCTGCATATGAAAATGATAGCTGATTGCTTCAGTGTATGAATTTTCTTGAATGTTTTCAAACAAATTCGTTGTACGGTTTCAGTCATTTCCCTTGAACTCTGTATAATATTATAAAGTGTTTTGATCAATCAAAATAATAGTTAACTTGATACAGCTGTGTTCACTTCATTCAGCAAAGTTAATCATGAACTACTGAGAAAAGGTTGTCTTTGGAACATGGCCAGAAAAGGATTTTAAAGTTTTGATCTTTGACAATGGAAACAGCAAAGGCCGTGCTATTTTCAAAAAAAGCATATGATGACCAAGGAAAGAAAACGGTGTGTGTAGAAATTTACAAATTTAGAATAAACCCATTTTATACATCTGACCAGTAGGAATAAAAGTAGACCTGTTCTGCACTTCAGTGAGATCCTAGCAAATCTGTGACCTAACTCCATATACCTGCACTAATCCCATATCTTGCAGTAAATTTTGGTTACCGAAAATCCAACTTTTGTTTTACAACGAACGGTTGATCTACCATCAGAACAGAGCTTCAAATTCCTACCAGCTATTATGTTGAAGAGTGTTTCCTGATTTCACTCCTGGCTCTGATTTTTGGGCTACGCTTCCTAGTCTTAGATGCTTCGACCAAAGCACGTAATTTATCTACTTATCCTATCTGTTCTCAATAATATCCAGGGAAGTGTACTTAAATCACCCCTTAATCTTCTAAATTCTAGGAAATACTACTTCAATTTGTGTAATCTCTTCTCATAACTCTTGGAGTCCAGATATCATTCTGGTAAATCGATGCTGCAGTCCCTTCAATACCAGTAGAGTCTTCCTAAGCTCTGGTGTCCAGAACTGCTCACAGTACACTAGATGCGCCCTAGACATGACTCTGTATAGTTGAAGCATGACTTCTATTCCCTAATGTTCTGGTTTTCTACATCTAAAGGTCAGTATTCCATTAACTGTACCAATCGCAGTGCCCAGAAAATATATTTCAAATTACCTTTTTAAACAATAATTAAGCTTTTGTCAACAATTTAGCAAATCTTCACTAGTTTGTACCAATGCCTCCTTTTGAAGCCTATTCCATGTGTATGCTATACTGTGCAACTTGTAATTAATTTTAAACTAAGTTTTCACCCTTTCCGTTTTGAAGAAACAGTGACTGTTAAACATGCTGGTATTTATCCTATTTATTACAATGTTGGATCCTTCTTTGTGAGCATTCCTAGTTCTGTAGACTTCCCTCATGCTCGCTATCAATTTATTTGTTCTTTGCTGCACCCTCTCCAGTGCCTACATGTCTGACTTATAATACAATAACCAGAATTGTACACAGTACGCCAGACTGAGCTGGATCCGTGTTCTGTGTAAACTTTGAATCGCTTCCCAAGGCTTGTGCCTTTTTTCCTCTGGCTATAACCTAACACCTTATATTCTATTTACAGCTGCTATACACTGTGCTGCTGATCAACAATCTCCCCAAATTACTTTCATTGTCATGCAGAGTAATACCATTTATGGAACAGAACAGCACAGTACAGAAGGAGGCCATTTGGCCTATTGAGTCTGTGCCAGTTCTTTTGAAAAGCTAGTCCCACCCTACATTCTCCAAATCCTTACAATATTTTTCATTATTAATTCTTGCTCCTAATTATTTCTTACTTGTCCAATTCCCTTTTAGAAACTGCTATTGAATCTGTTTTCAGTGTCCAAACAGGTAGTCCATTCCAAATTCTAACTACTTGTTATATAACAAAGGTTTTCCCTCATATGAAAGCAAAGTACAGTTATGCTGAAAAGTCATTGGTCTGGAACATTAATTCCGTTTCCCTCTCCATGCTTTCTGTCAGACTTGCTGAGCATTTTCAGCATCTATTTTCGTTTCAGATTCTCTCTCGTGCTTTTGCCAGTCACCTTAAACCTTTGGTTATTGACCGTCCAACCATTGGAAATTGTTTCTCTCCAAAATTTTTTCTTTATTTTTCATGGATGTTAGCGTCGATGGCAAGGCCAGCATTTGTTGCTGATCCTTAATTGCCTTTGAATTGAGTGGCTTCGTAAGTCATTTCAAAAGGAAATTAAGAGTCAACTGCATTGCTGAGAGTCTGGAGTCACATGTAGACCAGAACAGATAAGGTAAGGGTGGCAAATTTCCTTCCCTAAACTGCATTATTTGATTTGATTTATTATTGCCACATATGTTAATGTACAGTGAAAAGTATTATTTCTTGTGCGCTATACAGACAAAGCATACCATACCTAGAGAAGGAAAGAAGAGGGTGCAGAATGTAGAGTTACAGTCATAGCTAGGGTGTAGAGGAAGATCAATTTAATACGAAGTAGGTCCATTCAAAAGTCTGATGACAGCAGGAAAGAAGCTGTTCTTGACTTGGTACATGACGTCTTTACCCAATGGAAGAAGGTGAAAAAGAGTGTATCCCAAGTGCATGGGGTCCTTAATTATGCTTCTCCAAGACCGTGGGAAGTGTAGATAGAGTCAATGGATGGGAGGCTGGTTTGTGTGATGGACTGTGCTTCATTCACGACCCTTTGTGGTTTCTTGTGGTCTTGGGCAGAGCAGGAGCCAGACCAAGCTGTGATACAACCAGAAAGAATGCTTTCTATAGTGCATCTGTAAAAATTGGTGAGAGTCATAGTGCACGTGCCAATTTTAGCCGTCTGAGAAAGTAGAGGCATTGGTGGGCTTTCTTAACTACAGCATTAGCATGGAGGGATCAGGACAGGGTGTTGCTGATCTGGACATCTAGAAGCTTGAAGCTCTCCACTATTTCCACTTCATTTCTGTTAGTGAAGACAGGGCCATATCCTTTTGATTTGATTTATTATTGTCACATGTAGTAACATACAGTGAAAAGTATTGTTTCTTGTGTGCTATACAGAGCATACCGTTCATAGAGAAGGAAATGAGAGAGTGCAGAATATAGTGTTAAAGCCATAGCTAGTGTATAGAGAAAGATCAACTTAATGCAAGGTAGGTCCATTCAAAAATCTGACAGCAGCAGGGGTGAAGCTGTTCTTGAGTCAGTTGGTACATAACCTTAGACTTTTGTATCATTTTCCTGAAAGAAGAAGGTGGAAGAGAGAATGTCCGGGCTACGTGGGATCCTTAATTATGCTGGCTGCGGGAAATGTAGACATAGTCAATGGAGCAGAGGCTGGTTTGCGTGATAGATTGGGCTACATTCATGACCTTTTGTAATTTCTTGCAGCCTTGGGCAGAGCAGGAGCCATACAAGCTGCACTACAGCTAGAAAGAATGCTTTCTATGGTGCATCTGTAAGGTTGGTGACAGTTGTAGCTGACATGCCAAATTTCCTTAGTCTTCTGAGAAAGTAGAGGTGTTGGTGGGCTTTCTTAACGATTGTGTCAGCATTTGGGACCAGGATAGCTTGTTGGTGATCTGGATGCCTAAAAACTTGAAGCTCTTGACCCTTTCTAGTTCATCCCCATTGATGTTGACAGGGCTATGTTCTCCTTCACGCTTCCTGAAGTAGATGACAATCTCCTTCATTTTGTTGACATTGAGGGAGAGATTATTCTCACTGCACCAGTTCACCAGATTCTCTATCTCATTCCTGTACTCCGTCTTGTCATTGTTTGAGATCCGAACCACTACAGTAGTGTTGTTAGCAAACCTAAAAATCGGGTTGGAGGGGACCACACAGTCATAGGTGTGTAAGGAGTATAGTAGAAAGCTGAAAACACAGCCTTGTGGGGCACCAGAGATGAGAATGATTGTGGAGGAGGTGTTGCTGCCTATTCTTACTGATTGTGATCTGTGAGTTAGGAAGTTCTGGAACCAGTCGCAGAGGGAGGAGCCGAGGCTCAGACCACAAAGTTTGGAAATGAGTTTCTTAGAAATAATGGTGTCAAAGGCCGAACTATAGTCAATAAATAGGAGTCTGGCATAGGTGTCTTTGTTATCTAGGTGTTCCAAGGTTGAGTGCAGGGCCAGGGAAATGGCATCGACTGTGGACCTGTTGCTGCAGTAGCTCAGGAGGCTGGAACCTATTCATGCCGTGACTAGCCTTTCGAAGCAATTCATAATGATGGATGTCAGAGCCATTGGACAATAGTCAATCAAGCACACTGCTTGGCTTTTCTTTGGTACCGGGTTGTCTCCTTGATGGAGATAGGGACTTCAGATTGTTGCAAAGAGAGGTTGAAGATGTCTGCAAATACCCCCTCTACTACAATTCCTGAAGTCAATGACTATGTCCTTTGTTTTGCTGACAGAGAGGGAGAGATTATTGTCACCGCACCAGTTCACTAGACTCTCTATGTCTTTCCTGTGCTCTGTCTCATCGTTGTTTGAGATCCAACCCATTATGGTAGTGTCATCAGCAAACTTGAAAATCAAGTTGGAGGGGAACTTGGCCATACAGTCATAGGTGAACCAGATAGGTTTTGACAATAATTGGTAATAGCTTCATTAATAATTTTATATTCCAACTTTTATTAATGGATTTGAACTCATGTGCCCAGAGCATTAACCTGAACCTTCAGATCACTAATCCAGTGGCAATATCACTATGCACTGTCTCCCCATGCTTACTCTATTGCTCTTTCTTCAGGTGAGTGAAGAGTTGTGACACAACTCCTCACTCACCTGATGAAGGAGTGGCACTCCAAAAGTTTGTGCTACCAAATAAACCTGTTGGACTTTAACCTGATGCTGTGAGACTTCATTGTGCTTACCCCAGTCCAACACTGGCATCTCCACATTATTTAGAACTGACATACATTCATAACATATTCCTTTTGTCTGTAGACATGTTGTCTACAGACAAAAGGAATATTTTCAAGCCTTGCACCCATTTTGAATTTCATGGGAGTTTGAAGCGACTATGGTTTCCCCATTGCTTTCTCCATAGCAATGCCTTGGAACCAATCAACACCCTTTTCTCTTGTCATATAACTCGTGATTGGTTGAAATTTGGAGGTTGTGTGTTTATCCTGATGAGTACAAAAAGAAAAACTTCAGCATCATGTCTCTTTTCAGCAATTATGATATTTGCATTGATTGACCTAAATGCAAAAGACATGGACAGTATTTTAAAATCATGTTGAAGTAGTAGAATGCATGTCTACCCCTGCAACCTTTACATTGTGGCTTCTTTGATTGTGCCTTCAGTAGAAGGCATGGACACCAAGATTGGTGGAACGGCAAATTGTGCGGAGGGTGTGGAGAGTCTACAGAAGGACCTAGATAGGCTGGGCGAATGGGCCAGGAAATGGCAAATGGAATTTAATGTTGGCAAGTGCGAGGTGGTCCACTTTGGTAGGAATAATGGTAGGAAGGATTATTACTTACGTGGCGAAAAACTGCAGCAGGCAACGGTGCAGAGGGACCTCGGGGTCCTTGTGCATGAGTCGCAAAAACCCAGCTTGCAGGTGCAGCAGGTGGTCAGGAAGGCGAATGGGATGCTGGCCTTCATAGCAAGGGGGATTGAATATAAAAGTAGGGAGGTCTTGCTGCAGCTGTATAGGGCATTGGTGAGGCCGCAGCTGGAGTACTGTGTGCAGTTTTGGTCGCCGTACTTACGCAAGGATATTTGGGCCTTGGAGGGAGTGCAGAGGAGGTTTACTAGGCTGTTGCCGGAGTTGAGGGGGTTGAGCTATGAGGAGAGGCTGAATAAATTAGGCTTGTACTCGTTAGAGTTTAGAAGAATGAGGGGAGATCTCATTGAGACGTATAAGATGTTGAATGGGATGGATAGGATAGAGGTGGAGAGACTCTTCCCGCTCAGAAAGGATAGTAGGACTAGGGGGCACAGCCTCAAGATAAAAGGGGGGCGGTTTAGAACGGAGTTGAGGAGGAACTTCTTCACTCAAAGGGTGGTGAATCTCTGGAATTCTCTGCCCGTTGAAGTGGTGGAGGCTGCCTCGCTAAATATTTTTAAGACGCGGGTTGATGGGTTTTTGATAAGAGAGGGGATTAAGGGTTATAGGGAGAGGGCGGGAATGTGGAACTGAGCCACGACAGATCAGCCATGATCTTATTGAATGGCGGGGCAGGCTCAAAGGGCTAGATGGCCTACTCCTGCTCCTATTTCTTATGTTCTTATGTTCTTATGAGCAGAAATTAAAGGCATAAAATTGGACATCAGATCAATGTGTGACGCTTTCAACAACTGCCTGCAGCCAAATGTGAAACAGTATACCAAGTGCATCTTGGCTAACTGTTCAGCTGGGGAACGGTCAACCTTTAAAACAAAAAAAAGATCATTACAATACAGCTTGTGTACCAAACTTAATAAGCAATTGCCACTTTAGCCTGCCTTTACCATAAGTAGAAATACAGTAAAAATATCAAAGTGAAAATTGGAGCCTGTGCTTTTGAAGCCCCGATACATCAATAGTATTGATGCTCTTTAAAACAAAAGTTGCAGTTGGAAAGCTGTGTTATATTTAGAAAATATAAAGAGAACAGTTAACTTCTATCAGTGCCAGATGTGTTTTAACAGATGGAAAGCTAGTTCATAAGCACTAAAAGTAGTACATCTATATATTTTTGAAACATAATATACTGCAAGTGAAGTACTCTGAATATACATTTATGGAAGTTTGAAATCAGCAATAATATGGCTTGTGATTTCTTTAGATATATAAACCTATGATCAGAAAACCTAAGATTACTTTAAAGACTAAACAGTGTCACTAATGAAGTCTTTCAAATACTGACAGTCTGACTGGATGCCTTCTTATTTAAACCCCTGTGAAGTACGATTACAGATGTCATGATTGTTATATCATGGGACATGTAGGAGCAGTGTTTCCACTTTGGGCGCAATCGTGAAATTGCATCTAAAATGCTCTCGAAATTGTACTGGTTTTTAAATGGGCACTAACATTCATTTACATAATCCCAAGCACAATCGTCGTGATCCAGCACAATCAACAATGTTTTTCCTCTTCCCATTAATATGTATTCCTTGCTGCATTTAAGAGCAGAAATCCGACACAGTTTTACTGATTCAGCTGAAATTGGACCGATTGGCAAAAAGTAGGAATTTAAAGTTGTCCATTGATCAATCCTCTAGTTGAGTTAAAGTCATTTTACTGATTTTTTTAAAATACCATATAACAATACTTAGTAGTTTCGCTGGTGTTTCCTATTCAGTTTCTCAGTAAATTAATTCTTTCTGTGAAAAGCATTTTAAAATGTACCGACCAGCGCCTAAGAGAATGAGCACAAACTGAAAAGCCTTGATTGGAGCGTCGCAATTTCAACCAGGGACTGTTTTGTGGGCAGGGGAGTTTAATCTTAAACCAGGGTAAAAGATCTCGGAAAACATAGACACAAACACATTTGGACATAATGAATTTGTGTTTCAGATTGTCTCTATTTTGGGCGGGTTCGGCCAATTCCAAATCTGGTGGCAGGATCGGCAATACAACCTCAAGGTTGTTCACAAAGCAAGTCATGGAAAATTATTTGTGTCACGGTGGAGGAGGTGGGGGGCGGCGGGAGGAGAATAGAGGGGTGCTTCTTTATGGAAGGGAATGCGAGTTAGATGAAGAACAATTAATAGTAGCTGAGAAAAATAGTTGGGATAATCAATTACGTAACAGTGTGATGTTGGGGAAATCGCTTTAAGAAGATCCAGAGCTTTTTTTGAGCTCTCCTTTAAATGGTAATTTTCCCTGGACCACTAAACCATCTTTATGTCCCAGGGCATAAGCTACAAGTGGCACAACTATGCTGACTTGAAAGTAAAACCACCTCCTTCCTCCTTCTGTCCTTCCCCACTCTGGGATAATTGGGAGCCACTAATTTACATTGACAGGACAAATCAATTGGGCGGCATGGTGGCACAGTGGTTAGCACTGCTGCTTCAAAGCACCTGGGATCCGGGTCCGATTACTGGCTTGGGTCACTGTCTGTGTGGAGTTGGCACATTCTCCCTGTGTTTTCTGTGTGTTTCCCCCAGGGGCTTTGGTTTCCTCCCACAGTCCAAAAACCATAAGACATGCTGGTTCAGTGCATCGGTCGTGCTGAATTCTCCCTCAGTGTACCCGAATAAGTGCTGAAGTATGACAACTAGGGGATTTTCACAGTAACTTCATTATAGTGTGAAGGTAAGCCTACTTGTGACACTAATAAATAAACTTCTACTTTGCTTTTCCTTCCACAGTCCCAAAGATGTGCAGGTTCAGTTAATTGGCCATGCTAAATTGCCCCTGGTTTCGTGGGGATTAGTATGGTAAATATGTGGGGTTGCGGGGATAGGAGGGGATTGCTGTCAGCCTCTTTCTGTGCTGTAAGGATTCTATGAAATTCCATTTCATTAAAAGACTGGGATTTTGTTGATGCTTTGGAGCTTGAATTCCATGGCTCTGTTCATGAATGAGTGGTGGTTACAGTTTATATCTTTACTTTTTCCTGTCACTTTAATTTATATTTCTTAACATTTCTGAAGCTGAAGATATAAAGGAGTAAGGATATAAAGTATATAAAGGATATAAAGTAAGCAAGATGCACCAATTGGGGGGTAACGAGTATTTAACAGTGATAAGAATTTGCTGTACTGTTGAGAGAGATTGAAACCTTCGAACAAAATCAATAGTAATGGAACTGAGAATGCAAACTTGCCACACTGCAATTACACCCTAACGGGACTGTAACCTCTCAGTTTTTGGTATCTCCAAACTAATGTTTATTTGTTAGTCACAAGAAAGGCTTACATTAACAGTGCAATGAAGTTACTGTGAAATTCTCCTTGTCACCACACTATGGCGCCTTTTCAGGTCAGCGCACCTAACCAGCCCATCTTTCAGACTGTGGGAGGAAACCGGAGCACCCGAAGGAAACCCACGCAGACAAGGGGAGCATGTACAAACTCCACACAGACAGTGACCCAAGCCGGGAATCGAACTTGGGTCCCTGGCACTGTGAACCAGCAGTGCTAATCACTGTGGCGCTGTACTTGTCCTGTATTCCAGAAAACCGTGCTCCAATATATTTGAAGTAAATTAAGTTCAAAATGGAAGGAAGAGAAGAGCAGTCATTTAACATCTGTTTTTCTGATGTGGTACAGATTAACAAACAGCTGTTGCAATCAGTAATTTTTCCATGCTAACAGAGATGATCAGCAAAATCAGAATCAAATCCCATGCAAATGTTGATAACAAAAATGAAAATTAAAGCAGCACAGTGGCACAATGGTTAGCACTGCTGCCTCACAACCCCAGGGACCTGGATTCGATTCCTGGCTTAGATCACTGTCTCTGTGGAGTTTGCACATTCTCCCTGTGTCTGCATGGGTTTCCTCCAGGTGCTCCAGTTTCCTCCCACACTCCAAAGATGTGCAGGTTAGATGGATTGGCCATGCTAAATTGTCAGGGGGACTAGCTAGGGTAAATGCATGGGGTTTTGAGGAAGGTGGGATTGTGGTCGATGCAGACTTGATGGACTGAATGGCCTCCTTCTGCACTGTAGGATTCTATGGGTTAAGCTTGTGACATGAGTTAGCAATTGAATGGGAGATAGGAGGCAGAGTGTGGGGGGTTAAGGGAATGCTCTCTGATTGCTGATTCTGACATGCACTGTCTTCCAAAGGCAATTGGAATTTTCAAGTGAGGTAGATAAATTGTTATAATGTAAGAATATCAAGGGGTATGGAGCAATAACAATTAAATGATGTTGGGCTACTGATCAGTCATAACCAGACTGAATGCTAGAAGGGTCTGAAGGACTTCTGCTCACTCGATTTGAAAGAATTTGTGAGCAGGTCCTATCATGGCTAAGTCGCAAAACAGTGAAATATAATCAGCAGCATATATTGCAATACCCCTCTCAGTCTCAAAGATCCTATCATGCAATTTATTTATTCACTCATGGAATGAGGGTGTCACTGCCTAGGGCAGCATTTATTGCCCTCCCTAATTATCCTTGAGAAGGTGATAGTGAGCTTTCTTTCTGCTTTCTTCAGCAGTCCATATGGTGTAGGAACATCTACGGTTAGGGAGGGAGTTCCAAGATTTTGACCCAATGGAAGTGAAGGAATTGCAATATATTTACAAGTTACGACAGTGAGCGGCTTGGAGGGGAACATCCAAGTAATGGTGTTCCCATGTGTTTGCTGCCCTTGACATTGCAGGTGGTAGAAGCCATGGGTTTAGAAGGAGCTGTAGAAGAAGCCTCAATGAGATCCTGCAGTGCTGTTGTAGATGGTACACACTGCTGCCACTTTGTGTCAGTGGTGGAAGGAGTGAATGTTTGTGGATGGGGTGCCAGTCAGTGGGCTGTTTTGTCCTAGATGGTGTTGAGCTCCTTGAGTGTTGTTGGAGCTGCATCCATTCAGTCAAGTGGAGAGTATTCCATCACACTCCTGACTTGTGACTTGTAGATGGTGGACAGGCTTTGAGGACTCAATAGGTGAGTTGCTCACCACAGGATTCTGAGTCCTTGACCTACTCTCACAGCCATAGTATTTTTATGGCTAGTCCAGTTAAGTTTTTGGTCAATGGTAACTCCTAGGATGTTAACAGTGTAGGATTCAGAGATACTAATGCCATTGAATGTCAAGTGGCAATGGATAGATCTTGTTGGAGATGGTCATTGCTTGGTACATGTGTGGCTTGAATGTCACTTGCCACTTGTTGATCCAAGCCTGGATATTGTCTACGCCTTGCTGCATTTGGGTATGGACTGCATCAGTGTCTGAGGAGTCACAAATGTTCATTATGCAATCATCAGCAAACATTCCTAATTCTGACTTTATACGAACATACAAAATAGGAGCAGAAGTAGGCCATTTGGCCCCTCAAGCCTGCTTCACCATTCAACAAGCTCAAAATTGATCTGTTTGTGTTTCTAATTCCACATTCCCAACTACCCTGACAAGTTCCAATTCCCTTGCCTAACAAGAATCTATCTACCTCAGTCTTAAAAATATTCAATGAGCCCATCTCCACTGCCTTCAGAGGCAGAGTTTCAAAGCCTCTCAACCCACTGAGAGAAAAAAATCTCCTCATCTCTGCCTGGGCTCAACTACAAGAGGAAATAATGTTTTCCACCTTGTCAATCCTGTTCAGCATCTTATATACTTGAATCAAGTCACTCCTCACCCTTCGAAATTCCAGTGGAAACAAACCCTGCCTGTCTAACCTTAAGGCTCATTCCAGATATCAATCAAATAAACCTCCTCTGAAATGTCTCCATGTATTTACATTCTTCTCTAACAAAAGGACCAAAACAGCACACAGTATGCGAGGTGAGGGATCACACGACACCAGGTTATAGTCCAACAGGTTTATTTGAAATTATAAACTTTCGAAGTGCTGCTCCTTCGTCAGGTGAAGTGGAGCGAGGTGTGCAGGCACAGAATATATACAGGGAGTGACGATAGACTGACGTTAACAGATAATCAAGGATGTCAAAGGATAAGTACAGATAGTGAAGGCCGGCTGAATAACAAATCTTTACAAGGAATTACGAGTGCTAATAGGCAAATGCAAGCAGTTAAGTACAGTCAGTATGTATGAAGTATCGACAGGCTGTATAACAAGTGAAGGGATGACTTAAGAACCGATAGTTTAAGGCAGAGAGATAATTACAAACAATCAAAAAGTAAGATACGAAAGGGCCCAGAGTGGCAATTTTTTTCACACAGAGGATGGTGAGTGTCTGGAACAAGCTGCCAGAGGTAGTAGCAGAGGTGGGTACAATTTTGTCTTTTAAAAAACATTTAGACAGTTACATGGGTAAGATGGTATAGAGGGATATGGGCCAGACATGGGCAGAGGGGTTAATAAAGGGGTGGACAAGTTGGGCTGAAGGGCCAGTTTTCTTGCTGTAAACCTCTATGGCTCTAAGTTGGCACAAGCCCCCACATCCAGGAGGACTTTGCAGGGTCGATGGGACTAAGTTTGTTGTTTCCAGTGCCTAGATTGATGCCAGGTAATCTGTCCACTTTAATTTCTTATCCAATTTTCAGTGGCTTTCTCGGGCGTTAGATTTAAGAGTCAAGCACATTGTTGACTTTGGAGTTACATGTAAGCCAGACCAGGTAAGGATGGCAGATTTCATTCCTGAAAGGACATTAGTGAACTAGATAGTACACAGCAATCTTCTAGTATTTAGTTTAAAGCTTGAAATGTTGGATTTTTGAATACATTTTCACTGCATTAGGCTGCTTTGTAATTACAAGCAGCTATGCATGTATCTGTGTAACCTTTACTTCAAATCACAGTTTAATTTGGCATTTGTGCTGTGCCTTCCCTTTGGGTCACAGCTGTTCTCTGGGAGAATGAGTGGGAAGGAAAAGTGACTCTCCATATTGGCACCATTTATGAAGGTTTATGGAGTTGATTGCCTCCCCTCCTAGCCAAAGAGGAGTGCATGAATACTAATGCTAATGAATTGGAAGCAGGGAGGAAACACAGCATAAGTTTAAAAAGCTGTGTCCCTAATGACATCTCCTATATCAGTACCATGCACACCACATCAGGCAAATCAAATGAATTCACTAATTGATAACAGGTATGACCTACCACAAATGTATTTTTTGGAAATGAAATATCACCAGCCTCCGGCTAAGGAGTTGGCCAAGGGTTGTTTATTTAAAACAAACCAAGAGAAAAATGAAGAAAAATTGGAAAAATGTGTTCAAAGCAAGTGTTGATTGGGCACGGTGCCCGCTGATAAGCTCCTCTGCTATTCATAGACTATGCGTATTATTCTCTGAGTCACTAAACACAAAGTTGGTGCCCACACTTTTGTTCTTCAAGAGCAACGTTGCAATACATAATGCGGCAAACACAATGGGTTACAGAACTGCCTTCTGCTTCAAGGATCAAGATCAAACTTTGCATGAACTGATATAAATCTCATTCCTCTGATAACTTATACATAGAAGTGGAAAACAGTTATGTCCAGGCTAACTCAGGTCCTGGTGGCTGAAGCTTTACTACACAAATGCATTGGCACTAACATGAAGCAAACTCTGAAAGTGTATCTGGCTCATGTCATTGGTAATTAGGAATTAAAGATTTGACAGCTTATAATGCCAAACAAGTCAAATTTCAAAACAAATCTGGACTTTATTTGTTGTTATAAACAGTGATGCCGGGTAGTTTTGTTACAAATTAAATAACTGTGTTTGCCTGATATTTTTATGGAACTTAACCAAAGAGTGCATGAATATTACACTGAAGAGGATGGTGCTGCAGGGTCACTCGTTAATTTCCCACGTGGCGAATTTTCAACTATAATGCTGTAGATGGCAAGCAAAGGAAATTAGGATCTTCAATTATAGAAAAGGAAAAGCAGTGGCAGTAATCCCAGCCACTGTCTTGCAACTCTGAGTCAAATAACATTGGCAGAGGCTGTGGAACAGGTGTCCAATCCAAACTCAAAACAAAACTCTCCTTGCGGCAGGGAAGGTTTTAGGGGAGAATTCATAGAAGTGTTCAAAAATCACAAAGGGTTCTGATAGAGTAAATATGGAGAAACTGTTCCCACTGACTGGAGGGTTGCTACAAACAAAGATTGAAGGTAATTTGCAAAATAATGAAAGGTGAGATTAGAAATGTTTTGACACAGTGAGTTGTTCTGATCTGGGATGCACTACCTGCAAGTGTGGTGGAAGCAGATTCGATAGTAAATTTCAGAAGGGAATTGGACAAATAGCTAAACTGAAAAATTCTATAGCGTGAAAGAGAAAAGAATATGGGAATGGGGCCAATTAGATATCTTTTCATACAGCCAGCATAGACACCATGGGACAAATGACTTCCTTCTGCACTGTATCAGTCCATGATTCTAAGAACACCTACCTGAAGTATTAACTCTTTTTTCTGTGCTGACTGACAGGTTTATTGTTTCAAGATTTTTTATATACTTCCAATAACAAGTTTTTTTGATCAATTTCAAAGAAATGTCCAATGTCACACAATAATACAACTTTTATCATCTCCATTATGAATTTTGATGTTAATATTTAGTCAAAGATTACAATGACGTGAATTTACATAATAACACTCATAAAGCAGATAGTATCTCAAAATGTTGGCAGAAAGGTGAACACTAAACGTGATGCGATCCAGAAATCTATCTTGCAATTTCCAAACTTTAAAACCTTTTATTTCCACTTTCTCCCTGTCTGCTGAACGAAATGCCTATTGTTTGAATATGCGCCCAGACCACTGGTGTGGTGTGCCCATTGGCTTGCTGACTACCTCTCAGGGTTAGAGGGCTTGGGGCTGGAGAGAGGGGTGAGAAATTATGAAGGCTCTAGATAAAGTGATTAAGAGGGACTGATTCTTCCAGCAGAGAGGTCAATAACCAGGGGCATAGATTTAAAGTAATTGATAGAAGGATTAGAGGAGATTTAAGTTTTTTTTCAACCAGAGAGAAGTGGGTGTCTGGAACTCACCGGCTGAAAGGTTAGTAGAAGAAAAATGCTCGGCGTGTTTAAAAACACTTGGATGTGCACTTGAAGTGCCGTAACCTACAAGACTACAGACCACGAGCTGGAAAGTAGGGTTAGGCATGATAAATCTTTTTCAGTCAACTCAAACAGAGTGAATTGAACAGTCTCTTTTGCGCAATAAATGTGTTATGTTTCCATGAGTCCAGACCAGGCCTAGACTTTCCTCTTTTACTTTTATTGTTGTGAGAATTGGTATTGATCTGTTCAGGGAGACAAAAATTGGAAAAGAGCTATTTACATTTAATTTTGCTGGATCAACTCATTCACAGGTGTAAATTTGGATGACTCTAAAGAGCACAAACATAGTAAGACAAAGTAAAATGTAAAATTAAAATGGAGTTTCACAATAAAGGGACAAAAGTTCTGAGTTTTTGAACAACATCAGAAGGCATGGTGACTCAAAGACAAGATTGCTATCGACTGGCCCATGTCTGACACCTGGTAGCATCCTGTATACTATTTCACTTCTGAATTCTTCCTATAGTCAAAAGCTCCCTCTGCACTTATTTATGTAGTGTCTTTTATATTACAAAAGGTTCCAATACTTCGAAGAAGCATTGTAAGGCAAAAATAACACCTACCCAAAAGGTTACATGGTCAAAAAGGTAGATTTTATAAAGTGTTTTGAAAGGCAAGATAGAGAGAGGCGAGGAGCAGGAAGGGAATTTGAAAAATTGAAGCTTAGACAACTGAAGATATGGCCACCAGTGGTGGAACAATTATGATTGGGAATGCGCAAGAAATCAGAATGAAAGGAGGGCAGATACTTCAGAGCACCTGATAGTATTTTAAGTGGTCCAGCCAGATCAGGATGACTAAACCAGTTGTCAATCATTTTAAGTGAGTGGAGGTGAGGGTCAGACTAGGGGAGACAGCCATAATGAGAAAGAGACATTGTCTTATTGGGAACTAGAACATCAAAGGTGGAGGTGAGGTTGTGATTAACTAGATCGATTTCAGAAAGCATAGTGGAGGACATGACCCTGTCTACATCAATGGGGACAAAGTAGAAATGGATGGGTGCTTCAAGATTTTAGGTGTCCAGGTCACCAACAACCTACCCTCAGAAGACCAAGGAAATTTGGCATGTCCATTATGACTATCACTGACTTTTACAGATGCATCATAGAAAGCATTCTCTCTGGTTGTATCACAGCTTGGTATGGCTCCTGCTCTGTCCAAAACCACAAGAAACTACAAAAGGTCATGAATGAATTCAAACCAGACACCCACCCTTGACACTGTCTACATTTCCTGCCTCAGGAAAGCAGCAGCATAATTAAGAACCCCACACACTCCAGACACGCACTCTTCCACATTCTTCCATTGGGAAAGACATACAAAAGTCTGAGGACATGTACCAAGAACAGCATCTTCCCTGCTGCTATCAGGCTTTTGAATGGACTTACCTTGCATTAAGTTGATCTTTCTTTACACCTTAACTATGACTGTAATGCTACATTCTGCACACTTTCCTTTCCTTCTCTATGCATGGTATACTTTGTCTATGTAGCGGGCAATAGGCAATACTTTTCACTGTATACTAATACATGTGACAATAATAAATCAAGTCAAATCAAAATCTGTGATGCTAATGTGCCTTTAAGAAATGTATTTTTTTAAATCATATTCTCTGCAGCTATAACCAGTTTTGGTTTTCTTCATTGTTGCCAAGCTTTCAGCTTAGAAGTCCTTTTATTGCTGCTTCAATGGTTTAAATGGGGTTCTGTTTATTTTTACTCTGGGCTTCTTGCAGTGTCTGGGATTTTATGACCTTTTGCATTGTTAAGAGGAATGATTGATAGGTCAGATGACAAAAGTTCTTTCATATTCAGTTTTGGATTGCTGGCTGTTGTTTTAGTTTAGATAGTGTTTGGGCATCAGACTGAAAAGAAGTGTTCTATCTCTCCCTGGTATTTTAAATTCTGCTGGCTAGCTGGAAGCCGGTCTTCTTGCCTTTCTGGAGTGAGAATCATGTCTCTTGCAATGAGTCGCTGGCTAAAAGCTAGAGACCAGCAGTGGCATTATCGCTAGCTCGAGGGCTACTGGATGTTACAAGGCTGTGAAGTCAGAGTTTTAATTCTCCAACCAAAGGATAAGTTCCAGCACCAGATGAACATTCTTATTTTCTGTGTTAAACCTGTGGCAGGTATATGTTTGTAGGAAATTTTGTCTGGTTGGAACATTTCACATAGGGTGTTAAGGTTTACACAATATCATGGTTGCTCTTTTTCTTGTATGTACTTTGTAAAAGCTGTTGTTAAATATTAACAGTATTCTTAAATAAACTTTGATAAAAGCTCCCTAGTAGGTCATTTGAATCATGTCTGAAGTGGAAAATCTCATGCTCAGCCTAGCCAAATTCAAATTACAAAATTTATGATCCAAGCAGACTTCATAAAATGATTTGGAGTTTCTGACCTGAATTATAACAGTGCAGAAATGTGTTACACAAAGGGCCAAAGGCAAATGGTCCAAATCTTGAATGCACAGTTGTAAATTAACCGGGGGGTTAAAAATGTCTTCAAGAAAGAAGAAGGGAGAGTTGGGGCATGGAAGTGGAAGTTGAATGGTGAGAGATACACTTAGGTGATCAGAGATAGCCTGCTTGGTGATTAAGTCTACAGCAGTAGCGAGCTGAGGTCCAGGGGATGGCTCTGTATTTGAGTTGGGAAGCTTACATTGAGGAAGAGATAAAGGGAGGATACAATGGAAGTGGAGTCATGAAAAAAAGCACATTGAGTTGATATAAAGGTTGTCATCAACAAGGATGATAACTCATAGGGTGCAAAGATTGGCTGGAAAGCAGTGAAGAAATAACATTTTTATTGTGCTTTGAAAGAGGTGGGAGGGTGGAACAAGGTGAGATGCTCAATGAAGGAGAAAATGCCATAGCAGTAGGCGGTCAGACCAAGGCGTGCTCTTGTCATAAGCTCCACAACATCATTATGCCACTCATGGCAGGTGAGTGTGGAAGATGTAGCCAGGTGGGAAGGCTTCATTAAAGGGGAAGGTGTCATGACCTTTCTGTTAAAACTGCAACGTTGTGCAATCATCCAGAATGAGTTCATGGATGGCAAGGGCCTTGTTTACAAGTGCACATTCTAGAGGGAGTTGGGTAGAGGGGATAGTAAAATTTGATCTATCTGCAAATCCATAAGGCCATCAGTGGGAAGTGGTGAGTTGGAATGGAAGATAATTGGCAAGGTCAGTCCCCACTGGGTGCAGTGGTTGGGAAGATCAACAAGAGAACGGAGATGGGAAAATTCTGGTAGCTGCTCATTATGAGCCAGGGCTGAATGCCTTGATGGGCCAATCAGAGGATTCCAAGAAATGGACAGAGAGAAACTGGAGGCTAATCTAATGCAGATTCAAACCAGGAACAGTGACAAGAGAACAGGAAGGTTGAGCAGTACTAAAGGGTTGGTTTGGGCAATTGGAAGGGCAGAGTTTCCATGAGATTGGACAAGTAAAATATTCTAAATTAGATCTTATATAGGCTCATCATTACCTGTTGGTCATTCCAGCTTTAGTTCAAGATAAAACCTAAAATTCTGTCATCTTCTTTCTACAGCCTCACCCTTAACTCAGCCAAAAAACAAAGATGCATTTGAGGGAAAGCACATGAGGAAGAAAGGAATAGAAGAATATGATGGTGCAGCTAGATGAAGACTGGTGGGGAGGGTGCTTTTGTAAAGCATTATAACTAGATTGGACTTGTTGGGCTGACTGATTGTGTCTGGCTTTAACAGTCTGTACAGTGAGGGGAAACGATGGCCCAGTAGTATTATCGTTAGATTCTTAATCCAGAAACCCAGCTAAATTCCAAGCATGGCAGATGGTGGAATTTGAATTCAATAAAAAATTGAGAATCTACTGATGACCATGAAAGTCAATTGTTGGAAAAACCCATTTAGTTCACTAATGTCCTTTAGGGAAGGAATGGCCTACATGTGACTCCAGAGCCACAGCAATGTGGCTGACTCTCAACCACCCTCTGAAATGGCCTTGCAAGTATCTCATTTCAAGAGCAACTAGGGATGTAGGCAGTAAATGCTGGCCCAGCCAGCAGCACCCATCTCCCATGAATGAATAAAAAAGAACATTTATACTGCTTCCTCAAAATTACTATCTGATTTTCAGTATGTTTTGCTTTTATTTTTGCCATGTATATAGACATCTGCTCAGCATTATGTCAGATTGGAAGCAAGCAAACTATGAGCAATTGCACTGAACTGAACTACAATAATGTTAAGGAGCTCCTGCAAGATCAGTCTTTCAGATCATAAACAAAGTGATTATTTGACAAAGAAGGATGGTATCAACTCTTGTTTGTATTCGACAAATGTGTATGAAATCAACTACAATTGAGTTACCTTCCAACTTGCAAAACCTGCCCCTTGCAATACAGCAAAGCACAGCAGTAACATCTGTCATAGGTTTGCACTTTGCAACTTCTGTAAATGTCAGCCCCATCATGTTTGCACCAAGTCCCATTCACTCATCACCAGGTGCTTGCTGATTTACATTGGCTCCCATTTAGGCAACATTGATTTTTATAACTCTCATCTATTTTGAAATTGCTCTATAGCCTTGCCCCTCCTTATTTCCATAACCTCCTGCAGCCCAACAACCTTCCTCAATCTCTGAGCCAATTCTGCCCTATTGACCATTCCCGACTTTTGCAGTTCACCCTTAGAAGCCTTACCTTCATCTGCTTAGGTCCCCAAGCTCTGAAAGTCCCTCCCTACACCTATTTACTTCTCTTTCTTTTCTTTAAGACACTCCATAATACCTACCTCTTTGACTAAATTTCAGGTTACCTGTCACAATCTCTCCTTATTTGGTTTGGTCTCATATTTTGTTTGCTATTGCCCCTGTGAAGCACCTTGGAACATTTATTACATTAACGGTGCTATATAAATGTAAGTTGTTGTTGTTGTGTTTATACTTTTGTTGTTATTTCCTGCCCCTTAAGTTGTATTTACATCATCTTTCGAGAGTTAATGGCCTTTTTCCCCAAATAAACCGTTGTCAAAACTAATCTGTGTTTAAAGTTTTACAGTAATTCAGTAAATATTTTTGAGTTGGACAAACTCAAGTTGTGCTTCCGTTTACTACATTTGTCCTCTAACAAAACAGAACTATGTTTAATCAGACAGCATTTATCTTTATGTTACAACTGTAGAAATTCATCTATGGACATGTTTACAGCTTTAAATAAGGTAGAAAAAGTAAAGCTGTTCCATTTAGCTGAAGGTACAAGGGCAATGGGACACAGATTTAAAGTTATGGAGGAGAGATGCAGGGGGGATGCAGGGGCGATGTATGGAAGAATTTTTTAATGCAGTAACTGGTAATAACTTGGAACCCACTGCTTCCAAGAGTAGTGGGAATCAAGAAAATGAATGACTTCAAAATGATATTGGCTGGCCAATTGAGGGAAATACACTTGTAGGACTACAGGGATGGAGCAGGAAAATAGGACTGACTGGATTGATCTGCAGAGAACGACATCAGTTCAATAAGCTAACCTGCCTCCTTCTGTGCCATAATTACTCTTCGGGTGAATTTTACTCAGGCTGGTGTATTTTCAAATGGAGGGACACATTAAATAGGACCAGATGCGAGTCCACCACTTTCCCGCCCACCCCTGAGCTGTCTTCTTTTTACAGTAGGTGGGTAAACCATCAGCAAGCCTGTCCAGCCTTAGGTTTATTGAGGCCTTTAACTGGCCCAGTTAATGGCCATTTAAATACCTGTTTCCACCCCAAAGCGATAATACATGCAGCTGGGAAAGATGGAATGGCACCCGGTGGGAAGAGGGATGAGGAAGGAGGAGGACCCCCTCCTGAACCTGCTACTAGGCCAGGCCAAGCTTAACATCAACAGGTCCAGGCAACGGTGATCAAGGGAGTTGTTCGATCTGGCTGTCTGCCCCTCTATGGCAACTAAATTTGCACCGGACGTCCCTGCAGAGGGAGCATGCAGCGTCCACAGACATCGTCAAGGCCTTCCATGCTCGTTGGGCACCACAGGGACTGCGTGTTTGTCAAACAGGAAGGAAAGATGGGAGCTACCTTCTTTGGGGGTTGCATTCCCACCCTTGTCCTGAACCTGGTATGTCCTCTCCCTTATTGTGACATCTCCCTGGTTTCTAAAACCTGACCATCCACCCTCTTTGGTAAGAACCCCAGACTGATCAGTTCCTGTACCTCAGAACTGATTGTCATCACCCCAGGGGCCAGTACTGAGTTGTGGAAGGATTTCGCTTGAGGATGGGTCTTCCTTTTGCAGATGGACTGGAGTCCCACAATCACCTCAGGATCAGGGCTGGTGAGGGGGTCAGAAAGGCTGGCAATTGGGAGAGGGCCATCAGCAATCAAGATGTGGTTCGGGAATAAACAGGAGGCCAACGATCGGGAGGCTGGTGATGTGGGCCCAGTGCACATGTGCCAATCTCCCCACTGACAGCACAGTGCATACACAGTGGCCCACTCAGCACTGTGCTGTTGACCTCTCTCGTGTGATGAGCGCCTCCCCCCCCCACCTCCCAATCTATTGGTGTGAATCCCTCTGAGGCACTATATAATGCACAGAGTGTCAGAGACTCGTTCAGGTAAGTACGCCCAAAAATCGGACGGAAAATTCTCCCATTTTCCCACACATTGGGCACTTAGATTTTTGGGGGGAGAATCCCAGCCTATATAACAGTTTGATTTGCTGCAAACTAAACTTGCTATCTCAATCAAGGCAATTTATAGTACCCTTTTTACTTTAAGTAAGGCGCCTGGACATTGCCCATTTCAGATATGAAAGAATGGCCAGGTGATTACAATGATCCAGGTAACCACATGTGGGTACTCTGTAGGAAATTCAAGACTTTGATCTCCTGATGATAAAGAAGTGGTGACAAATGTTTAAGCTGGGAACCCTGGAGGAGAACCCAGAAGTTATTGTCTTCTTGTGATACTGCTAGTTTGGGCTTTTTGTGGATTTGGAGAATACATTTACAGCGAGTTTTAAAGATCTGTTCTCATTTTCTTATTCTCACTTTGAGCTATCTGAGACCCAGGCATCGACACCTAAAGTAAAAATACTGTGGATGCTAGAATTCTGAAATAAAAACGGAAAATGCTGGGTAAACACAGCAGGTCTGGTGGCATCGGTGGAGAGAGAAACACAGTTAACTTCTGAGTCCATATGACCTTTCTACAAAAGCACCTTACAAAGCTACCCATAAGCAGAAGAATCAATCAATAACCGTTCCATCTACTGCATGACTTATTTTCAATGTTCTCAGAAATGATGATGGGTGGTAACTTCTCAATTCTAACCCCACTGAGGAGGGAGTCAATTTGCAATAACTGCCAATGTGTTGAATGCAGCCAAGGTAAACTTAATGGCTGCAGGTTAAAATGTCAATTCTGGATAGCTTCACACTGGAAGCTGAAACAAAAAACCTTCCAATGGTTTGGCAGAATTTCAGTGCCCAGGCTGGAGTTACTTCAATGCTGAACATTGTGAAAGGAACAGAACATTAGCAAGATGAGAAACAACTTCAAAATTGTAAAATAAAGTGTATTTATTAGTCACAAGTGGTCTTACATTAACACTGCAATGAAGTTACTGTGAAAATCCCCTAGTAACCGCACTCCAGCACCTGTTCGGGTACGCGGAAGGAGAATTTAGCACGGCCAATGCAGCCAACCAGGACGTCTTTCAGACAGTTGGAGGAAACTGGACCACCCAGGAGAAACCCACACAGACATGGGGAGAACGTGCAGACTCTGCACAGGCAGTGACCCAAGCCAGGAATCGAACCCAGGTCCCTGGCGCAATGTACCACCATGCCGCACCAACTTCAATCAACTCCTCCACGCGCACAGTCAGCCCCAGAGCTAATGACCTTAGTGCCCACTATTCTAAATCTAATGGAACCATTTTGGGGTAAATGTGTGCTGAGCTGGTGAAGGCCAGAGACAGGGAATGTTTTATATCCTGTTTTCTTCTTTATACTCCTCTTTAACTCTTCGCTCAGTATTTTGTAACTGGTGGCATCTGGAGATCCAACTGAGGGTTTTGGAGGTTTGTGTTCTGGAATAATGTGGTGCTTTCTTGCTGTAGTTACCTGACACATTCATCAGAAAATCTTAGTACATGTTTGTCAACATCTCCACTCAGCTATGATTCTCATCCACACAGATATAAGAACATAAGAAATAGGAGCAGGAGTAGGCCATCCAGCCCTTTGAGCCTGCCCCACCATTCAATAAGATCATGGCTGATCTGAAGTGGATCAGTTCCACTTTCCCGCTTTCTCCCCATAACCCTTAATTCCCTTGTCAATGGGCAGAGAATTCCAGAGACTCACCACCCTTTGAGTGAAGAAGTTCCTCCTCAACTCCAATCTAAACTGCCCCCCTCCCCCTTATTTTGAGGTTGTGCCCTCTAGTTCTGCTATCCTTTCTAAGTGGGAAGAATCTCTCTACCTCTACCCTATCCATCCCTTTCATTATCTTATATGTCTCTACAAGATCCCCAGATATAAGGTATTTCCCAGAAAGAATAAAAAGCAGCATTGCCAGGGTAGCTAATGTGATACAAATGATAAGTTCATCAACTCTTCCGCAGAAGAGTTCACATTAACTCGAAGCGTTAATATAGTCTCTCTCTCCACAGATGCTGCCAGACCTGCTGACTTTATCCAGCATTTTCTGCTTTATCTCATCCAATAATATTTGTTTTACTCCTTTAATGATAAGGACCATTTCTTTTTTTCCCTGCTGCAGCTGTTTGATAGACATGGCTTTTAATTTCTGAGGAGGTTTATTTGACCTGGACTAATCTTCAATCTCACAATAATCTTTGTGCGCATTGTTCATTGTTGCACCAAGAATTTCCCTAAAGGCTTGTTCTCAGTAATGCACCTTGAAGGTTACTTGGAAGTTCTCGCTCTTCATCCTTAGTGCTAATGCTTATCAGATGAAAACAATAGACCCTGTTGGACTGTCAGATAGTCCTCTGAGTTGGCCTTTTCCTAATATTTGAAAAGGTAACCCTCAGCAATGATATTTGGAACACGTTAGGCTTCCTCGGAAGTTTAATTTTTATAGTGCAAATTTTGGTCAGAATTTATTTTGCGACAAAAGATAAACATATGGGAGTAGAGAGTGGAGCGAAAAATATTTCAGTCCAGATTTCTTGCACTAAACACTGGCATTGAAACAAGGTTGTCATTTCCTCAGTTTTGCAGTTTAAGATTGAGAAAACAATATGACGTCATAGATTAATCCTCAACCCCATCTCGTAACAATTAGCTACCAGAATCACACACTCACACAGCACATAGCAAAGCATAGAGTCAGTATACCAATTTTTGTTTCATTTATTAGTGTCACAAGTAGGTTTACATTAACACTTCAATGACGTGACTGTGAAAACCTCCTCGTCGCCACACTCCGGTGTCTGTTCGGGTACACTGAGGGAGAATTTACCATGGTTAATGTGCCTAACCAGTGCACCTTTCATACTGTGGGAGGGAACTGGAGTACTCTGTCAAAGCCACTCAAAATTTCAAACACGTCAGTTAAATTTCTCCTGAACCTTGCCTGATCGAAAAGAACAATCCGAATGTCTCTAGTCTCTCCTCATAATTGACACCCCCACATCCCCGCTACCATTCCAGTGAATAAAAGGCAGAAAATGGGTGGCACGGTGGTTAGCACTGCTGCCCCACAGCACCAGGGATGTGGGTCCCATTCCTGGCTTGGGTGCCTGTGCGGAGATTACACCTTCTCCCTGTGTCTGTGTGGGTTTCCTCCAGGTGCTCTGGTTTCCTTCCACAGTCCAAAAGATGTGCTGGTTAGATACGTTAGCTGTGCTAAACTCTCCCTCAGTGTACCAGAACAGGCGCTGGTGTGTGGTGGCTAGAGGATTTTCCACATCAACTTCATTGCAGTGTTAATATAACCCACGCAGACACGGGGAGAAGATGCAGACTCCACACAGACAGTGACCAAGCCGGAGAATCGAACCTGGGTCCCTGACACTGTGAGAGAGCAGTGCTAACCACCCGTGCCATCCCAGTGCACTTAGGGATGAACAATAATTGCTGGCCAGCCAGCGACGTTCATGTCCCACCAATCAGTAAAATAAGTAACTTCCCTGATCCCTGTATCATTGGCCATTGCGGTATGTTTCACAATGCAGCTTTTTAAATGCCGTGGGATAATGTGATGTGTGTGTGGGAGAAAGAGTTGTGTTTGAATCAAGCTTCCCTGTCGCAGCGTGTGAAACAGTCCAGTGGGAAGTCTCCAGCTTTGCCTTCACATTTCTCGTACCATTTGCAGCCGCTTAAACTCTTGCACACGTCGATTTTTATAAAGCGGGCTCTTCTGACGAACTTTGATGGTATTCTCGCCTGCAGTGGGTCGATTTAATGTGGCCATTTGCAAGAATTACCCCAAGCTTTAAAGCAGATTTTGTTCCAACGCAGCCAAATTCCGTCGCTGTGCATAAGTAATTCCAAGAGGAATGAAATTCACTCGTAATTTGGCCCCCTCTTAATGAGCAACAGACTCCCTGGGTTTGATCCCAGCGGCAAATTAAGTTGAAATCTAAAACGGTTCAGTCAGTTAAGCTGCAGCATCAGAAAGCGCCAATCTCCCGGAGCCACAGTCAAACTTGCATCAGCGAAACGAACCAGGCTTTAGCTGCGATGTGAGATTTCTTCCACGTTACCCTGGTACAAGCGGCGGAGGATCGGGAGAGGTGGCGGCTCAGTTAAACCTGGCAGCTCCCTGATATTGGTGGCCACACAAATGCACCATTCCAGAAATCTTGCACTTGTAACAAAATAGGAAAAATAGTTTGCCCTTGTAACTATGTATAAGGTGTTGGTGAGGCCACACCTGGAGTATTGTGTATAGTTTTGGTCTCCTTACTTGAGAAAGGATATAATGGCACTGGAGGGAGTGCAGAGGAGATTCACTAAATTGAGAGGATTGGCTTATGAGGAGAGACTGGGTAGACAGGAGCTATACTCATTGGAATTCAGAAGAATGTGGGGAGATCGTATAGAAACATATAAGATTATGAAGGGAATAGATAAGATAGAAGCAGGGAAGTTGTTTCCACTGGAGGTAAAGCTAGAACTAGGGGGAATGGCCTCAAAATAAGGCGAAGCAGATTTAGGGCTGAGTTGAGGAGGAACTTCTTCACCCAAAGGGTTGTGAATCTGTGGAATTCCCTGCCCAGTGAAGCAGTTGAGGCTACCTCATTGAATGTTTTTAAGGCAAGGATAGATAAATTTTTCAACAGTAAAGGAATTAAGGGTTATGGTGAGCAGGCGGGTAAGTGGAGCTGAGTCCACGAAAAGACCAGCCATGATCTTATTGAATGGTGGAGCAGGCTTGAGGGGCCAGATGGCCTACTTCTGCTTCTAGTTCTTATGTTCTAATATAGCACTTTCCCCCACAACAACATCCTCCCAAAGCATTTTCCACAATGCTTTTGAAGTTGAATCAGTGTTGTAATTTAGGAAACAAAGCAAGATCCCACAAGCAGTGATGAGATAAACCGACCATTGATCACTCAGCAGCATTGATTGGGGGAGAAATACCAGCCAGGACCCCCTCCCCCAGGAATCCGGCCACTGGACCTTTATATCCCCTGGTTGGGCGTCTCTCAGCCCAAAGTAAGTGCCCGCAACAGTGCGGGAGTGTCAGTCCAGCTCTGGAGAATCTAAGTCCTGAAATTGGGAATCACTGTGTACTAATACATGTGTCAATAATAAATCAAATCAAATATTTCTTGTTCTTAGAAGCAAGACAGCTACACACACTGAGCCAGACTGAGAGTGAAAAGCCAAAGTGTGTCACATGCCAGGAAGGATAACACTGGAATTTATGTGATATTTTAAAACGTGGCATCACTTCATACCCCTGAGTGCAGTTTCCGCATTGGAAAAATAGATTTTAGTTTGTGGATGGAATTGGTGAATCGACCCTAGGGTTAATGCATGGCATTAAGGGCTTTTTAAAAATTCTGTGCAACATTTCAGCATCTTTCAATCCTCTGGGGAAATTGAGTGGGTTTCCCTCCTGAAATGGAAACACTCCCTGAAATCCCCGAAATGTTGGTTTGGGTGGAGAGAAAGCTGCTTGGATCCTTAATGTCCCGAATCTGCGGCCAGGAATTGGTTTGGACACGGAACATCAGCAAGATCCACAACCCAACTCCAAGTGCTCTGATCTCTCTAGAGATTTCACATGGGGAGTGTAGGGGGAAATGAATAAAAAGCAAGTCAAATATTTCCATTGCTGTCACGTTTTGAGTGCCACTCCTGCTCATGAACTGAGTTCCAAAATGTGTTCCAAAAATATTAATGAGACTAATAAAGATATGAGACAAAGATACTAGAATGTTATTTATTATTTCATGGGATGTGGGTGTTGCTGTCGAGACCAGCATTTATTGCCCATTCCTAATTGCCCTTGAGTTGAAGGGGTTGCGAGGCCATCCTGGACCAGCCCAGAAACTTTGGCCATCGACTGTAGTCGATGCAGACTCGATGGGCCAAATGGCCTCTTTCTGCACTGTAGGGATTCTATGCTTATTTTATATTTTTAAAACAAAAAGGACAGCACAGTGTTGCTGCTTTACAGCACCAGGGACCCAGGTTCAATTCTGGCCAAGGGTCACTGTTTGTGTGGAGTGTACACATTCTCCCTGTGTCTGCATGGATTTACCCTGGGTGCTCTGGCTTCCTCCCACAGTCCAAAGATGTGCAGTTCAGGTGGATTGGCTGTGGTAAATTGATCCTAGCATCAGGGGAAATAGCAGAGACAATATGTAGAATTATGGGGATAGGGCCTGGGTGGAATTCTGGTTAGTGCAGACTCGATGGGTCTCTTTCTGCACTGTAAGGATTCTATCTATGATTTTAAGGGTTATTTTAAGAGTCACGGGTAGACCAGACCAAGTAAGGATGGCAGCTTTCCTTCCATTCGGAGAAGTGATAATCTAGTGGTATTATCACTCGATTATTAATCCGGAAACTCAACTAATGTTCTGGGGACCCCAGTTGGAATCGCAGCACAGCAGATGGTGGAATTTGAATTCAATAAAAAATATCTGGAATTAAGAATCTACTTATGAACTTGTTGATTGTTGGAAAAGCCCATCTGATTCACTAATGTCCTTTAGGGAAGGAAATCTGCCGCCCTTACCTGGTCTGGCCTACTGTGACTCTAGAGTCACCGCAATGTGGTTGACTCTTAATTGCCTTCCAAGTGCAACTAGAGATGGGCAATAAATGCTGACCCAGCCAGCAGCACCCACGTCCCACAAATGAATTTTTAAAAAGTGAAGCAGATGGGTTATTACAATTATCCACTATGGTTTATTAGTTATCATTAGACTTTTAATTGCAGATTTATAATGAACTCAAATTCCACCATCTACCATGGTGGGGCTTGAACCCAGGACCCTAGAGTATTACCCTAGGTCCACTGGATTACTAGCCCTGTGCCAATGCCACTACACCACCACTCTCCCTAATAATACCAATTATAAGACACTAAGCAGTGTTATTAATATCTGAAATGCGGGAGGCATGGTAGTAGGCAGTTTGATGTGAATGATCAGGGGTCAGATTTACCCGCGTTCCCCCAACCCGACCCCTGCTTTTTACTTTGTAGATTTGGCCACTTCAGCCAGCCACGTAAAAAAGAATCAAAGTTGCTTTGAGTGGGTCAAACCTGTGATCCTGGCTGGCGCCGTCCTTTAATTTATATTCCAAACTGTGTTGATGAAACAAATAAAGGAGCATTTCCCAGAAATAAAAAAAACAAACGATGCGACAGAGAGAAGATCTATCTGGGGCCCCCTCGCTGACAGCTGGTGTAATCTCTAAATCCTTGAAGATGGGAATTGAGCAGCGACTCAACATTACTCCCTCACCCGTGACAATTCGGCAGATTTAAGATTCACCCCGGCTTCAGCAGTGATCAGTGAGCCAGGCTTTACACAGTCTGGTTGCATCGAGTTATAGATTACATTTACAATGGGGAGGGGGGGGAAAGCTGGAATTCACTGCCTGAAAGGCTGGTTGACTTAGAAATTCTGCTAACATTTCAGGGGGATTTAAATATTCACTTTTCCAAGTGCTGGAAAATGGGATTAGTGCATCAGACCTGTTTCTGATCAGAATGGGCACGATGGACCAAATGGCCTCCCTCTGTGCTATAAATCTAGGCATCAGGTTCGCCCGAATGTACAACTTCGGGAGAAAGGTTCCTCAAAGCTCAGACTTCGATTTACATTCAATCTAGTTTGACAAGTTTCCCCCCATCCGACGGTGAAGTGGTTAATAAGATGTGTGACAGTTGCGAGGCCATATTTGGCATTCGGCTGCTCTGGGTCAGAATCCAGGGCTCAGTTTGCACCTTTCCACTTGGATAAAATGCTGAAAGATGTCTAAAGCTGTCCCAGGCGATAGCCGGATTCTGTCTCACTGAGAACCCATATTTATTCCGTGACTGGAGCGAGCGACTGGCCGTGATCAAAACTTAATCCAACCACAGGGCAGTAGCACAGTAACAGGGGTCGCGTTCCTGCCTTGCTCTCTGTAGGAGTCACTCATCCCTGCTATCACACACACACACACACACACACACACACTATTGTTATTGCTATTGCAGTTCTTCAAGTAATTGGCCAATTCTCCTATGAAAAGCCACGATTGAATCCCCTTCCACTCGCCCAGGATATAGCAAATCCCCATGTTTGATAACTCCGAGGGTTGTCAGTATTCAGAGACACTCAATTATTAAAAAAACCCAGAGATGGTACATTTCCATACACTCTGCAAGGTTGCTAAATACTCGACAGAAGGTACTAATATAGCCTTCTGTTAATACTGCAGGGCGAGGGCTGGATGTGATTGCATGCACCTCTTGCGGATTCATCTACTATCATTGCTAGGCTGCCTTCTAGGTGAGGTTCTGTTTCTCGCTCCAGTGTTTCAACCATTGAGTGAATTCAACCCAAAACACATTGGTGAAAGAAGTGTGACCGATTGGTGCGGTCAACCCGTCAGAAACAAAACCGAGAAGATTCCGCGCGATATGTTTAGAAACAGGACCAGGAATTATTTCAAAACTGACTCTACTTTTGACCAGTATATAGTCTGCAGAGCGCAAGAAACAGTACTTTTCGTGTATGTGACAATCATAAATCAAATCAAATCAAACAGACTCCACATTAAATGTGTTTTTTTTAAATATTTTGCAACTAGTTCCCATTCAAAATGAGAATGAGCCCGTTCCCCCCCCCCCCCCCACCCCCCGAGACTGTACGACTCAATTTGACGCTGTGTTTGCAGGTCAATTCTGAGCAATTACAATGATACGGTCAGATTATAATGAACCAGTTTGCCAAGATATCTCAGAATTAGATCAGGATATCAGAGTTAAGTAGTCGTGTCGGAATGTGATCATTGGCTTTGATCGGATGTGTAATTGAATGGAAGATGTGCCAGTTAGGTGGACTGACCATGCTAAATTCTCCCCAGATGTGTAGGTTAGAGGAGGATTAGCGAGGTAAATATGTGGGGTTACGGGGTGGGGGGGGGGGTGCGGGTGCGGAATCACGTCTGAGTGGGATGCTCTGTCAGAGAGTTAGTGCGGACTTGATGGGCCGAATGGCCTTCTGCGCAGTAGGTGTCCTCTGATTTTTTTTCTTTATCTTGGTTTCACAGAGACAAAAGAAGTGGGAATCCTCACCGCGAGATACAGAGAAGAAAGGCTGCAACACATGTTATAGGAAAATATAGGAGCCTAAGTTTTGAACATTTTAAAACTTTTGTTGAAGCTTCTACAAAGCGGAATGCTGGCCGCGGGGAAGACCCATCAAAACATTGAAACAATACAACCTGATGAATTGTATTTGCAAACTCTAAGGTACCGTTAAAAAGCCCATCACGGTTTCTCCTTTACTGGACTATTTGATTGTTTGAATGTCTTCAGTAAACTCGCCTGATTTTCGTAAACGTTTCTATTTGATTTTAATAAAAAGTGAATAAGAACTCCCCTGTTCCCTATTCAAGTGTCTCCTCGGAAAAAATATTCCTCTATTCAGTACTGGTAGGAAAATCGCCAACCCCTTCCGGCAATTGGGATTTCATAAAAACATAAACATCATCAATGCTTTTGGGATTATGCTGCAAAACCCGGGAAATTGTTAGAACGTTGCGATTAGATTTTAATCTAGTTCCATAATATAGAGTGATATTTACAAGGCAAACATAGTCACTTTCTATTAATTATCGCTATTAGGCACTAACCCTGGCAGCAGACGACAGTCCAGGCTTAGTCTCCATGTCTGATATAGGAAAAATAGGGGAAGGGTAGAGAGACATTATGGGCACTATTTTTAACGAAACGGTAACCCGCCGGTAATGAAGACACCTTTACCACTTTTAGTACTGGGGAGTAGCGGCATTGTCACTGGTTGAGTAATTCTGAGGCCCTGGGTTCAAATCCAACCATAGCATCTGGTGGAATTTAAATTCAGTTAATGTAGGGAATAGAAATAGCAATAATAACATAAATCGGTCAACATTTGTTGTGAAAACCCATCTGAGTCACTCATGTCTCAAAGTGCATTGACCACGCTAATTTCTCCCTCAGTGTACCCGAACAGGAGTGTGGCGACTATGGAATTTCCAAAGTAACTTCATTGCACTGTTAATGTGAGCCTGCTTTTGACACTAATAAGTAAACTTTTACTTTTAATGTCCTTTAGGGAAGGAAATCTGCCGCCCTTACCTGCTTTGGCCTACATGTGACTCCAGAACCACAGCAATGTGATTGATTTTTAACTGCCCCTCTGAAAGAGTCTAGCAAACTCGTTGAGTTCAAGGGCAATTAGAGATGGGCAATAAATCCTGGCCTTGCCTACGAAAGTACTTTTTTTTAAACCATCTTGGCCCTTGAAGATTCGGGGAAATTAGATTAATTCAAAACCACAAATGAACTTGATTGACAAGATACTTGGAGATTGGAACTTGACTATGGTGTGTGATAAAGTCCGATTCCCCTTGCTTCGGCTTCAATGCGTTTCACTGCCCAAGAAAATGTCTTTTTAAAGTGTTTGAAAGTTGCCAGGAACCCTGTATTCCCCTCAGTAAAAACAGAGAGCGAATCGTCTCCAAACTAACCCACTGTTAAGAGTGTAACAGGCAGAGATTTTGCGAGAGCGTATTTTCTAATTCGGCGAAATGTGAAGCGCATTCTCGAGGAAGAGATATACAGTTTCGATCTACAGTGCTTACACAGACACCATCTAAAGCGAAGAGTGGGAATCTGACCCGTGGCGTATTTACCGATCACACAAGAAAAGAAAAACCCATTCGGGATTGTCATCTTATTTTAACATCATAACAATTTGACATGAATTGCTGATTTCGCACCACTCACTTGAGCATTTATAATTTAAGGAACTATCTGATACTAAATGCGCGTCGACCCGGAAAAGGGTCTGTTCTTGTCTGCAGAGGAGTTTAGCATTGCAATCTCCGTTGCTCGGATTAACATTGGGACCGAACTCCCTTTTCGTTCGTCTGTACAGCCACAATTCCCTGTCTCCTGTGCCCTGATACCTGGTCCGGCTCTCCCTTGTAAAGTGACTTTACCACATTGCACGTTCATGAAATTGACTTCAAACTGCAAGAGTCTCACATACACACACACACACAAAACAACTTTCCGCCTGTGTAAAATACTCAACGTGGAGCATAAACCTATTGTAGATTTATTGCAACTTTTGAGACGTAACATCCTGGAGCTCAAGTGAAAACCGCCGAGGTTTCTCGAGAACTGATTTCAAGATCCTCCGCTTTTGAGACAGAACTGAACCACTTCTGGCGCCGTGTATCAATGTATATCTGGCGTCTCGAATACAAACTGTTCTGTCCCTTTAACTTCAGCGCCTTTGTCCCACAGTCTCCAGAGTGTCCTCATGACAACTTTTAGACACAGTTGGTCCGCTCTCCAGTCAATGAGAATGGTCGCATTTATAGCGAAGTATATAATTACTGCCTGAGGATGCAACCGCCAGGACCTCTGCAACAGAAAGCCATGTCAGAAATATGAACCTGTTCTTTATTTCTTCCTGGAATTCGCTCAGACTGTTTTAGAATTGCTTATTAAATAAACAAGTGAAATATTGAAAGCTGTACTCGCATGGCCCTCTAAACTAAGTATACTTACTCAAGGATGATTGATGAATAATTAAATGACATGAAGCCAAAACTGTTTGTGCTTTTCAGCAGGTGATCGAATCATTTCCAATCCTGCCACTGTGTTTGTTCGAACATTATTTACTTCATCAATCAAGCTAAAGTTTATTTAATAGCCATTAATAAATTAACACTGCAATTAAGTTACGGTGAAAACCCCCTAGTTGCCACACTCCTATTCGGGTACACTGAGGGAGAATTTAGCATGACCGATGCACGTCTTTGGACTGTGGGAGGAAACCCATATAGACACGGGGAGAACATGCAAACAGCACACAGACAGTGATGCAAGCCGGGAATTGAAGCCGGGTCCTTATCGCTGTGAGTGGCCAACCACTGCGCCACTCTTTTTGTGCTATCCCATTTACTAAAGGTATATTTTATGCCCTATACCCCAGGTTAATATTTATGATTGAAAATTATTTCTAGATGAGTGTCCACATTAAATTACAACAATGCGAACGCGAAAAATGACCTGTCCATACATTGCGTAAGATGGGAGCATCTGCGTGTGTGGAGCGTAAGAAAATAATTAATTTACACAATTGATTGAGACTGTACCATTCTCAACTCATTTATTTCCTTTTCTCCTGACCTTTCACCGAAGTACGAATCATGATACATGTGATATGCACCAGCGGAAGCCTGGAAAAGAGGACTTTTTTTAACTGCCCAGCTATCTGAATACGCGTAGCAATGCTGGTGTTTGTATCTTGACACTCGATATTTAGAAAGTCAAAACTTCACTGTTATAAATCTGCGACTGATAACTGGCCAATCAGCCCCGGGCCGATACATGCAGTTCATGTATCGTTTCATAACTGTATAATGTCCTGTATTTAGTTCTTTAACCTCAGCAAGTAATGCCCTCAAACAACAGCTGGATGTAATTCGGGACATGGTAACTGCACATGGATTTTCCCCGGCCGCTTGAATTGGTCTGTTTCTGCTGAACTCTTGTATTTCCCCTTCATACTGGAGTGTGTATATTTGTGTGTGTATGAAATGTATGCACCTACTCCATTATGTTATCTATATGTATCTGTGTGTGTGTGTGTGTGTGTGTGTGGACATATACTCGATACACGCGCCAGACTTCCCGTGAAACCCTCTCTCCGAGGTACAATTTAGATAAACCCAACATAAAAATCGATTTATTCCTCCATATTTTCACCATAACACGGTGGGTTTACCTACAACTTGATGGGTTGCAGAGTTTCAAAACGGTGGCTCACCAATACCTTCTCAAGGGCAACTAAATGGGCAATAAATGCTGGACTTGCCAGCGACGATTGCACGACCGTGGGGGAGGGCGTGGGGAGGGGGGAGAGGAAGATTGAAGGGGCAGAGTGAAAAATTCCTACCAGACGACACTTCAAGAAAATTCATTGCGAACAAACAAATACTGAGTGTTCAACAATTAAATAATTTACGAGAGACAATAAGATTATTAAAAGCCTGGCAGTATTTTGGCATATTCAAAAATATATTAATTCTCCTGTAACTGTGGAATCCTTTTACTTCACACTTTATATCTGAATGTTTAAAGCCAGCGTTAATACTGGACCAAATATGAAAATAATCTCAATATAAATGCAGACTTGGGTTTTAACTTCCGTAGCTTGAAAGTACACAACATCCCTTTACAAACAACAGAGGTCACAAATAAACAAAGATTACAGGCATCGTAATCCCGTAGTTACAGTGCACATAAATAAATGTGATTTAATCCAGGGATTTAGGTTAAGAACTCATGAATAATTGGATAGGTATGAACTACAATATGCGTGCCTGTTTATATAACAATATCGGAGCAGGTATTAGTCAAAAGCCACCATCACCCAAATCTCCCTGTAAAACGATTCAGTTAAATCCACCCAGAGGATTTGTACAGAGCTTACTCAGCCTATAAGGTGGCTGGTATTCCCATTTTCATTCAGTCCAAATGTTTCCGGGGTGAAGGTGGCAAAGGGTATTCAGGGCACAGCAGAATTCGTGTCCCCCCCACCCTGACCCCCATAATTTTCTATTCTCCCTGAAGAGTGTGAGAGTGGGCAGGGGGGCTGGGATGTACATTGGGAAACGCAGAGACTGCACGCCCAGGCCAGACTAAATCCATAACACCATTCAACAGACAAACAGTTGACTCTTAAATCCCAAGTAAACTTCACTTTCCCGAAGACGGTGTGGCTCCTTATCATTACACTCCCCCCCTTCCCCCCCCCCCCCCCAATTCCCCACCAACACGGCCCTTCATTTTACCGACACCTCCCCCAGTCTCCACTCACTCTTCCTTTAGCCGCCGGTAAACTAAACTAAAGTTCAGTAAAAACTGAGAGGCGGATGAAAGATGTTAACGGAAACCTCCGTCTATTTTGTATGTAACTCCCAAATAGGGTTGAATATATTGAAGTTTTGACTGGGGAGCCTCATTCATCAAATGATTCTCGGAATAGCAGCATTTTTTTAGAGTATTGCGGAGTTTCTAATTTAAACAACTTGCACCATTGTTTTGGTTCCACGATATAGAATGATTTATAGAGGATTCGAGCGCTCTGAAGTATGAAGAACCCCTTTGCTACACTCAATCTTTTAGCCTTCCGAACCAATTATGGTATCGAATCACCAAAGTTGAGCATATTTATATTCCAGTTGTTGTAAGGGGCTGTTCCTTGGGCCAAAGCGTTTTTGTCATTCAACTCTTTCATGTGCATCTTGCTGTAATTACCGCCGACAGTTACAGCATGAATTTGGAAACAAGTATACTGGATATCACCAAGAGGATTAAATGGAAAAAACACATACACGGGTGAGAAGAAAATGCGGGGATTGGGGCGGGATGTGAGTGTAAAGGTCTTGGAAATCAGGACGCTTGGGTAGTGTATAAACAGCATATAGCAGCGTGATAAATATTACAAAGAACAAAGAAATGTACAGCACAGCAACAGGCCCTTCGGCCCTCCAAGCCCGTGCTGATCATGATGCCCTAACTAAACTAAAAAAAAACCTTCTGCCCTTACTTATCCCTCTATTCCCTCCCTATTCATCTACCCGTCGAGATGCCTCTTAATGTGCCTGCTTCCACCACCTCCCCCGGCATCGCGTTCCAGACACCCAACACTGCGTGAAAAACTCACCCCCTGCACCTCTCCCTTAAACTTTCCCCCTCTCACCTTGAACTTGTGTACAATTAGAGCTAAAATGTTAGACTTTGAATTTAGTGTGCACGTGTCCCCTTTTTCTTTATTTTAATATTATCTTCGCGATTTTAATACAATAAACGGTTTCTATCCTCCACTGAGGACTGAGTTGCAGAGTTATTAGCCTTCTGTGTTTGAGTTGAGTTGAGTGGTTTGATGACTGAAAAATGTCTAAAAGTATAATTGGTTAAAATTGCAACAGAAGTGGGTGTTAGTTAACCCTCCAAGTAAAGATTGTATCATAATGTTGAGGAATCATCAGCGGCTGGTTAGTATTCAATGTAAATTTGGTGGTGGAAACAGGGTATCGTGGATATTGACACGGTGGCACAATGGTTAGCATTGCTGCTTCGAGGCACCACAGACCTGAGTTCGATTCTCGGCTTGGGTCACTGTGTGTGCGGTACGTTGCCCCCATGTGTGCGTGGGTTTCCTCCCACAGTCTGAAAGATGTGCTGGTTAGGGTGCATTAGCCATGCTAAATTCCCCCTCAGTGTACCCGAACAGGCGCTGGAGTGTGGCGACTAGGGGACTTTTACAGTAACTTCATTGCGGTGTTAATGTAAGCCTACTTGTGACACTAATCTTTAAATTTAAACTCTGGAAGGGACACAGTGACATTAGAAAGTGTCTGTCTAAGATTTGCGGGGGGGCACGTTTTGTAACGCTCTTCTGCCCGTAATAGAGAAAAAAAAGCAGCTTAAAAAAAAGCTCACTTCATTAACCCGAGGGAGAGAAAATCGCAGTCTCCTACAATATCCGTCAAGCCCTTGAACGTGAGAGCGAATGCAGAATTCCATTCTGCCGTTTCACAGCGATTCTGGCACCGTCAGTCCCTGGGAGGATGGCCGAGTTTAGGGTGGGAATTTAAAACCAGGAGTGTGGGCGGTTATGAGAACGGCCTCTTGTTTTCCGTCAGTGATAACTGGGTCAAAAATGTAACAGTCTTCTCTCTCTCAAAAAAAAAGATTAAGGGGTTCAGTACGTTTAGCAATAAGGAGAATGCATCCCCAACGCAGTAAAAAAAAGTCATTCAGGGGTGAGGGGAAATCCGTTAACAGTGGCGACAGAAGCCCAGTAGAAAATAAATTTCAGCAAGCCCCTCAAGAATGTTTTGATTGAGAACAATATTGTTCCTTAATTTCTCTCTTTTGTTGCGTATTTATCTTTCGGAACAGGTGCTATTTAGTTTGTAAATGTCGCGGGTCCATTGAACCTAACTGGGACACAAAGTGCAAAAGGTGAAATGATAAAAGGCATTTTTTTATTATCATTATCCACATGCTTCCAATCTCTCCCATTTAGTTGATTGGAAATAGAACAATATAAAAAAAACATTTTCTGTACATGAAAAAGCGTTGATTTTTTGGACAGGACTATGTATAAAAACGGTTTGAATTACATGGATGTGTATATTGTCTGTACTTTTTTTCTGGCTATTTGTTTTTATTTTACACAAATATTCACAGCAAATTCAAGTAACGCGGAGTGGCTTGGCTCCAGATTCGCTCAATATTCCGCCCGGGGTGTGTGAGTTAAGCTGTGTCGCCGCAGGTCACAGTTACGTCGGAACACTTTGCCGCACTGTTCACAATTGTAGGGCTTGATGTCTGTATGGGTAAGAAGGTGAGTTTTCAGATTACTTCTTTGATTAAAGGTTCTTCCGCATGTGGGACATTTGTGAGGAGATTCCTGTTCAGATTTGAAGCAAGCAAAGGATTAATTCCCAAAAAAAATAAGGAAAATAAAATGAAAAATAAACTACACTGTGACCTCCTCCTGTCTCACTGAAACCGTGAATCAATCGTGCGTTGTCTACATAACTTTTCCAGGCGGTGTTTGAAAAGTCAATAGTAATAAGTGTTCATTAGAAGGTCGCCATTAAAGGCGAGATTGTGGATTTTCCGGCCGCGCTCGCCCCAAAGACGGAAAATCTTTGGTCCGCCCCCCGCTTGCCCGCAACGATTCCGGTGGTGGGTGGGACGGGAAAATTCCCGGCTCCCAAATACTTCCCCCCGAACGTGAGTCAATTTTTCTTTGTAAGTTAGTGGAGGTCGGTGCAAAATCGCTATACTTCTTCACCTTCCCCCCTTCCAAAAATAACCCATCACCCACCTCCCCCCCCTCCCGCCCCGGCCGCAGTTGAGCCTGAAATGAGAGGGAAACTTGCTGTTGCCCCTTACCTGCATATGTAGCGTTTTATGGACGGCTAAAGTCCTGGACTGACAGAATCCTTTGCCACACTCCTGACACTTGAAAGGTTTCTCTTTGGAATGAATATATCTGCAAATCAACGCAGTGGGCAATTCTCAGTAATGCGTTCCGTAAAGCATGCGGCGTGGCCTGTTAAAACTGTGTGTCGATCACGCTGGGCTGTGTGTTATTGTTGCTCAGTTGAGTCCTGTCGCTGGTGAAGGATCCGCGGGTTTTCCGGCCGTTCCTGCGGCAGGCGCTGTGACAGCGCCCCCGTCAGTCGGAGCAGCGCAGCCCAGCGACTGAGCGGCTTCGGGGAGAGAGGGGCTCAGTCATACCTGCTTCGTGTTAAGAGCAAACCCGGTCTGATTTCACACCCTCACCCCACCTCACATCTTTCAGGGCCATGTGCAGAAATTACCCTGGAGGTGGGTAAGGTGTAACAAACACACACACACACACACACAACAGGATGTTGAATCTGTGACCAACTTATCAAATCCAGCCAAAATTTCACTCATTTCCCCTTGTTTGGAGGTGCAGGATCCCGTTGGTTGACTTGTTTAAAATAAAACAACGGGGGTGGGCAGTAAATTAGGGGATAAATTACAAAAACATGTTCCTCTTTTAAAAAAAATCTCCATTCATGCAAAATCTACTGTATAGTAGTAATAGCTCCCACACACACACATCCTGATATAAACTCGCAATGTCATTGCTATGTACGAAATAACATCACCGTTCCCCGTGTGAGAAATAATAGCAGACACCAGGGAATGATTTAATAAGGATTAACTGAGTTTATTACCAGGATAGTGCGTGGTTTGAGTCAAGTCCCGCTTGGCTACCAACCTGTGGTCTCTCAGGTGATCTTGTCTTCTGAACGCCTTGTGGCAGATGTCACAAGTGTAGGGTCTCTCGTCTGTGTGGGTCCTCTCGTGAATGAGCAGGTTGTAGGATTTTGTGAAATGCCGGCCACAGAACTTGCAGATGAACTCCTTTTTGGTCTTGGAGGGCAGCCTCCCCCTGGAGGGCTTCCTGTCCAAGGACAGTTTCCCGATCTCCCCGTGGGATCCCCCCACCCCGCCGCCGCTGAGCTTCGGGAAGTCCCCCGGCTTTGGCGGGTCCTCTTGGGTGGCCGCCAGCGCCAGGTTGGCAAAGTCAAAGCGGGGCCTGTCCTTCTGCAGCGCCGGGATAACGTGGGCCACCGTCCCTTGCTTGGGGTGGAAGACGTGAGCGCTGAAGGGCAGGGCGGGGAATGGGAACCTGCCGTCCACGAAGCTTTGAGCTGCAGCCATCTCGGTGAAGGTGGACCTGGCGATGCCGTGCAGGTGAGGGTAACCCAGCGTCCACTGGTTCATGTGCATGGTCTGAACAGTGCTCAGTCCGTACAAACCCTGCAGGTGGTCCACGGCGGATGGGAACGTGTTGACGGCCCGCAGGAAGGAATAGTTTGTCAGCTGCAGCGGCGGGTGCAGAGGGATTGGAGCCGGTAGAGTCTTGCTTCCCATATCGCTCGAATAACCAACACTCTGGGTTCTTGGCAGCTGCTGAACAATTCCACCGCCAAGGTCTGGGAAGAACAGAGAGAGAGAGAATGTAATCAGTGAAGGAGAGGGAGGCAGGCCTCAGAACCATTTCTAACAAGGAAGATTTAGGCTTGGAGAACTGAAATCGGTTGTTAAAATCTTTTAATAGCCAGCAGAAAGAATGTCCTAAAATCATCGACACTTTATAACCCCCGGATCATTAATTATTTTTATTCCAACGTATTGTTATTTTCAATCCAATGTTTAGTTATTTACAATTCAAAGTTAAGCTATTTTCTACTCAATTTTCAAACCAATTTATACTCATTTTCAACCCATCTCTGTGACATAATCAAAACTATTCTCCCAGAGAGAATCATAGCAGAAAATGTAATTCAAAACCATTTAACATTAAACAAGCCGGGACTGGATTAGTGTAACATACTCCAGAAATTCCAAAGAGATGTTTCATTGTTTATCAATATTGTGGTGTCTAAGTTACCTATCATTCCTCTCCGTCCTGATGCACTGAAGGTATTTGAATGCTTGAAACTAAGATATCGTTTAGAGACCAATGATGTCTATCGAACAGCCTTTCTTTAAAAAAAAGCGACACATTCTATAATGTGAGTCCCCTGGCTTTGGAAGAGTGTTTTCTGGAGAGACGGGGGAATGCAAGCATTTCTCGATAGTAACCCCGTTTCTCTCTCCACAGATGCTGTTAAGCTTGCTGAGTATTTCCAGCAATATCTGTTCTAATTTCAGAGGGCCAGCATCCGCGGTATTTTGCTGCAAAAGTATTGGCTGCCTCGCTTAAAGGAGAAGCCCCAAAACAAAAGGTAACCGACTTGTAGAATGGCAACTGAATATCTTGCGAGTCCCCGTGCTAACCCCACAGGCCCGCCCTGAATGCTGGAGAGATCTGAGGCCTCGCCACTTTAACTTTACGAGCAGTTTCGAAGAGTCCATAAACACGCTACGAACACAAATAAAATGGGACATTTCGAAAATGCAGGGAGGCAAATAAAAAAGATCTTTGTCCGTCAGCATCTCGGGTGGGAGGAGGTGAGGGGGGGGGGGATCTCCTACCTCATTATATTAATGAAGACACGAGTTGGGCACTAAAACACTTCCTCACTCACACACACACAGACAGACCTCTTTCGTTGCAGCTTTGATGGGTTCTCACCTGGCTACCCTCCCCCCGCCCCGTGCGGTGTGTGTGTGAGAGAGAGACAGAGAATGTTTGAGATTAATGCCATCCCCGGAGACACATCTCCGGGCGGTGGGAGGTGGCGGTCTCGGGCTGACGGGGGTGCTGAACTGAGCTTGGTTACTTTTCTCTATTCAACGACAACTCATTCATCAAGATAATTGAAGACAAGGGAGAAAAGAAAGCACCACTTCACCAGCGCTTCGCCACTTAACAACCCCACTTCTAGACTGAGAGTGAAGCTCGTGTGTCTGTTGTTTTGAGAGAGAGGGAGAGAATTTAACCTTTTGGAAAACTAAAATATATTTCATATGTATTTTAAAAAGCAGATTTTAAAAATAGCTCTGCACTGGAAGTGCTTGATGGAATATTATCCGGGAATTCCCTCCATTAACACGAGGGACAATTTTAAATATTAAACACTTCAGGGTTTTGTTTTAAACAAGAGCAATATGTATTACTGCATATTCACCTCGGCCAAGTTGAGCGGCGCTTAAACTTAATAATTCAGGTGAGGATTGAAGCAATTATTTGACAGATTAATGTTGAAAGCAGAAGCCAGAGCGATGTTTAGATGGCGAGTTAGGTTTCAGGATTCAGCAACCCGCCTTAAATATTGACACTGTGAATCTTCGCAAACCCCAGTCTTTTTTACATTTTTTTTAACTGTTTGGGGATTCTGGCTGTCCAGATGCTGAGTTAGCTCCATTACCGAAAACTTGGTGTCCTCCGAAAGGGCGTCAGAGTTAACACCCTGCATTTGTTTTTGAAAAAGGATATATTGTTACACGGTTTGGCCGTATACTATCAGACAAATGTAACAGGCCGTCACCAGAATCGATGGCCTTTGGGGTTTATTTTTTTTCTGTCTCTTTTTCCAATCACATTCTGTCTGATGGTGATTTAGATCTGCCTCTCCCCCCCCCCTCCCCGCACCATCCCCACTGCCACCCCCCCCCCCCCCCCCATTAACTTCCCCTTCTAAACACAAGCAGTTCACTTCGAGTTTAGCCTGAATTCCTCTGCAGTGACCTGGAAGAACCGAACTGATAATATCGCCCATGTCAACTTTCCATTTACAGAGTCATCCTGACTCCTATGGGGACGGGAGAGGGGAAAGGGGGGGTGGGGGAGGAGAGGGAGTAGAGGTTCTGCTATCTGTCCCAGCTCGTCTCCTGCTTATCAATTCGCCAGCGCCTAGTAACTTTTATCAACCCAATTTATTAAAGCCTATTGCCAATTGATTCCGACACGTCGATAAAATCAGCTCCTCGGGAATGCTAATCCCACTGTATTTACACAGGCCTCTCTAAACCCACTTTAATCTGACAACTCGCCGACACCTAAACGGTCATTTAAATGAAATTAATTTCAACATTGTGTATTCGGGGGTAATTCGCCAGTAGGTTATTTCTTTACGAATCAGATTGCGTTATGGTGTGAAACCGAAGAAGTTGCAGTGGAGAAAAGTTTGTTCACTTCGTTTAAACGCTAAATTCGAATATGAGCCAATCCCAAAATATTGGATTTGCCTCACCTGACTGTATTTTAAAAATACATTCTATCTCATCAACAGTAACTTACACTGCTCTCTACTTTATATAATAAATATATACGTGGGTGAAACTCTTGTCTATATTGTTTTCTGCTAAACATGTTTCACATAGAAAATCTGCTATTGTGCATATTTGGGCTGGTATCAGTTGCACGGATGTCCCCCACATCAGGGTAATGACTGACGCCAATTCTTTCCTCCTTGGTTAATGCAACATCTGTGTGGGGACGAGTTGTTTTTTTCTCTCTCAACGTCTTGTCCTGAAGTTAAGGAGAGGTGTGTGCGTGAGACTGTCAGCGGTTTCGTCCTAAGCATTGGAGCGAAACTGGGAAGTGTTTTCTTTAATCTAACAATATTCCCAGCGAATGAATCCCTCACACACTGGTGCCTCCAGCTAAATGCGATCGCGCCCGTTCTATTCCCGTGATACTGAACTCAGCGCAAACGCACTCACTCCTTCTCCTTCACTGCAATCCCCAACCTCCTGAACCTTGGGCTTGAAATAACGTGTTTTAAATTTTATTAATTTGAACTCACCCCCAACCCAAAAAACATGACAATCTGGGTCAGGCATGTTTCTACGGACTGTATATCGCAGAGCCACGAGGGGAGAGGGCGAAGAGAGTGGGGAACTTCATACAACTAAAGAGTCACTTTATCCAGAGGCCTTAACAACCGTGATCTAAAATCACCTCAACTTAATCAAGCCGCGACTGAATGAGGCGTCATAAATTTCATAAATTCCAAAGTTACCAGCAAGGTGATTTATTGTTCCCTAATATTGTGATGTGTGAGTGTGTTATTTCCCCTTGAGGTTTATCAGTGTTAGGTGGGAAACAAGTAAGTGGCACTCTTGTGTGGCTGCATCTACAGTGGCTCACTCACAGAAGAGGGCCCACAACCGGTGCTGTGAAATTGTACTTTCTGTTGCAATCTAGCTCGTTTTACTTAATGTAATTCGATGTTACAATGTCAGTATTAATGGCACGTTTAGATACAAGCTTGCATCGAGGTTTCACGGAGATAATTTTGAAAAAAAAAATTATTACCGATTTCTCTCACTCTGCGGTTACACTCAGACGGGAAATAACACGGAGCTGTTCTTACCAGTTCCAATTTAAATGCTTTCAGTTTAAAAACATCCAGACTGCAAATACATTGCAAGGCATGCTCTCCAGAGTGTTTTAACTTCAGTCATTTTGTTTTCTGTGGGAAGTATTGTAGTGTAATGCAATCCCTAAAACAGCTGTAACTGCGAGGCAGATTCACTCAATAGTTACAACGAGATCTCGGCAGTTTCCCTCGCCTCCCCTGAGGCTGCACCGGGTTAAAGTCTCCGGATCGTCAATTTCCCATTCTTCCTGCTGGTGTGTGGGATTTGCGGGATTCCACCACCAGCCCCCCCCCCCACCCTTTTTTCTATACCTGCCAGGGTCCCCAAGAGCTTTACAACTTCTCCCCGCCACTCCTGTCGTTACTAGCCGCGAAACGCCAAGTTCGCCTTACATGCACTCAATCAAATGTTTTCAAATGCAAACTCGACTTCGCACTTTAAACACAATTAAGGTACTTTTAATTTTCTCCCCTCCCCCCTCCCTGTCAAGGTATTTAATAGGTCAGGTCAACAGTTACCATGCACCCCCTTTCTGTTAAACCTGGGTTATTTAAGAATTATGCTACATAGTTTACACACCGCAAAACAAAAGGTCAGGTTAAAATTATAAAGTTTGAAAAAGGGCAAGAATAATTTTTCCAGACAGCTTCCTGAAATAACCAACCCATAATAATTTAAATAATTGACAGTTAATGTCTTCGTTTTAGAGAAATGTTACAATGAGTGAGTCATTATCCATAATTGACTATGGCTCTGCATTGAGGGGAAGGTTCTGGAATATGAGGGAATACTTTAACAAGCTATTTCTTGCATTCTGGCCTGGCTGGCTTAAGGAGATCGGTGCCGGCGGGCGAAGGCCATCTCGCCAAATGAAAATATTCGGCCTGCCTTTCAAGAATAGAAACTATCTCCAGAAAAATACCTCTTCCCATCTTCTCCAATCCGCCGGAGAATTACGGGTCCCTCAATTCATCGCTCTTTCTAATTCATCAGCCCCCTACTGTTGTCAGATTGACTGGGTGAATGAAAGGGAGAGAGAGAGAGAGAGACCGAGAAGGTGGGTGATTGGGCGAGGGACACTGGACACGGTGATTTTCTCAATTCTTGGGGTTTCCAATGTCAAGCGTGTGAGATCACAACCCTGTCACTGCACCCGAATATCATCCCCCCTGCCCTCCCCAACCCCCCACCCCGTTCTCTTTATCTGTGTAACCCCAGCGCCTGAATTCAGCGAGTCAGCATAGCAGGGAAGAGTGATTGGGAACATCTTCCACTCCATGCCATTGACATTGCTGTGGGACTTTCAATCCTGAATCGTTTCACGGGGAAAAAGTGTTTGAAAGCAAGGGAATGAGAGTCAGGTACAAATGTGGTCGAGGGATGCGGTTTTCATATCACATCATCCCAGTTTCTGTGCAGCATTGTAGACTTTTCAATGATGCGGGGAGGAGGGGGAGGAGGGGGAAAGGAAACCACCCCCCTCACCCCCCCCACCCCCTCCTCCCGGCCAGTTTAAACACACTCTCCGAACATAATCTTTACAATAATTTATCAGCAGAAATGGAAAATAAACTTTACAATAAGAAAGGGCTGGGGTGCCATTCCGGAATGGGATAATTCAGTGTTGGTTAGGGGAAAGCAGATGCAAGGTGTGTGTGTGTCCCACTTTGAC